>NW_025814889.1:98529094-99081594 GCF_022079265.1 Lynx rufus
AATGACCTAAAGCATCTCTTGAAGATGAAAAAATACATGTGAATGCATACCTTAATCATTTAATAAGTTCTTCCTTATTGATTAAATCAATGCAGGTTACTCTTAATGTGCTTTCCACGAATATGAAGAGAGTCTAGAAATACAAGACATTCATAGAAATTAGTAAATTGTCTGAGGAATTAATCAGTAATACCCATTCACAATTTAATCAAAGATTCTAAGATTTGTTTCTTTTTGATAACTTGAATATTTAAAAATGGAAAGTTCTATACAAACAAATATTTACTTTCAGAACCCTGACTTTTAGTCTGCCTTATTATTTATATATATTTTTTATTTCACAATAAAGAATTTTGTTTTGAACTATGCTGTTTTATGAACTGAATCTTTCTTTCACATGACAATTTGTACCATAAGATGCTACCAAATAGTATTCACAAATCACACAGTCTATGCTTAAGTCTCTGTCCTAATCAAAAGCATAAATATCTCTTGTTCTCAAAAGATCCAAGTCCAATTTTATAAACTTGTTTCCAAGATCTTCATGATTTGAACCCAAACCCGTTTAAGAGTTGTCTCTTGTGACTACTTGCCATATTCTATACTCTCCAGAAAAATAGAACATCTTCTTATTTCCCAAGTATGCTATGAATTTTTCTTCTCCTGTGCTCTTGACTTTATCTTCTCTGAAGTATCTTCTTTATCAATACCTGTCTATTAAAATCCAAACATTTAATCTAAAAAAATGTTTTTACTTTTCAATAATTGCATAAGTATCTTTAGGCAGAAATCATTTTATAAAATACTCTTTATGCCCATTTTAATATATGGTTTAATATTCTAAGTGATTTATGGATCAATGAAAAAAGAAAATGTTTCTTTCAAACATAGGAATTCAATTTGAAATCTGCTACAATTTAGCAGATCAGTTAATGTGTCTTGAGTGAAACTTAATGGGTTTGTATTCTGGGCCCATCACTTTTATGTTTCCTTGGAAAGGTATTTTTCTGTGCTCCAGTTGTCCATATTAAAATGAGTTTAATACCAATCCAGATGTTATATGATTGTTGGAAAAATTAAATTAATGAGGGCAGTTAGTATGTTTAGACTGTCAGCACATTTTAAACAATGAATAAAACTTCATGAATGATTAAGTGGAAGAAAAAATACCTGTAAGTTCTCCTAAGTGTATTTTACTTTTAGGTATATCTGGGGTCTCTGTTTGAATTATTTTGCTAGTCAATACCATTATTATATTATCAACCCAATTTGACTAAGAATCAGGTTTTTAAAGTCTCCCTTACAAACTCTTCTATAATAATACTTGAGCCATGAATGTTGACCCCATTTCAACAGATTGATTCCAGATTATTGCTTCAAAATAAGCTCTGTAAATGGTCCTATGTCAATGGTTTCCAAGTTTTTGCTCTTTTTCGACCTCCCTACCCCATCCATCATTCCTGGCAACATATTCTCTTATCATGCAGGCATGAGCATTTTTGGAATTTCTGCCAATAAAGTGCAGTGATAACCCCTGGGATTCCTCAAAAACCTGTGGATATTAGGCTTTTCCCAACTGACTGGAAAATTTTGTTACTGTAAAGCAATGACATAAAGGCTAAAAGAAAAAATAGTAAGCACACATATACACACAAAAACTAAACAAGAATGTTTATGAAACATTTACTATTAATTCCTAATACAAATTAATAACATAGAAACTTGGAGCAAGATATGAAATCCTTCTCAAAGCAGGTATAAATCAGTTGCTCTACACAATGTCTTTCTAAATTTTATTTATTTTTTAGCTGCTGTAATCTCATAACTTCTAAGTGTTTTTTTTTAATGGTCTTGTTAGAGACTTTTTGTCTTATTAGAGACTTTTTGTAAGCCTCCATTCATACTTCATGCACTCATACATTAGTGAGGATTCTAATATCCATGGCAAAAACTAGATTTCTTATGTTGAATTATAAATAAATAAATATATTTGGTCTAAGCTTTAAAATTGAATTCATCAAAAATTTGTGACCTATGTCCTCAGAACAGAAGTTATATAATGATAGGTTATTGCAGTCCAATACCAAACTGAATAATCAAGATACCTGATTTACCATGACGAATTTCTATTTACTTAACATTAAAATATCACCAGTTTTCAGAATCAGATGGTAATTGAAGTAAGGATACACTCACAGTCTATGGTCGGAAACATCTTGTTGAAACGTCTTGTCTCTACTTGGGAATGATGCAGAGATGGCTAAAATGAGCAGGCAGATTCGTAAAGCATTGAATATAGGTCACACAATGATGAATTTTCTCTTTTAGCTGTAGATAAGTCCTTATCTCCTGTTAGTATAGAATTCAAGCTATCATCTCTATAACCTGGATTTGTTTATATCCACATATCTTCATCTTCAATATTTTTCCACTTAGATCAATGAGAATTGTTTTCTTTTCTCTCTTTTTTCTTTTTTTTCTCTTACTTTTGCATGTGGATATTTGTATGTATACAGAAGGCATAGTATTGCCTATATTATGAGACAAGTCAATGAAAATATGCACGAAATGCAATAAATTGGCAATTTGGATATTTGGGCTGCATTATTGTACCTTATTATTCATGACCTTCTACATTTCATATCAGTACATGGCATCGTCATAAGCACATGTACTGACCCTCTACTCAGAGCTTGCTTTCTGGTTATTTGCACATTCCGTTGTGTTCCAAAGGATGACAGAATATTCTTCATTAAATAATACTTCCAAGATAGATATCATGTCTAGGCAAATGTGCATTTGAAAATGCTGTAGTGTTAATGATTTCTTTTGAGAATGAGTAATTATGTGTCACCATTTTGGCCAGAAAGATAATTTTGCTTTTCACTTCTAGGCAGACTGTGAAGATACTGATTCATATCAGCTTATTAAATTTCATGGTAGAAAACGTACCTTGCATTTTCAGAGAGAAGGAAGTTTCCTGTCTTCAAATGAGACTTCACACTTCCTTTTCAAATTAGATTTTAACTTACAGTGTGTTAAAGTTTTCCTAACAAAAGTCATTTAATTTTTCTTTTTTTTTCTACTTTCTCAATTATTTTGCACTGAGATTTCTTGAAAGGCATCAAAAGACTGAACATGGGACAGTATATATTAACAAGACCAGCTTCCCTCGCTGGTAGTGATAGGCTCTCAGGTAGACTATATACAACTGAAGTGTATGTGTGTGTGCGCTCACGTGCACATGTATGTAGACACACACCTCTGTGTTTTGTCTACTCTTAACTGACTGAGCCCTCCAGTTGCCCCCAGTTGATAGATATTTTTAAATAACAAAGAAAAATAATGGGCCACCTGGGTGGCCCAGCCGGTTAAGCATCCCACTTCGGCTCAGGTCACGACCTCATGGTTCATGAGTTCGAGCCCCGCGTTGGGTTCTGTGCTGACAGCTCAGAGCCTGGAGCCTGCTTTGGATTCTGTGTCTCCCTCTTCTTCTGCCCCTCCCATGCTCATTTTCTGTCTCTCTCTGTCAATAATAAATAAATGTTAAAAAAAATATTTAAAAAAAAGAAAAATATTGAGGCATGTGGGTGCCTCAGTTGGTTAGGAGTCCAGCTCTTGGTCTCAGCTTGGGTCATGATCTCATGGTTTGTGGGATAGAGCCACACATTAGGCTTTGCACTCACAGCACAGAGCTTGCTTGGGATTGTTGCATCCACACGACTCCTGAAACAGAATGCTACGGGCACCCGTGACAGTCACAACAAAGTTTATGACAATGAGAGGCAAGGCCGACCGATCGGGACCAACACTCTTGATAAGAGTGCGGCCCGGAACAGCCGGGGTACAGAGTTTTTATAACCGATCACATCGTTTTATCATCACCTGGGAACAGAACAAAGAAACAGGTTCCAGATGAGTTAGAAACAGTTGCCTAATGAGGTGTTTACTTTAGACTTTCTGCCTCTAAGTTGCAACCAGTGGATCTCCTTGACCCTGCCTCTGATGCTCTTTTCTTTGAACTTTTGTTTCCTTAATTGGTGAAGCCTAATTTACAAGGGTATGAGGCGTAGTTTACCAGAGCAAAGCAAGGCTGTTATCTCTTAACCTTCAGTGTCAACACAAAGCTGTTATTTTTCAAGCTAAGCATTAGCCCTACACTACAATTTAACCCTTACAGAATTCTGTCTCCCTCTCTCTCTCTGCCCCTCCCCCTCTCACTCTCCATCTCTCAAAATAAATAAATTTTTAAAAATAGTAAAAAAATAAGAATAAAGAAAAATAACAGGTATTTTCCTAAAAAAAAATTAATAAAACAAAACATCACCTAAAGCATTTTAAATGAATAGCACAAAAATCAAAATATCAATAAATTATTTATAAACTGGTATAATGCTTAAAATTAGGAGACATTTTTTTGGGAAAAAAAACCATTGTTACTAAAAACACAAAAGAGTTAAACAAGATAAAAAAGAAATCAAAAATAGCAATCTAATGTTCCTTGAATGCCCAAGGGAGGGTGATGATCAGCTTACATACTATGAATTTGAGCTGGCTTAGTGGATTGCTTTGAGGCTGTTCTGTTTGTCATTTCCAACAAAGAATAAGTTCCTCAGACAGTGTCATCAATATCACTACTAAAATCTTCCCTTATCAGCAATCTGATCTTGTGGCTATTACTACTGCAATTTACCTTCTATGCCTCATTACTTTATTTAGAAAATGAACACATGCTGTTTAACCTTTTGAGACAGAGACTATGTCATTTTCAAGTTAGTGAGAGCTGGAAGGGGGAATGTAATAAATGTACCTCAAACTTGAGAAAGATGGACTACAAAGTTGAGAATAAAGATGGGCATGGGCTGAGACCCTGAGAAGATCACACCATTGGAATGGAAGTAGTTGAAGAAGAAACTAAGAGCTCCATTCAGCTCCGATTTTAAAGGCATATTTTAAAAGATTTTTAAAAATAAGGTTTAATTGAAGAATTCTAGAGCGTTAAATATTGCTTAAAAGTAGGCAGATCAACTTAATGGTGAAATACATGAATTCTGGAGTTAATTCCCTGGGTTGGCATCTAACTTTGCCTTTTGCTACTTTGTTTCAAGCAAGTAAGCAAAGCCTTCAGTCTAGTTTGCTGATCTTCAAATCAGGGGTATTGCTGGAACTTTTCCTTTGGCATTGTTGTGAAGATAATATGAGAAGTAAACACAGTGTCGCAAAGAGTACACAATGTATGTTACTACTATTTAAACATACATTTTGCCGGGGCACTCGGGTGGCTCAGTCAGTTAAGCATCTGACTCTTGGTTTTGGCTCAGGTCACAATCTCCCAGTTCATGTGGTCCAGCCCCACATTGGACTGTGTGCTGACAGCATGGAGCCTGCTTGGGATTTCTCTCTCTGTCACTCTCTCTCTCTCCCCCTCGCTGACTTGCTCTGTCTCTCTCTCTTAAAAAAGAAATACACATTATGTGTGCATATATATATATATATGTTTGTGTGTGTGTGTGTGTGTGTGTGTGTGTGTATTGTGTAGCTAGGTTAATGATGCCAAAGGAAAATTGTCCCAGACAAGGAAGACGTTTTTCAAGACTATTGCAATAAAGGGAGAGATTTCCTTCAATTCTTCTGAAACATAAGTCAGAGAGTGTTTAAGGGCTGGAGTGAGCAAGTGGAAAAGTACTGGCCAATGTTAGCAGGGAGTTTGGTCAGTGTGATTTGTCCATCTGTGTTTTATTCTCCCCACTAGGACTGGAAGATAGGGGTACTATCTTTCTTAATGATTACATTTCAAAGGGATGGCTCCCAGGTCCTTGAGAAAGATATTCTTGGGTTATAAAACTGGCAAGAGACTTGGAGAAGATTTACATCTCAAAGGGACAAAGAAAGAATTTACAGTTGCAAGTTTTCTAAGGTAAAAGTTCTAAGAAAAGCAGGTCAGGGGCCTAGAGTCAGGAAGAAAACTGTCTAAAATTTAGCCAGGCTGAGGAGAACATTAAGGCCATCTTGGTCAATGGGAACTAATGATTAAATGATAAAGTACCAGTTTTCAATCTCCTATTTTGTGCCTTTTTCTTTCTCAGGAATAATGACATACTGCCATTTTCAGTCTGAGGAAACATTATTCACATGGAATTGAATCCCAAGATGGGTGCAGAATTTTAAATCTGCTCCTACCTGTTCTAAATGAAATTTAAGTTCTCTTGCCCAGAGAAATTAAATCCCAGGACACTGAAAAAAAAAAAAAACGCATGGAAAGTTGTTATCACCAGCTGTTATATTTTCATAACTATGCAGAGATTAAAGATGGGGAAAAAAAAGTCATGTCTTTCAGGAAGGTAGAGAAGTTAGATTCAACACTAATGATAGTTAATCAGGGATACATTTAACTGATATCTAACCAGGGAAAAATTCAAGAATTAATTTTCTAATATCAGTGTGTGTGTGTGTGTGTGTGTGTGTACTTGGAATAGAGATAACTGGTAAATCCTAGGAGTGAGCTCATAAATTGCTAAGACTTATCTGGATAAAATGCTGATAGATGAGAAGAATCATTCAGGGATCTCAAACTCAAATGCTTTTAGAGGTCACATCAGGAACATAAAAGTGTGAAGCAGTAACAGTAAATCAATATGGAGTACAGGGGCCAATGGAGAGTTGAGAATGTATGTCTTCCCTAAAGTCACTGAATTTCTTTTTTTTTTTAAGTCCTGAGGTCCAAAAACTACATGTCAACTATGAATTTCATCCGCGCCTATAAATTTGGCATCCCTGATTATAATCTGGATTTTGTCAAAGATTTTACCAATGTCTATCAAAATATTATGTGGCCATCAATGGAAAAATTTAGAATCAGAATAAAGTTAGGAGAATTCATAACTGGTGAAATACTGCCTCAAAAAAAGACTACTGAATAGTAAAACATGTCTGATTACATGTCCAAAAGTGCCTGTTCAAAAATCTTATCATTTGGAAGATGTTGTTTTTAAAGAAACAGCAAACAATTTGGATAGGATAAAATGATCCTATGAAGTTTGAATGATGGGGGAAGCATGAGGAGAAATTGGGATAAATATGGAGTCCTGAAATCCAGTCTAAAAATGATCTGACAAGTACAAGATAAGAACTTACAGTTTGGCTGTGTGAAAAAGAAATAAAGCACCAGGATTTACGGTGGCTTGTAAGCTTAATATACATCAATTGTATGGGCTGTCATCTCAAATTTAAGTAGTCATTCTTAGACTTTATTACAAAATAATGTTTTAAAAAAATGGGAAGTGATAGAACTGCTCTGTCTCTGTTGGACAAAACCTGAACTCATGTTCAGGTGCAGTAACAAAAAGAAACAGAAAAAGTGAAGATAGAACCCAAATCCCTATCAAATGACAGCCCGTTGAATAAATATGGGATGCTTAGCCATGATAATACATGAATTATGAAATATTTATCTTGATACATGCAAAGATTTCATATGCAAAAAGTGTAGGCGTACTTTAAGATACTCTAAAGCAAACATTCAAAAGATGTTGGAGGTTTTCAATGTAATAATAAAGAACTGATTTTAACAACAAAAGCTTTTATAAATCAAATGATCTTTAGGAAGAAGACAATGTCCTAAACCTGGAAATGTTCATAAATTAGGCAATCCTGTGGTGTTTTGAAAGCATTATAGCATCAGATGACCATTTGTCTGTTCTGCTTGTGAGATCCTAGCATGCTCTGAATGATCTTTTATGCAATCCCATAAGAACCAACAGAGAAATTCAATGTACAAATTAAAATTGCTACAAGGAAAACTTCCAACAGGTTATTCTATCGAAAATCGGTTTTTGTTTTGATTTGGTAAATTACAATTTTTTCAATTGTATAAGCATAATCAGTAGTAAAACAAAATAAAAATCAATTTACTCATTACTTGTGAAAGAAGCACTGACTTTGGGATCATAGTTGCATATGAATATCCATCCTATTACTTCCATTGATCAGATCAACTTAATCAAATGTGAAATGGGAACTAAACATATCATATGACACTTAGTGATTGTTAAATGGCATTAAGGCCATAGCATATGTTACTCTGTCCATGAAATATCACTGATTTTCAATAAGTTAATTTTTTCATAGAGAAACCATATATTATAATCCCCACATTAGATAATTGAGGCTGAATGAGACACCCAAACGTTAGATCTACTAATTAGAACAGCCAGAACTAGAACTTGGACTTCTACTCCTGGCTTCTGTTCCTTCCACATCACCATACATTTTCACTCATAAGGAAAAATAAAATAAATATAAGGAAACGAAGCTGACTGAAGAAGTAAAATATATAATTTATTACTAGCACAAATCAGTAAGTCAATCTTTTCTATTGGGGAGAATTCGTCAGTATTAGCAGAAACCATTGTTTAAAGGATGACTCTTATCTGGAAAACAAATCACAAAAAAACATGATTTCTCTTCTGCCAGGTATCTCTCTTTCTTCATGTGTATTTCACCCTTTATAACTGCAAAATATCATTAAATTGAAAACTGAACCAGCAAATTCCTTTTAATCCTTATTTCCCCTGTTGCTGCATTGATTTACAACAATCTTGGGCATCAGTCTGCCTTCCAGTGTAATCTTGTCATAACTAAAGGATTACATTCTTTTCTATTGAACAAATTTTAATGCCACTGGGCTAGGCATAAATGTAATATAGTCCTTATTGTCATTATAAATTCAGTAATGGTTAAGAAAACAGGAAATTACATAAAGGCATGGCACAGGAGTAGATGGATGGGAGAGAGAGATGATAGAAGATTAGATAGAAAGATAATTAGATGGGGGCACCTGGGTTGTTAAGTGTCCAGCTCTTGATTTCAGCTAAGGTCATGATCTCATGGTTCATGGGTCATGGGAACAAGCCCCACCTCAGGCTCCACGCTAACAGTGTAGAGCCTGCTTGGGATTCTCTCTCTCTGCTCCTCCTCCACTCAACCCTCTCTTTTTCTCTCTCTCAAAATAAATAAATAAACTTTTAAAAAAGATAGATAAACAGCTGAAAAAATAAATATAAATAGGTAGATGATAGATAGATAGATAGATAGATAGATAAAGATAGAGATTGGTTCTTATAGAGAGAACCATAAGAAAATAGGGGAGAATTAAAGTTACTGAGTCCAGTAACTTTGACTATGAAAATGGTTGGAAATATTGTCCCAAACTTTAATACTAGGACCATAGTATGCACATTTTTATCTTATTTCTGTCACCCAGAGAATAGTAATATGTCTTAAAATATTTGATGTCAAGAAACAGCCGTATGCCATCAAGTGTAAACTATTAATATCACATACAGTGGAATCAGCTATTCTACAAGGCAGTACAGTGGAATGAACATGGACTTTAGAGAAAGACAATCCAAGATATTAATCCTGGTTATGGTACTCATGGGTCATGAGAACTAGAAAAAGTTATATTATCTTCTATATTGGCTTCATCTATAAAACAGACATGATGTCTATTATATAGTTATTAGGAGGGTTAACTGAGATAATATTTGTAATATGGTGCCTGGCATAAAGATATATATGCTTTACTTTCCTGATCCATTTTTTTTATTGTCTCAGTGGCTGTCATTTTAGGGGACATATTGAGTTCAGATTTTATAACAGTATAAACTTAAATATAATTAATATCAAATTTTATTTTTAGTTAATAGTATATTATGTTAAAGGTAATAGAATTCATTTTCCTGATTCTATGTATTTAATTTGTTAGTATACATAATCCCTTGGCAGAGTTTATCTTATAATAAATGAACCTTTTATCAGTGCTTGAGTCACTGTATCCATAAAAGCCTATATTAAATTTCAGGTACTATACCTTTGTAAACCTTCCAAGTTAGAGCCAACCTGTGGGACTGTTGTGTTGCCAGACATATTCATAATTTGGTTCTAAGATTTGTATATAAATACACAGAATTATTCCATTAATTGCTATATATTTTTTCAATTTTCCATTTCTTTAATGTCATAAGAAAACCTTTACAAAATCAGGAAAAAATTTTAAGTAAGAAATAAAAAGCAGATGTTTTCATACCCACCGCATCCAAGTTAAGTTATTGCCTCTAGAAGTCATGTCTCAGTGGCATTTGAAGGACAGAGGCTTTCAATATTCATGATATTCATTTGACAAAATGAATTAAAGACAAGATAAAATGAAGATATGTTATAAGCCTGAGGTCTTCTGAATGGCAGAGCCTGCAATCAACTAAATGACTAGTCAAAGGGAAGACAAAAGAGAAAGGAAATCCTGGTTTACAGCTTGTACTATGTGTTTCCTCTAAGTCTGGCAATAAAGTGAGAATATTGCTTCTGCGCTCATTAATTATTTATCACTAGCTCTTCGAACTTCTGAACAATTTCTGTTGAAGGAACTACAATGCACATGGACTTATTCATCAAACGCAGATGTTTGCACATTCCCTTTAAGGCTATAAACACGAATGCCAGCTGCCCAACGAGAATCAGCAAAGTTCTGATTTATTAAAAGTAGCAAATTCTTCTATATATTGAAAGTAGCAAAAATAGCAGGTTCTGCTAAATTAATAGGGATAAAATACACATATTTCCATTTATGGAAAAGGTATAAAACTATTATCTGTAGGATGGCTAATGTAAAAATGTGTTTGTCTATTGGAGAAATGAAATAAACACAGATAAAAGAAAATGTTTCCTGGTATTTATTTCGCAGTGTAACTCAAACCGTAACTCCCCTGACTTAGTACATTAGACTCATTCCACCAATTACACAGAGTTCAAACGAAAATCCTTTGTACCAAGAGTTAAAAGATAGATTCTCTAAGAGTATTTTGTTTCCTTAATTAATGAAGGATTCCTGAATGTGATGTACAGTCACCAGCATAATAACAATTGCCTATCTTCTTCCTCTTTCCTTCAAGATTTCTCCATAGAGTTTTTTACTTTCTTCCTCAATATTTGCATCTTTTTATCACTCCTTACTGTGAATTTATTTTGCCCCTAAATCTTTATTAAAACTACCCTCTAAAATAATAGTTTTCTTTAAAAAAATTTTTTTTAACATTTATTCACTTTCGAGAGAGCACAAGTAGGGGAGAAGCAGAGAGAGAGAGAGAGAGAGAGAGAGAGAGAGAGAGAGAGACAGAATCCGAAGCAGGCTCCAGGCTCTGAGCTGTCAGCACAGAGCCCAATGCGGGGCTACAACTCACTGACAGTGAGATCATGACCGGAGCTGAAGTCAGACGCCCAACAGACTGAGCCACCAAGACACCCCTGAAATAATGATTTTCTAATTTACTGTGCATAAAAAGCATGGAGAAAGCTTGTTAAAATGGAGATTCTTAGGGTCTATCTTGCCAAATTCTGATTAAGAAGGTGGAAATTAGGGGCAGAGGTGGCGAGGCAGAATTAGCATTCAACATTATAAATCCAGTGACCAGTGTTTCAGATAAAATTAACTACAACTTTGCCCAAAATCTACCTTGGTTTTAAAATTTTTAAATTAAGAAATACAAGCTTCATTTTGAAAAATTCAAGCAGTATAGAGGTATGAAATCTAAACTGAAAACTCTTTTTCCACATTTTTCTACTCTTCTAACCTAGAGTTAATCCATGTTAACATTTGGATGAGTGTCCTTGTATATATTTTATTTTAGTATGTGGATTTGCATAATATGATTTCATTTATGTAAAACATGAAGAAGCTATATATAGCCAGCTACATTTCTAGCATTGTGGTTAACTTATTTATTTATTTTTTGTTTGTTTGTTTGTTTGTTTGTTTTTGAGAAAGAGAGAGCGAGAGAGCATACTTGAGGAAGGGACAGAGGGAGAGGGAGAGAGAGAATCTTAAGCTGGCTCCACTCCCAGCGTGGAGGCTGACATGGGGCTCAATCTCACAACCGTGGGATCATGACCTGAGACAAAATCAAGAGTTGGAGCTCAACTGACTGAGCCATCCAGGTGCCTCAACTTTCATAGATATTCAGTGGATCACCTCGACTTTGCTAAATAGAAAATACCTGAAATTTATGAGAAGTCTTATACCCTCCTTCTCATTTTTCTTATAGTTTTTCAAGAGCAGTAATAACAGAAAGGCTAGATTTTTCACTCAATGAATATCATATGTACTATATGATTTTGTAAGGAAACTTCATCTGTGTGAAGACATCCCAAATCACAGTACCAGTCCCAACATATTCCCTAAGGCTGAGAGTTTTCAGCTTTCTGTTTGATATCTTTATATGGATATTATGCCAATACAGTAATTTTTATAAGTCACGTTAAAACTTGTCTTTGTTAAGAAGGATGCAAATGCTGAGAGTTATGTCTTCGTTTGTTCTCATAAAGTACAAACCTGCCTCTCCTATTCCTCTGTAAATTATATCCATTTCTTATATTCAACTAAACCTTAATCTCTTCTATCCTCCATTATTCTACCTTGGAAAGTTATAACTTTGAGAGGCCCTGTGGTCAGTAGGTAAGTCCCCAATGGCTACATGCTTCTTCCATGATAAATGGGAGTACTAGAATCATTGTTGAGTTTGATGCCCCAGTACTAAGGGTCTTGTCCCCAAGTTAACCAAACAGCTATACAGTTTAAAGCCTTATAAACAGCCTCACCTTCCATCTTTGTTGGTCTGTCTTGGCTCCCTTAAACAATACAGCATATTACAGGAAGTATAGTTGTTACGGCCGAGAGAATGGAAATACTGTTTGAGTCCAAACCCTGGCTCAGCCACTTACTTGTTTGTGCCATTGTGCAAGTCACTTAGCCTTATCTTTCTCATCTTTAATTTAATTTAATTAATTTAATTAATTAATTTAATAACTATTGGTGCTGACCTAACTCATGAGGCTGATAGAAACAAAAGTAATAAAGCATATGACGCACTTAGAATTGTGCCATGCACAGAGCTGCTCACCTGTGTTTTTTTGGTGTTTATTGTCCTAGACAGTGAGCATAATCATTCAACCCTCTACAAAGAAAAGGAAGTACCAATGACCTCAAATGATGCTTGATTTCCAACAGGCTTCAATGAAGAAGGCAAGGAAAGTCAAAGCAGAGCTTTCAGCTTGAGATAGAGCAAGTATATTTAGAAAAAGCACAGGTCATTATACTTGAAACAAAACAAAACAAAACAAAACAAAACAAGACAAAACAAAACAAAACACTATCCTGACATACTAAATTAGAGAAAGAAGGGAAGCGTTAATTGCCATGTCCAAATTAGATCATCTGTTGATTTCGTGGAAAACAGAAAGTTAAGGACTCAGAATAAAAATTACACAAAAAGAACACTGTAAACGTTTAGCAGCAATATAGTGAAAGTACAAAAGCTTTCAATGTAATAGTATTTGATATATTTTGTTCTAAGCACAATATAGATGGAAATACAACTGCATCTAAAACGATATTTTCTGAACTATTTTATTCCCACTCAAAACAATTAAACAGTTTCAACTAGTTCTGTTGAAATATATTCTAGTTCTCTTGGTATATATTAGTTCAAGACATAAATTGAAAAGATAGACACCTATATTAATCCTTTCTTCCATCACGGATAATTACCTGAGCTTGTCGGAAAATGTAAATTCTCTAAAGAATAGTTATAATGTAAATACTGTACCATTCACTAGATATTTTTCCATAGTTAATTTTACCAGGTCATCATGAACATTCAACTGCATAACAATTTTGGAATTAGTCGGAATTGAAACTTGGCTTTATAAGAAAGTATAGCCAGTAAAATATAAAATGTTACATCAGATTTAAAATTATGCACTGGTTCTTTAAAACCTTGATAAATATCAAACACTTCCTTCAATTATGCAGGGCTTAACATTTTGCAGCCTCAATGGACCTAAATAATTAGCACTGATTTATGAAGAAAAAAAACAAAACAAAATAAAACAGGTTTAAGATGACTGTTGTTTTCTGCTAGTTCTATTTGATTAATCTATGACATGAAAAGCTGCAGAATTTAGGGAAATTAGTGGGTAAAATATTTTTGAAAACTAGCAAAATAATGAAAGAAGCAGAAGAAATTGGATGTGTTAAGTATGAAAAAAAGCAAACAACAGAAAAAAAAAGCTTTCAAAAAGGTGGTGAGGGTCGGGGGTACACCTGGGTGATTCAGTTGGTTAAGCCTCTCTTGATTTCAGCTCAGGTCATGATCTCAGGGTAGTGGGATCCTGGGATCGAGCACCCACCCCTCCCTCTTCCCATAGCCTGCTTGAGATTCTCTCTCCTCCCTATCTCTCTGCCTCTTCCCACTCTCCCTCTCTCTTAATAATAAAAGGTAGGTGGTGGGGATCACTGCAAAACTGTTTGCCAGTTTATAAAATCAAGTTGGGACACTGTCCTTCTTTCTTGTTTTCTCTTTAAGAAGGCATCAGCTTCTTCAAGGCAATTCATATTAGTCAAAGTAGATTATTTTAACTCTGGAAGAAAATTGAGTGCAAATCACACAAAGGTAAAGAAGTGAGGGAAACTTCCTTTGACTAATTCCTGTTTATAGTAGCTTATATAGTCTGATTTTTCAGGTGCTAAGACACTGATTTTCTGTGAAACAATCTTAAACTCATTTTAGTGGCTTAATAATCCCATTGCAGGTTTTGTCACTCTTAAATGTTAGAGTGATGTTATTTCCTCTGGATTCAACTGTTCTTTAACTTGATACTACCTATCTTTCCCAGAATTTTGCTTAGCTTTTCTTCAGAAGTCTTTTCCATAGCTCATTCTGATCTCCTTGAAAACAAACAAAGAAACAAAGCCTGTGCTGGTTCTCATTGCTTACAAACCAGGAAGTGATTCTCCCCTGGCTAATTCTATAATTTTGCGTATATCAACACATACTCTGCCACCAAGAGTTCCTGTCTGGACCTTTTACTCTTAACACCCATCCATGCCTTTAAGTCTTTCTAGATTTGGAATACTTATTTTTATGCTTCTTTTTCTTTTTTGCATTTTTATATTTACATTTTACTTTATGATTTTACATTTCATATTTTCTTTGATTTGTTATCCTAATATAACATCATTTTACTTAAAGTCTATATTTGCATTTAAAGTTTTTGCTTAAAACATTAGTGTAAAACATATTCATAATTATTCAGGAAATGGATTTTCATCACAGACCAAATGATTAGTTCAATATGATATGACATGAAACATAAGAATGAGTTAATCAATTTCTTTCAGGTTCAGTTTCTAGAAATATGAAAACCAGGAGATATATGTTGGATCAACCAACTATTTGGACACATATGGCTTATGTAAACAAGGTCTGAATTCTATTTTAAATTTGTTGAAACAATATCTTTCATTTGCAAGCTATTTCATGGCTTACATAACATTTTAAAACAGGATATAATTTGTATTATTTGATTTTTGTAGAGATATTGTTATAAAGATTATACACTAATTTTACCAACAAAAAATCAGTACCCATGGCTACTAATCACAGGTTTAAAATCAGCATTCAGGGGTGCCTGGGTGGCGCAGTCGGTTAAGCGTCCGACTTCAGCCAGGTCACGATCTCGCGGTCTGTGAGTTCGAGCCCCGCGTCAGGCTCTGGGCTGATGGCTCAGAGCCTGGAGCCTGTTTCCGATTCTGTGTCTCCCTCTCTCTCTGCCCCTCCCCCGTTCATGCTGTGTCTCTCTCTGTCCCAAAAATAAATAAACGTTGAAAAAAAAATTTTTAAATCAGCATTCAAATTTATATTCTACCACTCCATACTCTGTTACTCCTTCCTCCAAAGCGCCTAACTTGGCTGATGGAGGCTTTTTTTTGTAAGTTGATTCACACCTAAATAAAACTGAGTTAAGAAGGTAAAAATATTTTTGTAGCTTTTATTTAAAAATCTGTAGGTAATTACATTATGTTTGTAGTAGGATTAAAGAGAATTTTTAAAAGCATATAGTGAAAACAATTTATTTTCCTCAAGGAGATCGAAACTTAAAGATGAGCAAGTTTTCCTAATTTTCAAAAGAAGCAGACACTGAGGGATAGACATATTAGTCATGTTTCTCTGATTCCTTTATTTCTGCTGTCAAATGTTCCATAATAGGGGAAATAAGTGAAAACGTCTCATTTATCTTTACATCTTTTCCAGTTCTAAAATTTCTATATATTATACAAAAAAATAAATCTTTTTAAAAATGTTTATTTATTTTGAGAGAGAGAGGGATAGAGAGCAAGCAGGGAACGGGCAGAGAGAGACGGAGAGAGAATCCCAAGCAGGCTCTGCACTGTTAGCACAGAGCCCAAATGGGGGCTTGAACTCACAAACTGTGAGATCATGACCTGAGCTGAAACCAAGAGTCAGATGTTTAACCGACTAAACCACCCAGGCACCCCTAAAATTAAATCTTTATTAACCAAAAGAAAAAAGCCCTCAACAACAATGAAAACAATTTAATAAGGTGACACAGGTATACCTTTACCTGTGAACAACTATACCTGAATCAGAGAAAAGGGGAAAACTCTTGAATACAGTTTTATATGGGGTCCAATCCCAGAGGATTCTCACTGGACCCAGGAAATGATCTGTGCTGTGTTTTCTAAGACAATAGATCACCATATATTAGGTTTCCAGGATAACTGATTTAATACTTAATTGATTTAATACAAAGTGTATACACCTTGTAAAAATATTGAATTTTATAGTTAGGGGAACAAAAAAATAATTTCACCATATTTAGTAAGTGAAAATATGCAGAACCCAGTGTAGTTTACTCAAGATTACACAGACAAGAAATAAGCCTGGACTCAAGTCCATGACTCCAGATTCTCAGTTCGATTAATGTTTCCTTTTCAATAAATTGTTACATTTAAAGAAGAATAAAAAAGATTTTTTGAATGTCTCAATCAATCTGTAGTATTACAGTAGGAAATACTAGGCCATCTGATTAATTTAGCATAGGTTGTCTCTTAAACTCAAACCATGAAGAAGGAATGAATAAAGCAGCAGTTATGTTATAACGGTGAGGAAAAATTTTCATGAAAATCCATTAAAATCCATTATGAAATACATTACACAAAGAGCCACTTTGAAAATAAGGTAGAAATCTGAGCTGAACCATCATCCATTTCCAGAAGGCTTATGAAGAAATAATTGCTTTTCACAATTTAACATTATAAATAAAACAACTGTGATATGCACACTGCATTTGTTGACAGAGAATTTATTTGCTCACGTCCTAGTTGGATGGTAGGTGGAAATGAATGGATCAAGTACCCTTTCATTTCACTAGCCTTCAGGTTTAATTGAAGAAGGCTGCCTTGCTAATCTCCATCTCAGGCACTCTGTGAAATTGCTTATTAGGTTATCTTTCAATTTTAATCACTCTCCAGACTGAAGAGGCTCAAGCACCTAGCACAAGGATTGAGAAAAAACAAAATCGTTAGTATATAGTTTCCCAAGGAATATGTCTGTAAAAAAGACATCTCATTCATCCTGAATTACAAGACTATGATTCTGATTAGTCATATGTCATTTAAAATGAAAAAAAATAATAAAACCATGATAAAATTGTTTGGCAGCTTTGCTAAATTATTATTAAGGGGATAAGCACTGATTTAATTCCTTGATACGGCAAAATACACTTTCAGGTGGCCCTGTGCCTGTCAGAATTCTGTGTAACTTGCTGTTAATGAAGGTTTGGGCCAGCTTTCCAGATCCTCAATATAGGTACTTCTCCTTTCATCTCAGGTCATTGGACACTGAGTACTAAAAACCAAGTTTTAGTGTGTGTAAAAAGATTTCCTGTTACACATCAATGCATCCATATAGCATTCTTGTACCATTTGACAGCAAAGGGCAGTATACTTCCAATGTGAGTCAAAAAAAAGTGTGTGTGTATACACACATATATGAACATTTTCAGAATAACTTTTCCATAACTTAATACTGTAAACTTAATAATTTGCAGTAGTGATAGTCTAGTTTCCTCAAAGCTACTAGATAGAAATTATTTTTTCCTCTACTTTGAATAAAGTAAACTATTGTCGGCCACCCATAAAATGATAGTAATTAGACCAAAACACTATACGATTTCTGTGATTTGTCGTCCTCTTCATACTTTTCATTCCTTCAGTTTGTATTCAAATTAGAGTCCAAGATTTTACAAGAAAAAAAATTCCATAGAGTAATAAGAAAGTAGCCATCACTTTTGATCACTTAAAGTATTTCACAAAATTGACTGAAATAGGAGGAATTACTCAACATATCATCTCTCATTTAACATGCACAGCATTCTGTGGTAAGCCACTTTATCCCCTATTTACAGATGATGAGACTGAGGAGTAGAGATCTTAAATTATTTTCTCCAGGATACAGAGCTGGCAAATGTGAAAGCTAAGAGTTCGGATCACATTTGTTGAATGCTAAAGCCTATGCTCTTACCTTCACAAACACTGCCTGTCCTAACAAGGTTAAATTCAACAACAAGGTGATTCCAGATAACCTGTTCAAAATTTGAAAAGTACCTGCACAATTTATCTCCCATCAGGAACAACTTCACAACATTCTCTAGTGAGGCATCTCTTGGGGTAGAGTCATATATTCCATGTGTTTGTATGACTTAGGAGGTTGGTCTACTTATGTGTTTGATATGAAAAAACCAAGAGACAGTTTAAAGCTTAAATATCATGGTTAATTATTTTTTCTAATTATAAAGTAATGTTCATTTTTATAGGTAACTTAAAAAACATAGAAAAATAAATGGTAGGAAAAAATTATCAACCAAACTTCCATAATCCAGGAGTAATGTATATAAATATTCTGCACATTTCCTTCATATATATATGAAATATATATGCATATATAATATCAGTATATTATACTGTTATAGTATATATTATAGTATAGTATATACATATACTGTATATATACATATACTGATATATAATATATACTGTATACAGTATACTGTATACCGTGTACTGTATATATACATATGATATATCATATAGACTGAATATATACATATATACATATGATATATAATATATACTGTATACTGTATATATACATATACTGATATATAATATCAGTATATTATACTGTTACAGTATAGTATATACATATACTGTATGGTATATACATATATTATGTATTTATATTTATTTATAGGTAAATAATAAGAACATAAATCTTACATATTTGCCTAATAAATAAATCTTTGTCATGTATTATTTTTTTAGAAGAAAGCTCTAGAAGCAAGGGGGGAAAAACTTCCATTTCCATTTCCGAACTTGCTTCACAGGAAATTTATACCAACTTACACTGCCAACAGCACTGTAAGAGAGTAATTAATATCTGACCATTTAGTGCTGCCAAGGTGTGTAGTCCGGGTCCCCTTTCAGAGCTAAGTCTCTCATTGCCCAAGCTGCCAAAGAAGACTGCTTGCTGACGGTTTACACCTGGACTCCTCCCCCAGTAGTCGCTCAAGGTTAACCCCCCCTCCCCCCAGGGCACGTATTCAGAAAGACTGGTGTCAACCTTAAAAATAAGATAACCAGTTATTTTACTAACGAGATGAGTTTATTCAGGAATAGAAGATGAATTACAATTTGAAACATGCAAGCTAAGGTGAACCATAGGTAAGTCCGAAGAGACAAAGGGAAAGTCAATTTTTATTAGGTTTTAGGAGGAATTTGGGGACGGTTGTTTCAAACTGAAGTCCACTGGAGAACAAGAGGTCATGGTTGTGGCTATCTGTCATTGGTTGCAAGTGGTGGTTAATCCGTTGTTGCTGGGATTCCTTTTTCTAAAAAGCAGAAGACGAAATTCCATCTGGAAAAATGGCTTCCTTTGTCAAGCTAATTCTTACCTTCTTTCTTTCCGCGGGTTATGCAGGCTGCAAACAGTGGTTGTGTGTGACAGCTCCTTCTTCAGAGCTTCCTGACGCCATTTTAAATAAAGTTCCCTTTATTTTTTCAGACTGGTGAAGGTACAGGGACAAAGGTCCAGACCCCTTGCCTTAATTCAAGACATTTCTAAAGGGTTCAAATTCTCTCTCTACCTAATCCCGCTTCCCATTCCCTCACAGGTATTGTTACCAATAAACTCCTCAATAAACTGCCTTCAAACAAGTCTTCCTTTCAGGGTGTTCCTAGTGAAACTCCACTATGAAAGTCATGAAAGTCGTATCAGTCATATCAGTCATATCAGATATGAAAGCCATATCAGTTATTGATATCTCCACTCATAAACATGTTATCTCTCTTCTTTTATTCAAGACTATTTTTTCCTTCTGTCTTTTGGCAGTGTTCTGGGCTGTTCTTTCTAATACTCTTAGTTTATAAATCTAGGTATTGTGTGTTTTTTGTTACTATGAATGAAATGAATTCATACATTTTACCTTCTAAAAATAACAATTTCTTTTGATTTCAATCCATCAAACATATCTAAAGATAAACTAGGAAATATTTATAAAGAATACAGGGTTAATACGTTTAAAATGCATAGAGTTATTACTAATTAGTAATCAATTGCTAACACTAAAATGTAGTCATTGCCAGAAGTATCTTCTACATATTTACTTTAGATGAGCCAATTTAGATTTACCCACATTGTAAAGTGGATAGGGGCAGACCTGCAGGTCAAAGTCTGGAGTCTGAACACCCAGAAAAATAAAAGTCTGGAGTCTGAACAGCTTCTCTTTTTTACCTACTCTCCTGGTTTTCCAATGAGTATGATGTATCTGTGTCATTTTGTCACTAAGCCCCATTTTTTGGTATCATACTGACTCAAAGAGTACAAAATGCAATTTGTCTGTTAGTTGGAAATTATTGGTTCAGGTTGGCAAGTGCAAATGGAGAACTGAGGATCAGACCAGCAGGTCAGTTGTGATATAATTAATTACAGTCATGTAATTTGGAGTTCAAGCTGATGATCATTCAGTTCTACAACCCAGAGAGAGAGCATGCACAAACTGATGCTGTCTCAAATAGTTTGCAGAAAAGGTCACTGTGTCTTATTCTGCTCACAAGTGTAACTCATAAGAAATTATCATCTTAATGGAAATGATGAATGCACCTTTTTTCTCATTAAATTTTACTTGAAATTGTTTTTACGAGTTATAAATGGCTAATGCACCAGTGTTCTTCACAGTTAAGGGCTGCAGGAATTTTTCCTTCCATTCATGAAATACTATACAGAAAAAGAGCCAATTAAGCCACATTTCCTAACATGTTTCTACTTTACTTAAAAAACATATAGTATCAGAAAAAATAGCTAAAAGAAAAATCAATTATTTAATATTCTCTTAAATTCATTTAACTTTACTGGAGCATATATATTTGAAAGGAATGAACACTTACATTAAGTAATTTATTCTTGTGGTGCACCTTATATGTGTTAGGTTCTGAGTCACAGTTTAATTTATAAGAAAAAAATCTGGTTTCCACATTGATACAAATGAATGAGATATGTTTTCTATACACAAGAAACAGTGCCATTTATTGGATTTTTTTAAAAGCACAAAATGTTTAAGAGCGTGAGTTTTCCCGTGCTTTCTTCCAGTTTTCATTTCTACAGTTTTCATTTCTGAGCCTTTTAATGTGTCAAATTTCTCCTAAAACTTTCAACATTCTTAGAAGTAACTCAGTGTATCAGTTGTTTTCCAGTATTTCTCAATGATATTTTTGAGTCAGTATGAAGATCTCAAAGATATTTTTGAGACAATTTTCACTACAAATAACATCAATTCTACATCTTATCCCAACAGTGATAGTGCAGCTTGACTGCCATATTAAGGAGGCTGGAGTTTACTTCTTAAAATCAGTACAGGTGATAAATATGTTTGTATAAGGGAACAGCTTAGGAAACTTTATGCAAGTTTGAAGGTACTAAGCAAGACTACTTGAGGAAGGAGGGAAAGGAAGTTAGGAAAACTTCAAATATATTGCATGTTTAAATATATTATATTATTCCCAGGTATTATTCCAAGATACCATTTGAAGATATTATTCTAAGATATTTTTCCAAATATGAATTTATAAGTTCCTAAACAAAAATTTAAAGAAGAAATTTAAAGGACTGGACATCTCTGATGAACTTCGTTATTACTCTTCCTTAAAAATGTTCTCAGTGGGGCTCCTACGTGACGCAGCTGCTTAAGCGTCTTACTCTTGATTTGGGCTCAGGTCATGATCTCATGGTTCACGAGTTTGAGCCCAGACTTGGGCTCCACACTAACAGAGTGGAGACTGCTAGAGATTCTCTCTCCCTCTCTTCCTGCCCTTCCCATCCATGCCATGCATTCTCTCTCTCTCTCTCTCTCTCTCTCTCTCTCTCTCTTCCACACACACAAAGTAAATAAACTTAAAAAAAATGTCCTCAGTAATGTCATTTTCACCTCCTATTTATTGCCATACTCTCTTCCCTCCCTTTCTTCTTTTATTCTCTTTACAAATATTAATTTAGTGATTAGTATAAGCTAAGAAGGGGCACCTGGATAGCTAGGTCAGTTGAGCATCTGACTTCGGCTCATGTCATGAGCTCATGGTTTGTGAGTTCAAGCTCCACATTGGGCTCACTGCTTTCAGCTCAGAGCCTGCTTGGGATCCTCTGTCCCCCTCTCTCTGCCCCTTCCCGCTTGTGCTCTCCCCAAAATAAATATAAGCTAAATAGTGAATGGGCACCAGGAAAAGAAAATGTATAACTTGCAACTCTACTTATTTACTCCTTTCCTTTATTAGTTCTCTTTTGTATTTGTAATATATTGACTGTATTTTATTATGTTCTTACCCACTCTTCTAAAAACTTTATATGTACTCTTTCTATATTTACCAGAAGTTTCTTTTGTACTTGTTCAAAAATATGCTAAAAAACTATATTTCTCTAGTAATAAAGAGAGAAAATAACTTTTAATATTGCTCTATTAAAAGCTTACAGTGTTATATATCTTTGCTTATTCACCTATGTGCTTCTCCAAAATTAAAAGTGTGTTTTAGATACAGATACTTATTTCACTGGTTTTTAAAAAATGTTTATTTAGTATTTATTTTGAGAGAGAGAGCGTGTGTGCAAACAAGGGAGGGGCAGAGAGAGGGGAAAGAGAGAATCCCAAGCAGACTCTGCTGCAAACACAAACTGTGAGATTATGACCTGAACTGAAATCAAAGTGGGATGCTTAACCCACTGAGCCACCCAGGTACCCGTTCACTGTTTTATATATGTCTTCTTTCAGTAATAATTTTTGAGAACTGCAGCATTTTATCATCAGGTTAAAATAATTATCTAAACTCTCTTTCATAGAATCAGGACTCTAGTTCATTATTTTATGTGATGACTTTTTTTTGGTAATGTTTATTTTTGAGAGAGAGACAGAGCACGAGTGGAGGAGGGGCAGAGAGAGAGGGAGACACAGAATCTGAAGCAGGCAGGCTCCAGACTCCAGCTGTCAGCACAGAGCCCAACGTGGGGCTCAAACTCACCAACTGTGAGATCATGACCTGAGCTAACGTCGGACTCTCAGCCCGCTGAGCCACCAAGGCACCCCCACGACTTTCTTTTAAATAATGAATTTAATGTTTGTACAAATGACACTTGCTCATTACAAAATGCTGGAGAAAATCACAACAAAGAACAGAACATATTGTAATTTTGTGTATGATTCTCCTAAATATTTTTTCTTTTTTAAGTCTTTAAATATGACAATTCCATCTTTTCATACTTTTTAAAAAAGCTCTGTTAGCACCCCAACATGAAATACTTAGGTAAATCTAACAAAATATGAACAAGATCTATCTGAAAAAAACTATGAAACTCTGACAAAAGAAATCAAAGACCTTGCTCAAAAATTTCTATACTGTTATTTTGATCCCTTAATTCAGCTGTATGATCCATTAAATTTTTTTATGATATTTTTAAATTATAGAGGTGTACTTCTTGACCTGAATAATATTTCTTGCATAGTTGCTTCTCCTTTGTCTTCTGCAAACAACTGTCCTAAACTCACCTGAAATTTATGCCCATGCAGAAAAAGTTTTTTAATTTAAGGGCTTCTTTATAAAGTTTTGTTTTGTTATGCTTGTCATTCAGAAACATTCCAAAACAGTTCCAAATATTTTTCTTTGATTTTTTTCTTGAATGAGATGCAGCACCAGTTTGAATACACAGATTCTATTTAATTACAAAAAATGTTAAATCATGTTACCTAGATTATATTTTTTATTTGTTTTACCTCCTTAGAATATTTTGTCTTCTCCCTTTTCTCTATTTAATATGATCTCTCATCTGGTTTATCTTTTTGTCTTTTTCCTTTGCAATCTTGGAGAACTTTTCAAGTTTGACCAGTGGTCAGTGATTTGATTTCCCTTAATGTAAATTTCACTTTGTATTATTTCCATGAGGATTTAATTTTGTCTTTGCATTTTGTTGGTATTCTTACAGTCTTTCATAATCATGTCAAGTTACTGTTTCATTCTGAAAGCATCTTTTCATCTGGTTGACTTTTTCAACTCATCTTAAAGAATTTCCATTTCAATGTCTTCTGTCCTAAGAATTATTTTCTCCTATTTTATAGAGCCCAACCCATTCTTAATTCTGTGGGCAATACAAATAAAAATGTTTCCAATGTTTTCTTATAAATTTTGCAGTACATTCTTTTTATAACTGTGTTCTTCTTCCTTTTATTTTTCTTGGTAATTAATAGTTTCTTCCCCATTCATCCACTCACCTCACGGTGTTTTCTCAAAGGCATTTATTTTCTCTTTCTTTTCTTTCTTTCTTTCCCTTCCTTCTTCCTTTTTCTTTTTCTTTTTTCTTTTTTCTTTTTTCTTTTTTTTTTCATTTGTCCATTCTCAGTGTTACCAGTAGAAAACATTTGTCTTCATTTCAGGGTTTTATTCAATTTCAGTTTTCTTGTACTCAGGAACTCTGACCCAATCAAGTATACAAGGACATGCTAAGAATTACATTTCTTAGAAACATTACAATCTGAGATTTTTCATCTCTCTTTCCTGCCTATAGTGTTTGACTTTTGTATAAATCACTTTCTAGAATGTTTTCAACCACATATCAGCCAGGTTATGATTATTTATTTCCTGAGAATTGTTGTCCTTTCCTATATATGAAGTAGATGTTTGAAATGAAGGAAATTGACATTTTGGTTTTCTTTTACTTATCTCAAAATAAAAAGATATTTGTACAAATTATGTTTTTACTAATACTGGTTCTGTGAGTCAAATGATTGACAGTAGAATATTTATGAAATAATTTCCAGTATGTAGTTAGGTGGTATTGATTTTATAATAAAAATCCTGGGTGTTCTTTGGTGAAATACTTAGTCAAGTATTTATTATGGTCAAGATTTTCTTCCCAATAAAGAATAAAAGTCCTTCCAGAGAGTTGCTTTTGATTAGCAGATAGTATTTCATATTATGAGTTCTGTTGTTTTAAGTCTATCCAGATATTTATTAAGATGTTGAGAGTGACAGATGGTAGCCAGATTTATCATGGGGATTATTTTGTAACATACAAAAAATGAATCACTATGATGTATACCTGAAACTAATAAGATATTATATATTAATTATACTTAAATAATAAAAAGATTAGATCAACTGTGTAGTGTGCATAACAAGGGGAAAAAGGCAGAATTCTAAAACATGACATAGGAGGGTATGCAACTAATGGAAAGAACTCTAAAGAAAATGAAAAGGAAAAATCAAAAAAAGAGAAACATGGGAAAATAGCATCTCTAAAGCCAATGGAAGAGAGATTTTTTCCAAGTGAATCAGTGTCCAAGAGTGCAACTGACACAGAAACAAAATGAAATAAAGGTAAAGCATCTATTGAGTTTGTCAATTAATGTGTAAACAACATTGTCAAGTAATGGCTATGAGAAGATATCAAGAATCAGTGGTACGTAAAGGTAATGAAACCTAGACGTTTGGTCCTTTCTCCTTTTTCCCTTCTTTGCCTCCTAATCCCCCTCCTCCTCTTCTCTTCCACCTTCCTTCCTCCTCCTTCTCCTAGTTTTGAACTGGGGCTAACTTGAATATGCCTTTAGGCTTTACAGATGATGAAACCACAGAGAGAAAAAGAGAGACTGCTAACAGGAAATAAGGTCTCAAAGTAATGATGGGACATCAGATCCACAACATAAGCAGGGGTATTACCTGTGAACAGAAAACAGGATACCTCTTTTTCAAGAAATATAAGGATATAGGGACGGCTTCAGATTCTTTCTTAGAGCAGAGCACTTGAGGGTTTCAGTCAGAATTATTTATCTTCAACATTTTGAATGCATATTGAAAGCCAGCATAGCATTAAGAGTTGACACTAAATTTAGCTAAGGACTGAAGAATAATGCCAGCGTTGCACTCTTAATAGTTTATTGTATAGAGACTTTTATAATAAGCTGCATATATTTATTTAGTGCAATCATCCCATAATTCTTTGCCATCTAAGAAAATCTCCAGTAATAACCCAACTAGATATTAGAGAGAAAAAGAAATAGAAAGACAGATAAATGTAATGGTGGTAGAGGAGGAAACAGGACCAGGTAGGTCATAAAGGGCTTTTAGAGACATTTGTTTCCAAAACAGCCACATCAACATCAATGACATAATTCTTTCATTATGAAGTTTATTTATTTTATTTTATTTTATTTTATTTTATTTTATTTTGAGAGAGAGAACACACACGCACGTGAGTAGGGGAGAGGTGTAGAGGGAGAGACAGGAAGACTCTTAAGCAGGCTCACCCTCATCACGGAGCCTGATGCGGGGCTTATGTCAAGACCCTGGATCAAGATCTGAGCTGAAATCAAGGGTCACTCAACAGACTGAGCCACCCAGGCACCCTTGAAATTTATTTCCATATGAATTTAGGTATTAGTAGAGCTAATTTTATCTCCTCTCATCTAAACTACAGAATTAAAGCCTATAGTCACTGAGGAATTTTAATTTCTAATTGTATAGGAAAATTCCTTAGAGAGAGAAAGACAGAAAGAGGGAGGGAGGCAGAGAGGCGTGTCTCTGGTAGTTCTTTTCTGTAATATTCATATAAAGTAAGCACATAGAAATATCTTACATAGAGTTTTTGAACCTGCAAAGAATCTAAGAGAAAAACAATAAAATAGTAACACAATCAGGGAAATTAAACATTCTTGACTGAAATTGGAATTGCAATTCCAATTGCAACTGAAGCTTAAAATCCTGGGTTCACTTGCACCGTCACCTTCTAGAAAAATGGGAGGGTCCCTATCAATGTATTCACATGACCAAGTATTTTTGTAAAACTTGCAAAAGTAAGATATTTTAATTGCTAGTGGTTAAGAGCACTGTCTCTCTCCACTCTTTCTCTTTCACATCCATTGGCATTGAAGTGGCCAAAGACATCTTTTAGGCTCCTGTTGAGAATTGATAATATTCATTTTAACTGCCATTTATAACAACTATTCAGAAAGTTACAATACAATAATGAGAAATTGCGAACTCCTTATTTGGACATTTGTAAAAGATTTTTCTTTTGTCATTTTCAAAATGATTATTAAAAACTAAAAAGGACCTATAGAAATAATCAAGTGCAAAATAAAAATGATGAATCTGAACATGTTAATTGATGAAAAGCATTCTGATATAAAGGAACAAACTGCTATAAAACAGTTTTAATATAACAGAGATGCAAAGGGGGATAAATGAAATGAACAATTAATAGAAAACATCAAACTGAAAACCATAATTTGCACGAGAAATAAGAGAAAAATCGATTTAAAATTTTTTACATTTATTTATTTTTGAGAGACAGAACAAGAGAGAAAAATCTATTTAATTTTTTTTTGTTTTTACATTTATTTATATCTGAGAGAGAGAGACAGAGCACAAGTGGGGGAGGGGCAGGGAGAGAGGGAGACAATCCAAAGCAGGCTCCAGGCTCTGGGCTATCAGCACAGTGCCCAATGAGGGGTTTGAACTCACAAACCGTGAGATCATGACCTAAGCCGAAGTTGGACGCCCAACTGACTGAGCCACCCAGGTGCCCCTAGGGAAAAATTTATTTAAGTATTAAATAGTGGTAAATATGTAATGACAAAGTATATCATTTAGGGAAAGTAAAACACATGTAAAGAATAGAGTCTAAGAATCTATTTAAGTATGTTAGGTATAACTTATACAGAAAACTGAGCATTTAAAATGATTACATACAAAGTCACAAATTAAGAAAACTGACCAGAAAACTAAAATATAAATGGATGTATTGACAGATTTCCATACAGCTAGTAAAAACGTACTTATGCCCTGACATGCCCTGACGGAACATTTAACATAGGAAAGAAGTAAAGTTAACGTATAGTCTAGCATATGGGGTGGAACAAGAGCCTAGAAAGAAATAGAAATCATCTGGATGTCAGAAACATACTCTATGACCCTAGGTTCTACAAGACAGAGGAGAAAAGGCATGCAAAGTTCAGGGAAAGCTTTTAAGTATAAGATTTAGGACGGCTGGTGGTACAAGGTGCAAAAGGATGTTTCTCAAAGATGAATGAATATGAAAATCACTGAAACACTGATTCTTAGTCTTTCCTCCAGAGAATCTGAATTCAGAGCTATGGAGTGGAGGCCATGAATTTGCATTCTCCCAAGCTCCCAAACCATGCTCATGTTGCTAATCTGGTCTGTGAACTATATATTGAGTGGCACTGATTTAGACTTTAAATTTTATTCTAGAAGCTTAGATTGGTACTTCCGGCATAGATTGAATCCATAATTAGATTTACTTAGTCAATAGAAAAATAAAAATTTATGATACAGTGTATTTGCTTCTCTAATTGGCAACCAAAAAAAAGCTTAAAAGTGTTTGGTTTTAACATGAGTGTAAGAAATTTGGCATCCTTATACGATACCAGTGTTATTTCCTGAATTCTTAGTAGCCATGCTTGGATCTAACACTTCTACTTCTGTGCAAGTAGTCTTGGTAAATAATCAAATATGTGTTCTACAATATACATATAAGATTATTAATCCCAGGATATTACCTAAGAACTAAATATCCAAAATTCACTGATCTAGATTCTGGGTAGTTAGTTTCTTTTCTGTCAAAAAATATTCCTTTGTGATTTCTTCTTTCTAGATGGAAGTTTATATTACTGACTTCAAATCTTCCTTCTTTTCTAATACGCATGTGAAATGCTATAAATTTCCCTCTAAACACTTTTTTTTGCTGCGTCTCAGAAATTTTGAGAAGTTGTATTCTTTTTTCATTTAGTTCAAAATATTTTTAAGTTTCTCTTAAGATTTCTTTGACCCATGTGTTATTTAGAAGTGTGTTGTTTAATCTCTGAGCATTTGGGGGTTTTCTAGCTAGCTTTTGGTTACTGATTTCTAGTTTAATTCCATGGAGAGTGTAATTTGTTTGGTTTCTTTTTAATTTCTATTTTTTAAATTTTTTTCTATTTATTTCTATTTTTTAAAAAATTATCTTTACTCTTGTAAAATGTGTAAAGTCTTATGGCCCAGAATACAGCCTATTCTTGGTGAATGTTCTGCATGAGCTCGAGAAGATTGTATTCTGCTTTTGTGAGGTCAAGTATTTAATAAATGTCAATTAGATCCATGTGATTGGTGGTACTGTTCCATTAAAATATATCCTTACCTATTTTCTGCCTGCTGCATATGTCAATTATTAATAGAGATCTCTTGAAGTCTCCAACCATAATAGTGGATTGATCCCTCACAATTCTATTGGTTTTTGCCTCATGTACTTTGACAATCTACTGTTTGCCATGCACCCATTTAAGGACTGGTATGTCTTCTTGAGAAATTACCCCTTTTTCATTGTGTAATGCCTTTCTTGGTCCCTTATAATTTTCCCACCTCATATTTTCTGTTTTTCTCTCCTTTTTGTCATATCAGCTTCACATTTTTTTCTTTTTTACTTTTTTAATGATCGTCCTTTAGTTCACCAAATACATTTATATTAAACAAAGTCAGCTTTCAAAACCCATTGTACCAGTGCACAAGCAGTACAAATACTTTATACCACAGTATCCTAAATTCCTCTCTTTCTGCCATTATAGCATTACTGTAATTCATTTCACTTATCCATAGGCTGAATTCACTGAATACGCTATTGCTATTATTATTTTAAGCAAACCATTTCTTGTTAAATCAATTAAGATGAAAAAATACATGATCTGATTTTATTTTTCCTTTTCCAGCACTCTCCTTTAAAGAAATGTTCGATTTCATTCTCATCCTTTTTTCTCTGTTCCCCTCTCCCCCAATTTCTTTCACAACTTTCTCTTTGTGATTTTTTTCTCCGGTGTGAATATGTCTGCCCAAGTGAAGACATTTTAGTATTTACCTTGCTTGGTGTTTTCTCAGGTTCTGAGATCTGTGTTTTGGTGACTGTCCTTAGTTTCAGAAAATTCGTTGCCATTGTTACTTTGAACATTTCCTTTGTTATTTTCTCCCCTTTATCTTCTGTAATTCTCATTTTACATATGGTTTACATTTTATAAGTGTCCCACACCTCTTGGATACTCTGTTCCATCTTTTTCACCTTTTTTTTTCCTGTTCACATTTCTATTTTAGACATTTCTGTTGGCATTTCTTTAATAGCTAAATTTGTTTTTCTTTTAAAAAATTTTTTTTTAACATTTATTTATTTTTGAGACAGAGAGAGACAGAGCATGAAGAGGGGAGGGGCAGAGAGAGAGGGAGACACAGAATCTGAAACAGGCTCCAGGCTCTGAGCTGTCAGCACAGAGCCCGACGCCAGGCTCGAACTCACGGACCGCGAGATCATGACATGAGCCAAAGTCGGACGCTTAAAGGACTGAGCCACCCAGGCGCCCCAATTTGTTTTTCAACTGTGTCAATTTGTTGATGAGCCTGTCAAAGACATTCTTCATTTCTTATACAGTATTTTTTATTTCCAACCTTTCCTTTTATTTTTATTTATTTATTTATTTATTATTGAGAGAAGGGAGTATGCACATGCATGAGTGAAAGGGGGCAGAGAGACAGGGAGAGAGACAGAATCCCAAGCAGGCTCTTCACTGTCAGCACAGAGCCTGACAGGGAGCTCGATTTCACAAACCATGAGATCATGGCGAGCTGAAATTGAGTCGGAGGCTTAACTGGGCCATCCAGGCACCCCTCAAGTATTTCCTTTTGATTCCATTTCTCTGCTTATATAACTCATCTGCTTTTACATATCTTCCACTTTTTCCATTTTAGCCCTTAGCATATTTAATCATAGTTGTTTTAGATTCCTGTCCTGATAATTAATTAGAGGGCTAGTTCTGCTAGAAATTTCTGCCATATCTGCTGTATCTAGATCTTGTTCTGATGCTTGATCTATCTCTTCGGACTGTGTTTTTTATTTGTTATTTATTTTTTATTTTTTAAAATCTTTTTAAATGTTTATTTATTTTTGAGAGAGAGAGAGAGACAGAGTGCAAACAGGGGAGGGGCAGAGAGAAAGGGAGACACAGAATCCGAAGCAGGCTCCAGGCTCTGAGTTGTCAACACAGAGACTGATATGGGGCACGAACCCACAAACTGTGAGATCATGACCTGAGCTGAAGTCAGATGCTCAACCGACTGAGCCACCCAGGCGCCCCCAAACTGTGTTTTTTAAATGTGGCTATTCTGTCTCTTGGCATTAATTGTGAATTTTTTGAAAGCGGGACATGATGAACTGGGTAAAAAGAACTGAAGTAAAGAGGCCTTTAGTATGAGGTTTTATGTTTATCTGGCAAGGGGTTAGGCTGTGCATACTGTTGTCCGTAACGGTAGTGTCTGAAGGTAAAGTTTCCTCTTGTTTTTGTCTCTTTGGATTTCTCTAGAGATTCTTAAATAAGGTCTGAGATATGCAGTTCTTTCAGTTGTAATCCTCTGTAATTATACAGGAGCCCTATTGATGTGATGATAAGCTGTATGGGAAAGAAAAGTGTTCCATAGTCCATCAAGTCTGTCTTTTAATGAGCCTGTGCTGGTTAAGGCCTTGCTAAAAATACAATACTATGGATGCATTTCAAAACAGTTACTTTCCTATTCTGGAAGCATGAGAGAAATTTTGTTTTTATTTTTCTAGTAAGATACCTAGAGATAAAACTCATGAAAATGTAGGGACCTCCCCCCCCCCCCCCCGCCCATGACTGGATTCCTTTGGAGTTTTTAACCCTCAGGTTCTCCACGCTGAGCTTCCAGCAATTTGTCAATTACGATTTAAGTTTTACTACCCCAGTACCGGGTCTAGCAGCCGTTCATGCTCCTGGGCTTCTTTTTAGGTATCCACCTCTGTGCCTACAATTTTTGGAGCACCTGTTTGTCCTATGACCTCAATTCTCTGCTCAGGCAGTTGATTACTTTTTCTCCTTTCCACCTTTAGCATATTTACAGCAAATTTATCAGAGCTTTCACATTTGATGTTCCCTGGAACACTTGTTCCCAGTTACTCCCATAGCACTCACCTTTCCATCATTTAGGTCTTTGTTCAAATAATGGACTGATCATCCTTTATCATCATAGATTGAATGCCATGAAGAAATCTCTTGATGGATTTCTTTCCTGACTTCCCAATCCAAAACAGCCTTACCAATGCTAACCCATGCTGTAGCCATAGAACCTAGAAGAGTAGTTTTTCAGCAGATAATAATGAGTAAAGGAATATTTTCTTCTAGAGAAAAATATATATCAAGAAGTCTATTTCTATAGCTTTCTGTTAGCATCATCTCTATGTGTATTCAGTAAACAATATTTAAAATTTAAAATCACCTTTCTAAGTAAACTTTTCTGTAAGGAAGACAAATGCATAAAGATTATATATTTTCAAGGTTCACTAATATATTTTGTTACTTAATATTTACATATTTAAGGGTTAAATGTATTTTCATTATTTTCTACAAATTAAAAGTACTTTTATTTCAGAAAAATCTTTTTTCCTACTTATGTGCTCTATACATTCTGTTCCATGTGCTAAGGATCTAGTAGTGAACAGCCAACAAAAGCCTCGACTTGCTGGAGATCAGTAAGGTAGGAATAAAAATCGAAGATTGCCGTGGTCTGGAAGCCAAGTGCAGAAAATGTATCCAAGGGGAGCGATCAACTGTGTGAAATTCCCCTGAAAGGTTAATTAATATGAGCTCTGAGAATGGAAGATTGGATTTTGTTAATTGGAGGAATGTTTTCAAGTGGCTAGAATCCAGACTTTGAAGTGATAGAGACCTAGATTTGAAAAGTTCATGTTCCTCTATTCAAATTGTTTGTGCTCTCTGAACCTAGAATCCTGAAGACTATAAAATAAAAATCATAATGCCTACCTCATTGGTTTCTTCAAGGAATTAAAGGGAATAATGAATATAAAGAGCCTAATAAAGTAGCACATGATAGACCCCGCATAAATGTTATCTATTATGAGTTATTAAATTAGAAATGAGATGAATTAAAAAAAAAAGAAGTTGGATGAATTTTAGAGTTGAGGATTTTTTGTTCTTTGCTTTATTTATTTAATTAATTTATTTATTTATTTGTCGTTTCTGTGCTTTAAATTGTAGTGATGAAAATTTCAAGGCAGATCACTGACAGTGAATTTTATTTTGTTATACCTGCTGCTCCAGTTAAACAACTGGAAGTCTACTCCTTTGACAAAGGATTATGCTTTGAAATTCCCAAGAGAAATTGGGTCTGAGTATTTTAATGTTTGCATATTGAATTTATTTTAAACTTTTTATCCTGTAATGACTCTGTTTGGTGCTGATGCTTTATGCACCATTGCCTACCCCTTTGCATCATGTTTTCCTTAATAGTTTCTCAGAAAAGAGATCAAAAGATCGTTTCCTAAGTAAGCATATCAGACACAATGCTCAATTTCTCATTGTATATTTTGCTCTTTCAAACTAGATTTAGTTCTTTTACATTTTGCACATTCAGTAAATATAGGATTGATCCTCGAAGTTTTCAAGTTTTTCAGCATAATTGTTGCAGCCAACCTAATATTTAGAGGCCATTTTTAAAGTTCATCTTCAGAAGAGCTTATTTAATGCATAAATATATATAGAGAGGTGAAGAAATATCTGAAAATTGAAAAAGAGTTACATACAAATTGAGCACAATTTGTCCTATGACTTTACAATGAACATTTTATTTGTTATTCTGAAAACAAAACGACATTTAATTCCATGTAACTCTTTTATTTCCGAAAGAACTAAATTCTCTAGTATTGTACGACACATTGAGTCAGGCACAGATTCATCCTCCATTGAAAAGGGACTGCTTTGTAGAGTTTTTTGTTATGAACAGAGGTAGTCATAATAAAGATATTATTGAAACACCTGTTTCCTAGAATGAATTTTAATCCCACGCCACAAAGTCCTGATACCAGATGAAAATAGAAACAAAGATAAAACTTTCTCTGTAACCATGCTTTCTCTTCTTGAAGGGCAATGGCTCCTCCCGATGGAGAGAGAAGCAATTGAAAAACAAGATCAGCTTCCTTTTTATACCTGTCATAAAATAAACCAGCTATTGCTAATTTCAGCATAATGTTGATGATTGGGAATATTCCACTGAGGTCATTTGATTGTGTTACATATTAATCACCTAAATGAAGCAATGAATCCTCTTGGTGAACAATCTGAACATGTGCATTAAATGAAACAGAAAACAAGATAGTATTTTTTGCCAAATTTGAATGTCGCATGATGGAACTTTAAAAAAAAATCCAGGTTCATTACAATTATCCACTGGATTTTGTCAGGGACAAAAAAAAGCACAAATCACGGGAAAATTAAAGCAAAAGCACTTCCGTTTTCAATTTGGCAGCATCTTGAATGTTGAGCAGTCTGTGAAGGATCATTTTAGTTGAGAAATAGATGAGAAGATGAGGCATGTGTGATTAAGAATCTTTTTCACACAAATAAGCAATTATTATGGACTCAGAAACTTTGTGTTTTTTGTTGTTGTTTGTTTGAGAAGCTTGTTAAGTCATAGTCATTTTTACTAACATCTGCTAGTTCCATTTTTACTCCCCAAGGACATAGTTATAAGTAGAAATTTAAAGAATTCAGCAAGATGTTTAAAAAACCATTTTGAATGTGATTCATTTTCCTTGAGGGAAACCTAAATTTTCTGATTTTTTAGAATGGGAATCACACATATTAAATATTATCCTGACTTTTCACTAGTAACAAATGTCAGCTTTGTTGTTACTCTTTTTTGGTGTCCTGGTTCATTTTCTTTTTCTGTATTTGCAGGACAATATTTTATTCTACTTCTTTTAAATTCTATCACATGCTATACATAGACTGGAATAGAAATTCTTTTAATTTTTGATTGATCGCTAGAAACAATTGTCATATGAGAAGGCGTCAAATTCTTTAAAAATATTTCTCTTAAGAGGCGCCTGAGTGGCTCAGTCCGTTAGGCGTCCGCCCGACTTCAGCTCAGGTCATGATCTCGTGTCCCTGAGTTTGAGCTCCGTGTTCGGCCCTGTGCTGACAGCTCAGAGCCTGGAGCCTGCTTCGGATTCTGTGTCCCCTCTCCCCCTGCCCCTCCGCTGCTCACACTCTGTCTCTCTCTTTCTCAAAAATAAATAAGTATTAAAATTTTTTTCTCTTCAATCACCCCTATTTTTATATTGCAGCTGCCCTATTCCAACTTCCCCACCTATCATTTCAAATCTAGATCATTCAGTAGCCTCTTTATTGGTATAGTTGCCTGTAGTCTCTGTCATGAGAGCTATTTCAGAATTATATTATCAAGACTGATATAATATTTCTCTGTCATTATATTTACCTCTAAAGTTATCACTTGATATAACTAGGCTTAGTCCTTTATATTTACATTTTAAGTTCTAAATAAATTATACTCAGAGACCTTTAAATCCATGTTTCGAGATAAGGCCAGAGATTACATATTCAAATTAATTTGAATAGTAATATTCACGCTTGTGATACAATTTTGTGTCAAAGTAAGATTTAATTTATTCTCCCATTCAGCAAGTATTATGAAAGGTACTACAGTGGATTTCATCAGTATTGGGGGAAGGATATATTTCTGAAAATAAGATAAAATAGTAGAAGCAACTAAGAAATAGGCAGTTTACCCTCGTAATTTGTGAATTTCATTATTATGAGTTTACCTACTCATTAAAATTTATTTGTAACCCCAAAATCAACACTGATGAGCTTCCAGATCCATTCCATTCTTGGACATACACATGCACACTGTAGAAAAATAAAACTGAGCTGCCCAACGCACACATTCACAGCTGAGGTCAAATAAAGCTTTGCTCTGACATCTTGTTTCAGCTTTCATAATGTAAAAAGTGCCCTTTTCATGCTCTATTTAGTGCCACAGTTGCCACGTTTGTGTACTTTTTCTTGGTGATTTCGCTGTTTAAAACGGCTCTCAAGCTTAGTGTTCAAGTGGTGTCTAGTGTTCTGAAATTTGCGAAGGCTGTGATGTGCCATATGAGAACATAGGTGTGTTAGATAACTTTTATTCGGTCATGAGGTATAGTGCCGTTGTCCATGAGTTCAATGTTAACGCATCAGCAATGCATATTAAGTAATACTTCTTGAAACAGAAACCCACATAAAACAAGATTATCCATTGACCAGTTAAGGAAAATGTTATGACCAGAGGCTCGGAGAAACCTCACTCTTTATTTTATTTTACCAAGAAACAACGATTCACTGTTTGCAGTGACTCTATAGACCATAACTACTGCTAATAGTGACAATTGGCTATAAATTTCTTTTTAAAAATTTTTTTTTTCAACGTTTATTTTTGGGACAGAGAGACAGAGCATGAACGGGGGAGGGGCAGAGAGAGAGGGAGACACAGAATCGGAAACAGGCTCCAGGCTTTGAGCCATCAGCCCAGAGCCTGACGCGGGGCTCCAACTCTCAGACCGCGAGATCGTGACCTGGCTGAAGTCGGACGCTTAACCGACTGCGCCACCCAGGCGCCCCGGCTATAAGTTTCTTAAAGTGAAGTACACGCTATAAGACTACTGTGATATTCAAAATAAGAAACAATTTAATTTCTGGATAGGTTCATAAAGTATGTTGTTGAAGAAAATAAGTTTTGAGCCTGATCTGGGAACAGTTGAATAGGCAGAGTGAAGGCTACTGGGGGAGCAAAGAGCAGAGGAAGAAAACAAAGAAGTGGGATTGGCCAAGAGATGCTGGATATTGTTGGGTGGCCTGTGTCAGGATTCCAGGGAAGTGGGTAGATAGGTGGAAGCTGTATGATCTGATGATGAAAGGCATTGAGTACTGGGCTGAGAAACTTGTGTTTACTTTAATAGACAAATGTTGTTATGAGATCTAGGGTGAGAGAAGACTTGTTTAGGATTCAGATATATGTAGATGTTCCTCTATACTATATAAAATGCTATCAATGGAATAATATGTCTATGGCATCCATAACAAATATATTAGTTTAATATTTATTGCCATTATAGTTTTTAGATCTAGATATAAATAGGTTTAATACCTACAACCTAAACTCTGAATTAACTTCCTTTTCTAATTGGTTAATATTTATTAATGAAGACTCTTGATAAACAATAAATATTGCTTTCCCCACAGTACTCATCCAACAATATAAATGAGTGAATATGAGCTCTCCTCCTTTTTTCTTTATTTATTAACAATTGTTCTAAAATGTCTTTCAAGTCTACACAAAATTGATATTTTAGAGGTCTTTTTGGTTGACTTTTATTGAGACGATTAAATGTTTTTATTACATTGCAGGAGAGGCTAATCAACTAGCTGCAATTAGAAATTAACATTTGTTATATTTTCTTCTGTTTTATTCTATTTGCATGTCTTAAATTAATTCGTTAAAGATTTATATTATTAATTTGGAAAATAAGATGTAGAGAAGCCATATCTTAGGACAAGCTGTGTTCCTCTGTGATTCATTACTAAAAGGACCATCTGGAGACATGAAAAGAAAAATCTATTCCCTACACTCCAATGAAAGCATGATTATCTACTCCATGTGAAGAGAGATTTGGGAAGCGTTTTCTAAAGGCACATTTCAAAGATTGAAGAATTGTCTATCCCACTGAAGAGCAGAAACAGCACCGAGGGCATGGCAAAGTTAAATGAATTCCAATTACTAAAAGCAAACATATAAACATCTGTAATTCTAATAGCCATAATAAATCTTAGCAGTTGAAAAAAGAGAAAAGTTCTAGTTGGCTTGATAATTGGATCAATTTTTCACTTATGGGCTGTCAATTACTTGACATTTTAATGCATGCCAAATACAGCTAAAAGTATTTTAATTAGAATAACGTTGCAAAAACTAACCCTACAGCCTTAATTGTAGTTTTGAAGCACAAAATGTGCATCTGAATACCTATTTACTGAGCGGAAGTTAATTAAAAGCATAGTTTTATATTGAACGTGCACTGGGCAGAGAGAGGGAAATAATTGGCAATTAGGAATATGTAAGAGTCCATTCTATAAAGCTAAGCACGCTTCCTACAAACTTTAAACAAGTTGAGAATTTCATTATTTTGAGTAGTATCAGAAGTTGTAACAATTCAATTTTTTTATATAATGTACAATACATATGGCTGTTAGCTTCAAAGCTTCAATTTTACTATGAAAACAAGTTATATTTACATGATAATTTATTATTTTCAAGTTAACCAGAACATAAATGATTTTGACTCTATGAAATGCTGACGTTTGTTTGGAGGGCCTCAGCAAATAACACCCCCCTTTTTTTCATTTAAGTTGTGAACCAATTGAGCACTAACTCCTCAAAGCATCTCCTACATGGGAAAAGTATGGGAAAGAATGTGAAGCCCAAATGGGATGACTTATGCCCTGGGGCTAGGTGTAGAACAACCAAATTATACACTGCTTGCTCACCCACCTCTTCTAGAGTTTATAAAATTGGAAGAACTTACTTACTTTCCCAGGACTTGGAAGGCAGAATCTTTAGCTTGTATATAGTGTGCTGGTGGTTCTTTTAGCAAAGGTTCAATAAAGAAGAAAGAAAAATAGTGAATCTCCAGAGACCATTTTGCCAAAACAGCAAATGCTTCAGCTGCCCCACTATGATCCAGAGTAGAGAAGAAAGGATAAGGCACCAAATACCTCCCATTTAGAACCATTTCTAGCTTATACTCCTTCAGTCAAGAATCTTGAATTAATGCCAATTATCCAGCTTTAAGAAAATTGATTCCACCGCTGAAAGAAATAAGGGCAGCAGGGCAAGAGGCTAGGGATATTTAGGGGAAAATACTCCTTTTATGAGAACCCGAGCAATGGGAAAAGAGGCCTCTTCTAATGCAAACCATCTTGAAAGTTAGTGTTTGAGAGGTAAAGAATTTATGTTCTACAACATGGCAGAATTAAGATCAGAACTGAACTGCCGAATTACAAACCTAACACTTTTTCCACTATATATTGCTGCAGCTTTGTCTTAGGTCTGTGTGTTTTTGTTTTGGTTTTTGTTTTTGAATTGTTTCAGCTTTGGCCATTAGGAGCCCTTTCAGTTGGCTCCTGTGACCCTCTGACATATCCCCTTCCCATCATTGTGGATCTTTTTCTTTTTCTTTCTTTTCTTTTTTTATTATCATTTCTTTATGTACCTAATAGATAGATGGTCTAGGCTCTGTAATTTGACCAGGATTTTTCAGAAAAAGGACAGTCATATTATAGTCAATATTAGCCATATTATAGTCAATAATGAATGAAGAATCTAAATTGCTTTTTAAACTAATTTGTATGTGACCAAGGGTATTTTTGTACTTAGGTTACATATTAACATTTCTAATACTCTGATAATTAACTATTCATTATCAATTTTCTTCAGTTAATTTGTGATTGCCTACACTAATCCCTAAAAATGTTATTTGCATAAGAACACATCAACACAAACATACGTTCAATTGATTATTCAAATCCTCAGGGTAGCCAAAGGACTTGAATAAACATTTTTCCAAAGAAGACATACAGATGGCCAAAAGGTTCATGAAAAGGTGTTCAACATCACTATCAGAGAAATAGGGAAAAGCAAATCAAAACCACAATAACATATTACCTCACAGCTGTTAAAATGGCCATTGTCCAAAAAAAAAAAAAAAAAAACCCAAAACAACTGTTGGCTAGAATGTGGAAAAAAGGGAATCTTTTTGCACTGTTGGTAGGACTTTAAATTGCTACAGCCACTATGGAGAACAATATGGAATTTCCTCAAAAGTTAAAAATAGAACCACCATGTGATCCAGTCATCTCACTTCTGGGTATATATTGAAAGCAAATGAAATCACTATCGTGAAGAGATGTCTGCACCCCCACATGCGCTGCAGCATTATTCACAATAGCCAAGCCATGGGAACAACCTAAGTGTCAATGGAATAATGGATAAAGACAATGTGATGTATAGATAAATATAGATATAAAAAATGAAATATTATTCAGCTACATAAAAAAGAAGGAAATCCTGCCATTTGTAACAGCATGGATGAAACTTGAGGGCATTATGCTAAGTGAAATGTCAGCCAGAGAAAGAAAAATACTCTGTGATCTCACTTATCTGTGGAACGTTAAAATCCAGACTTATGGAAACTGAGACTAGATTGGTCGTTGCCAGTGGCTGGAAGGTGAAGGAAATGAGGAGATGGTGATCAAAGGGTACAAACGTTCGGCTATAATATGTAAGTTCTGAGGATCTAATGTGCAGCATGGTGACTATCCTTAACAATACTGTATTGTATACTTGAAATGTGCTAAGAGAGAAAATCTGAAATGTTCTCACCACACAGACACAAAAGTAGCTATGTGAGGTGATAGTTGTGTTAACTAACCTTATCGTGGCAATCATTTCATAATACATAAATATGTCAAATATAGAATGTCATGATTTGAAACAACTTACACAGTGCTTCTTATCAATTTTATCTCAGTAAAGATGGAAAAGATCCTCATGACGTAAAGCATAAGACGTGATGGTGTTTGGGGTGGGGGGATGGGGAAGGAAGGAGGAAATCTATGTTCTAAGTGAAGGGGCCCAGGGAGCAATCCTGAGGATATATGGCATCTTGAATGGAAGCGTTCAGATCCTTTTTCTCCAAGTTCCTTTCTTCAAATCTGAAGCCATTTGCCTGGAACTGGCTTTTATCACAACTAATACTGACATTAGTCAGGATAAAATTAAATTAGAACCCAACATTCTCACTTGTAGTGAAGTATGATGTTACAACTCTAGCTGTGACTCCTGCGGTGGTGTCCAGCCAAGTCGGGTCATTGCCTCGTAAAATTCTGGTGCTAAGAACCTTGCCCTTACTCTCCATCTTAACAACAAGCTACGTGGGACAGTTCCCCTGACACTGGCATAGGAACTCGCTTGTATTATTGACAGTCTCCTAGTCTTCAACTAATACCTAGCAGTTTTAACCAGGGCTCTGATACCTGCTGAGGGAAATGTCACTGACTCTAAATTTCACTGCATCCTTTGTCCAATTCTCTCAATTAAGATTCTTCAAACTAGCTATCTGCCAATTCAGTGTCATTTACCCTGGAAAACGTATGTTGCTGAAAAATAAGCTACTCTCTTCTCCTTCCCCCAGATCACACTAAAGGTATTGACTTATTAAACTTAAAGCAGATGTTTCAGCTTTAATAGGTGATTCCGAAATTCTGAAAAGTCTTCAAATAACATAGTGGGCACATAGAGGTAGAATTCACTTCAGAATCCCCTTTCCAAATCACATTTCCTCTCCTCACCTGCATTTCTGCAAACCTAGCATTCTATTGTACATAACGCCTATTTGCCACTCCCAATCCACATGATTTGGTAAAATAGAACCTCTCATGCCCAGAAGCTGACCTTGATTTATCTCTATGTGAATTAGTATATCTTATTTCTAGCCAGTGATTATATTTCAGAGACATGGATATTGAAAAATGAATAGGAGGTGATGAGATCTTTCCTGGAGAATTTCAGAAAAATGAAACACCAGTGTTTTATTAGATGGGAGTAGATATAAGGCTTGTTTCTACAGCAAAAAATGTAGCCAACACAAAGACAAAACTGCAAGACAGTATGAGGAAGAAACTGGATGGTGAAGATATCTTTTGAGCACCCAAATCAAACTGCACTTGAAGTCAGCTCTACTCTTTGAACTTTCAAACACACGTGTGAATAAAATTCCTTTTTGCCAGTCTCTGGTATCTGGTAAAACAGGCAACACAGTGTGAAAGTTATAGGATTAGAATAAGGTAAACTTGGATCCGATTTTGCTGTTTTCTAGTTATACGAATTGAGTCAAATTGCTTAACATCTCTGCACATATAAAATAAATACCCAACCTACTCCAGATTTTACCTCATCTAGTCATTAGTATTCTTGGGCTGACATTGTTTAAGACAGTTTGGTTATTAGAGTGACAGTCTTTTAAGAGACAATTTCAAAATAAGTAATTGAGTAATTGATTTAGACTAGTGACTTTAAATTGAAGCCTTACTAAATTTTTAATTAGTGATATGTTTAATCTATTGGACTTATCAGAGTGTTTTGTCTTCTATTATTGATTGTTTTATTTTTGTATCGAGGTATAATTCACATATTAGTTTTAGAACATTATAACAATATAATGATTTGATGTTTATATGTGTTAGAAAATGATCGCCACAGTAAGTCCAATTGTCATCTGTCACCACACGTACACAGTTTTCCCTGGTGATGAGAATTTTAAAGACCCATTCGTGTAGCAACTTTCAAATATGCACTGAAGTACTATTAACTATAGCCATCATGCTGTAATTACATTCCCAACACTTAGGATATGTTTTTTACCCAGAGAGCTTAAGTATTTTGAAAAGAAATCTGATATAATAAATTTAGAATTTCATTGTTTAAAGTTTGATTAAGTTCAGAAACAGAAGCAAACATTACTTAAGCATCCTTAGAAATCATTATTAATATCCAATAAAGTTAGAAATAGAGTTAAAAATTTGTAGAATAAATTTAAGGCACAAAGGAAATATATTTTTAATTTTAACAATTTTAATATTTAGTTTGAAACAAAAATAGTTACTCTAGGTTGCTCTTTTATATATAAAAATCACCCTCAAGTGTATCAGAAAAGCTCACGTCAATGTCATGCAATCATTTATCCATAACTATCACTTTGGTGACAGGATCATGACAAAAGTATGCCTGGTGCATCATCTTTCCTTTCATCTATTTTATGTTAGTAGAAAACACACTTAAGTGGTAAAAATAAAAAATAAGATTGATCTCACCATACAATGGATGGGTGTCTGGGTAGTCAGTCGGTTAATTGTTCACTTCGGCTCAGGTCATGATCTCGAGGTTCGTGGGTTCCAGCCCTGCGTTGGGCTCTATGCTGACACTGCAGAGCCTGGAGCCTACTTCGGGTTCTGTGTCTCCATCTCTCTCTGCCTCTCTCCCGCCCACACTCTGTCTCTCTCTCTCTCAAAAATAAATAAAAATTTAAGCAAATTTTATAAAACCCTTGTAAAAAGAAATATAATGGAAAATACACCTTGCTTTAACTGTTTATCCCCAAACACAGCTCCTTTTCCCGAAGATAGTGTGACTGGTTGTTTGTTCATTCTACATCCTCCATAGATATTCTGTACATACATATCTTTTGTTTATATGAATAGGACCACATTATACCTTTTTTTAAACCTCAAATTTTTTACTTAAATATATCTTAGAAATGTATATGGGTCACCTCATTTCAAAAACGGCCAGACAGGGGGGCCTGGGTGGGGTCCGACTCTGGCTCAGGGCATGATCAGTTGGTGGATTCGAATCCCGCATTGGGCTGACAGCTCAGAGGCTGGAGCCTGATTCGGATTCTGTGTCTCCCTCTCTCTCTGCCCGCCCCCCTTGAAAATAAATAAACATTTTTTTAATTAAAAATAATAAAAATGGTCTGGCAGTATTTAATTGTCTAATTTATCACTATTTAGTTAACCGATTCCCTATTGGTAGCTAGTTAGGTTTATTTTTCCTTCTTTGTTATCACAAATAATATTTCAGTGACTATCTGGTACAAGGTATTTTCAAACACATTCATGTATATATGGAGAATAAATACTCAGAAGAAAAAATGTTAACAGATATGACAACTTTTAATTTTGAAAAACTATATAATTATCTTCCATAGAAATTATTCCAACTTACATCCCCTGCCAACTCCCACCAGCTATAAATAAGATAGTGGCTTTTTTTTTTTAAGTTTTAAGTAAATTCCCTATAGTATGAACTGATTCTCACAAGTCCCTCTACTATATTAAGTTTATATAAAAGTGAGAAAATCAATATTAAGAATAGTAATAACAGCTAAGGGGATGCTACATGTAAGACACATTACAGGTTATATTTCTTTACTGTCACATTAATCCTTTACAATGAATAATAGTTTCACTTTTTATACATAAAAAAATTGAAACAATGGAGAAGTTTCCACAGCTAGAAAGTGGTTAAGGCTATAGCCAGTTCTTAAATTTTTTTTAATGTTTATTTATTTTTGAGAGAGAGAGAGACAAAGCATGAGTGATGAGGGGCAGAGAGAGAGGGAGACACAGAATCGGAAGCAGACTTCAGGCTCCGAGCCGCCAGCACAGAGCCCAATGCGGGGCTCAAACCCACAAACCATGAGATCATGACCTGAGCTGAAGTAAGACAACCCACTGAGCCACCCAGGCGCCCCTATAGTTTCAAAAGTAAAAGTGTACCTGGTAAACAACTGAGAAAAATAGGTTCCCAATATGTTTAAGTCTATATTAGCCTGAATAGTTGCAAATAGCAAATGGATAAAGAAATGAAGGGAGAGGATGTTAACAAGAATAAATATGTGGTTTTCAGAGACCATTCTAAGGTGTTAATGACTGTTATATAGAAAACTAAAATAAAAATTACAAGACTGAAGAAACTGTAAAAATGGAAGCTGTAATGGGGCACCTGGTTGGCTCAGTCAGTTGATCAGTTGAGCATCTGCCTCTTGATTTCCGCTCAGGTCATGATCCCAGGGTTGTGGGATGGAACCCCACCTGGGGCTCTGTGCTGAGCCGGGAGCCTGCTTGGGATTTTCTTTCTCTCTCCTTCTGCCTCTCCCTACCTGCCCCCCTTCACTTGCATGAAAGCAGGTGCGATCTCTCAAAACAAACAAAAAACCAACCAACCAAACAACCAACCAACAAAAACCCAAGAAATGGAAGCTGTAAAAATTACCTTGGTTACATTCTTAGTATGTTTTCAGGTGATGACTCTTTGTAGTGCTTATACTTAATCTGAAAGTGATTTTACATAGTGATGCTCAGAGAGATGGAGTGGCTTAAATCTACTAGAAGTTCATTTGAATCTTCATGAAATCAAATGCTCTGTTTTGCACTTGCAGAAACTTCAAGGTTAGCTGAGGTAGTTTTTAGGCAATATTTTATCTTTTATTGGAATAATAGAATAAAGCAGTAATTTTACCTAGGTACCCCCAGGATGAATGTTGGATATGTTTGCTCTTCAACACATATATGCTAATGCTAATATATGCTAATGCAAGTGGTTTTACATTTTGTTGATGTGTAATAATTTCAAGAGGATTTTAAATCTGCTAAAGTGAAATTGGCAACTTGTTTAATTTGATACTATTTTTATGCAAATATTGTTAGTAATATAATAAAAGAGAGGTGCAGAAAATGCAGTTTGGAAAACAAAGCTGTTTCTAAGTGCAACATTTGTCAAACCTCTTTGGGACTGAGCAGTTCTGAAAATGATTAATTGTGCATGAATGACTGAGAAAACATAAATTCAAATAAATAATTGTTTCCAGAAATGATTAAGTAGGCAGAAACCAATTTTATCATTTATTTTGGCATTGCTAAGTGAGGAAGGGGATTACATGTTGATTTATATGAATAAACATTAACTATAAAGCATCCAGTTTGGTCCTAGTAAAGCGCAAATCTTAGAAAATAAAATTTGAATCAATATTCATCTAATAAATCATAATGTTTTATGGAAGTCAAAAAATATTTGTAGCAATTTTATACATGTGTTTTTGGCCCTACATTTTTATTTATTCTTTAAATAAGTCCCAGAAAACATGGAATTACAGAATTAAGATACTGAACCTGAACTTAAGCTAGAACTCAAGAATATTAAAACACAAACAGAAAAGTTTAGGATGTGGGACTTCGAATCCTCCATAATGACAGTAGCCAGCAACTGGTTTTGTCTAAATATGGTTATATAGAAATGGAATGCTGTTTCTATAGAATTCAGACTGAAGAAATGAACAGAAAGATGTCAACCTCATCAGATCTGCACAGGAGGAAAGATCTTCAGAAATCTGACGTAAAAAGCCAAGCCTAGCCTCTTACTGACCAGCAATGTTCTATCAGGTTTTCTTTATGGATGTATGCTGAGAGACAGGATTTTATCCACAGTTTATCCACATATAATACACAGCATATTCAAAGATGCTCCTCAAAAAACAGGTCATTGACTTGATAATATGTTGCTATAATCAGGAATGGCTGAAAAATATCCCAGTTTTGGTTAATGCTCTATATTTGTTGCTTAGGATATACCTTCAGATATAAAAATCATCTATTCTTTTTCATTTTGATGTTTGAATTAATATATATATATATATGTATGTATATATATACATAATTGATGCATTCTGAATTATAATGATGTACATTATAATTTAATTACTAAATATCTCATGATGCTGATGATAGAAAAAAGAATAAGTAGAAACACATATTAGGAACTCTAATAATTTTACAACAGTCATGAAGTCACTTTTCTTGTTATTCTTTTGGAACTACTTTTAAAAAGTTCAGTGTCATTTGATGGTGTTTTTTTTTAAATGTCAAAATATCACACTTTAAGATTTTAAAAAACTAATGTGACATTTCAAAAGTAAAGATCTACTGTATAAAGAACCATGCCATTCCTCAAACTTCTAACACATATTTTAGCTAAATGTATCTTCATGCACAATTTGCTCTTCTCTGAAAATCCTTTCTGTCCTAATAACTCCATTGTCTGTCTCTGCCTTAGCTCAACAATTCAAAAATCACATATTAACTGCCTACTATAGAACAAGTCTGTGCTAAGTTAGAAAGATACAAATATTAATGAAAACAACAATCCTTAACCTAGACCTCTTGTATTTCAATTGAGTTAACAAATACATGACATATAATTTCAAATACGGTACTGTGAAAAGTGCTATTATGAGATCACAGAAGATGGTCACTTATTGTATTCAGAAGATTCAGGAAAGTATTCTTCATGTAATAAAATAATGCTTGAACTAAGATTTGAAGAATGCTTAATGTTAGATAAAAGGTGCCTGAAAATACATTTCAGAGAAAGGAACTAGCAAAAGCTCAAGTGCAGAGGCATAGAATAGTATAAAATGTTCCATGATCGTTTCAGGCAGACTGCTTTTACTAGACTATAAAGTAAATTCAGAACAAGATGGCATTGAGGCTGGAAAGGCATGTATGCGTCAATTTGTTAATATTTTTTAATCTCTTATTTTGGCTCACAAAATGAAAATTTTGTGGAAACATGAAGGTACCTGGAGGCATAGTGGATTTTTCCCTTTACAAATGTTCTTGCTGTAAATATTATAGGAAAGGCACAATGACATCAGCAAAATATGAATTATCATTATCTTCTTAACAATAATTTAGGAAAGGAGAGCCTGGGCGGCTCAGCCGGTTAAGTGTCCGACTTCAGCTCAGGTCATGACTTCACCATCGGTGAAGCGTCGGGCTTTGTGCTGACAGCACAGAGCCCAGAGCCTGCTTCGTATTCTGTGTCTCCCTCTGTCTCTGCCCCTCCCCTGCTTATGCTCTGTCTCTCTCTGTCTCAAAAATAAGGAAAAAAAAACATTAAAAATTTTTTAAAAATAATTTAGGATGATGAAATACTAATAACGATGACATTATTGTCTGGAATGGCTTTGTCACTTTCTTCCCTCACTGTCTGGCTTTAACTTTAAAGAATCATACATACCCCCCACCTTTTCACATTTCTGGGCAAGGGTCTTCCACCAGAACAACACTCCTGGTTTCTCATCCACCTCCCATGTTCACTGACCTGAAGTGAGTGCAATGACTTATCTAATGGGCAAATGGGGTAATGAAGGGGCCATGTGTAGCTTGGCTCACTCTAGTTCCTCTTCGGTTCTGGCTGCCTGTGATAAAAGGTGTTGCCCCAGTGCGTGTGTGGATATGTGAAGCTTGGGGGTTGTCCAGCTGAGCCAGTGACTGGGTTAAGTTAGTAGGTAGAATTCAGGGGTCAAGGATTACAAAGCCACTTGGACAAAAACTTAAGCATAAAATATGGAGACCATTATGAGCGAAAAACTGATATTATAATTTTCTCCTGTTTTTCCATTTCTTGGTTTGTTCCAACCTCAAACAGAGAAGAGAGGAATGCTATGAGTTGTCCTTCTAGAACTCTAACATATATGAAGTAATCATTTAATATGTATTCCTAATTAAAGCCGGCACGCAACAATGTACTTGTAATTGTTTCCCTCGTTAGTTCACTTCATCATACCTAGAATCCAGTTGCTCATGATGCCAAGTCGTCCTTGCAGGCCTCCTTTCCTCAGATGAAACTGTTCTTCTCTATTCTTCATGAGGATACACATGCACATTTAATGATCTTGTCTGTGGTAACAAGATAATGAGCGGTCATGGGTTTTTGAGCTACCATCACTAAATAATACATATACGGTCTAGCATATGTTCTCTGAATGGCAAGTATCTTATTTTAAAATTTATTTATTTATTTTGAGAAAAAGAGTGAGAGAGAGAGAGGGAGAGAATCCCAAGCAGGCACCTCACTGTCTGTGCAGAGCCCTACATGGGGCTCAATCTCACAAACCATGAGATCATGACCTGAGCCAAAATCAAGAGTTGGACGCTTAACTGACTAAGCCATCCAGGCATCCCATGACAACAAGTATCTTAATCCAAATATGGGATCCTAAAACTAGAAAATTCACATTTGATGATAAGGGGAAGTTACTTTGGAAAGGATGGGTCTTTTGGTATGTTTAATAACATCAAATGGTAACTAAATATTTCATCTGAAAAATGTGAGTAAGCTTTGGCTGGAGCTCAGCAGAGGAGCCCTGGGTGACAACAGCGACTAAGACAATGATGGTGTGGGAAACATTGTAGGATATCTCATTCGACAATTTCTGACTTCTACTTCTTTGCCTGTCTCTTCTCAAAGCAGGACAATGAAATGCCAGCGTTCATGTTTTAGAGAGGTCATGCAACAGTGCTAGCCGATGTCAACAGAAGTCCCTGATTATGACCTTCTTTCTCAAATAAAAGAATGTTAGAAGGAAGCTTTGATGCACCCTTATCTGCTACTTTGTGTGCAGAAAAAAAGAGAAATGCAGAAGTCATCTTGTAACAATGAAGTCAGAAATTGCGTGCTGAAGATAATTCCTGGCTGACATCCTTGAGCAGTATGTGAAAACAAAAGCCCTATGTTTAAGCCCTCGTTAATTGGGTATTCTGCTACTAATTGCCAGAAATAAAAAGTACGTTTCAATTTTCTATAGATCCTCATTCTTAGTTGTGGACACCTGAAACTAATCTAGCTGGCTTATTCATTAAATAATTGGTTAGTGGAAGTCATCGAACAGAATTGTTGGGATGGCCTTTGAGCCTGGGCACTACATTTCCAGAAGTATACGTAAGGATAACATATCCAGGAAATATGCCCAATCATACCATAAGGTCATTAGAAAGGAAAAACATTGCCATTGCCCCTACACAATGGGAACTAGACATTCTGGCACAACTGCCTCAGGAGACCCACATGCAACAGCTGCCTCGTGTTTTTCATTTTCCTCATCCATGCTTCATGAGGGTTCACGTGCATGGCAGAGCCCAAGTCCCACACCTGCATTCTACCTGATAGGAGGTTTGGAAAATGCACCTGTGAGTTGTCAGCCTCTACTGTTCAAGAAAGTAAGACTAAGAAGCATGGAAATGAGTGGTGAGTGAGCTAATATAAAGTGTCTGCAACAAACTGTGCCAACCCTGATTGGTATTGGCTTCCTGGAGTGGTGCCCTGAAGATTGCCAAACATATGCAGGCTCAGCAAGAAAGAGTGACATGATTCATTAGTGATGTCTGCTGAGATACAGAGAGGGAGAGTTTGGATATGCCTGCCACTCACTGTTCCATCCCCAAGCAAAGACGCAAAGAAGCAGCAGCTGGGAAATGGCAACTGAGGAGCTGAGACAGATAAATAATTATAGGAAAGGAAGATCTGGAGGATACTAAACTACTATAATGGTTGAGCTTGCTCAGAAGCTGGAGGAACAGAGATAACAAAGGGAGATGAGAATGAAAGTGGTACTATCCTGTAACAGACATACTCAAACTAATTCTCTTCTCCTACGTTGAGGGTATTTTGGCCTCTGTTCAGCCAATCCTTAGTTTCTGGGCAGAAAAATATCACAAATAAACTTGAATTACATTGTGGCTGTGCATCTCTATAAGATTAAATCTTATATATCTTTATAAGATTTCCTGCTCCTGAAATCTTATGAAGGAATAGCACATGAAAGGGCCCTTCACTTCAAGATCTGCGGAAAAGAATGGACCAACACACATTATATAAATATGAATTTCTAGAACCATAAACCTTATCTGACCTTTTATTTTATATGTGAAGAATCTCTGACCCAGAGATATGCTGTGACTTATGCAAAGATTTTAGCAGAGTACTATCTACTTCAGCATCTCTCAGGCCTATGCCTTTTCTGTGTACTCACATGTTCATTCAATCATCTATATTAAGATGGCACTTTGCTGAATACTATAGATGATACAAGACATAAATAACCAAGAGTTCTGTGATCAAACAGTTTATGAGTAAGTAGAGGAAAAAGACACACAAAGATTTTATTCTCTACAAATCCCAAAGAAAGGGAAGTCACAATGAAATGAAGTATACAATGGGAACAGCTCAAGTTTTCAAACCAATGAACAGAAACTAGCTCTATCTGAAATGGAAGAAAGCGAGTTTATTAAAAGAATCATTGGAAAGACCAAAGAACCAAGCTGTAAATTAATTGCCAGGGATCACGCGCGCGCGTTCACACACACACACACACACACACACACACACACACACCCCACTGCAGAACCAGTATGTTAAAGAGCATTCTTTCGAGCACCAGACACTTCCGTTTTCATAAATGTCACCTTTCATGATCAAACACTGCTCTCCCTAGCTGAGAAAGAGAACCTTGTTTACAAGCTATTGAGTCAGTGTTGGCTACGTGGGAGGTTGAGATAGTGAATAGCTAGCATTTTTAGTTTTTAGACAAGGAGGGCATTTTTTATCCTCTGCCAACATTCTTAAAGAATTCTCCAAACATAATCAGATTATCAAAGGCTAAGTGGCCATAAATCTTGAAAGGTGTACACCCACAAAAACTACATGGTATAATGATTCTCCCAGTAGAAATGATCATACGAATAATTCAAGCCAAACTTATTTCTTTTCCACGCCGTATCTCTAGGAAGGAGAATAATTGTTAGTTATTCCACAAACCATCACAGTAGTAGGAGAGTTATACAGGGATTTTATATTGATTTATATAAACACACATACACCTGAATGGCAATGATTGTGTAAGTAAGTACATACATGAAGCAAGGAGAATATAATTTGGTCCCTTCTCTTAAAAAGAAAACTGTATTCTAAAATCAATCTCAACATCAACATCCATCATCTTGCCCCAAACCAAAGTTCCTGATTTGAGATAATAGGTTTTAATTATTTGTCTCCCAGGGTAAAAATCTTTCCAGTCAGGGCACCTTCTGGAAATGAAGGGGCAAGCATTTCCTCTCCTCTAAAGCTAAACCCAAGCTCTGTTAAAGAAACAAGTTTTGCATTTTAAGCACATTCTCTTGATACTACAGGTAACATAAAAGGCATTTAGACAATCAAGTCATTTTCTCTTTCCTGCTAATAATGTTTGCTTGTATTGAGTATATTCAGCTGGCACATTTGCTCTAATCATTAGATTTATATTTTATGATAACCAGTGCAGGTGTTGCCTAATGACCCTTCACTGAGAAAGAAATTCACCTTATTGAAGGAAAACAGGGAGGATAAATCATACATGAAAACATATAGATGAGATATTAACAATACCCCTGAAACTTGTTATCATCTCTAGACTGGTGGTTTAACCTTTAGAGAAAGTAAATAATTTGTTCCTTTCTCCTGTGTGTCTATATCATTTTAGCAGCTTTATAAAAAGCAGTTCTGTTTCCACTTTTTCATTAGCTTTTCAAGCACAGACATCTGTCACCAAACAACTTCCCAGAAGCTGTGGCCAAATTGGATGGAAACTATATTTGCGAATGTGTATTTATAAATAAAGGCCTGCCTGAGACTCAATAATACTTTGCTTTTATTCTTCTTGTGGAAATTTTATTCTGAAATTGATTGACTCTAAATACAACATTTTTCTTCTGATTATATTATGATACTGAAGGCTGAAGATGAATAACTTCATTTATAATGAAATCCATGGAACTTAAAGGGAAAATACTATTTCTTGCTTTTTCTTTTTTTTTTTTAATTTTTTTTTCAACGTTTATTTATTTTTGGGACAGAGAGAGACAGAGCACGAATGGGGGAGGGGCAGAGAGAGAGGGAGACACAGAACCGGAAACAGGCTCCAGGCTCTGAGCCATCAGCCCAGAGCCCGACGCGGGGCTCGAACTCACGGACCGCGAGATCGTGACCTGGCTGAAGTCGGCCGCTTAACCGACTGCGCCACCCAGGCGCCCCTATTTCTTGCTTTTTCTTTTGCAAAAGTCAACATCTTTTTTCCCCTTTCAATGACTTCTTTGTATATTTTCCTTTTTCTTTTTTTGAACCACTTTATTGAAGCATAATTGACATACAAAAGCTGTACATATTTAATGTATTCAGCCTAATGAGTTTGGATGTAAGTGAACACCCATGAAACCATCACCACTATCTAAAGGGCTTTTGCTTTGAAGCCCTTTTCAACATGAAGTTCCATGGTTCTCTGATTCTCAGAGTGTTCAGATATAAACAGAGCATTACATTAGTGCTCAGCATAGGCCAGTGACAGAATGTCCCATCTCTGCCCTCAGACAGCTTTATAGACAAGAGGGTGAGCAATATTAAATGTTTAAAGTTACAGATTAAAAAGGTGGTCTTGCATGTAACAATGTGGAACAGGGGTGTGACTGAAGTACCCAAAAGCTTACCATGGTAGAGTGCCATCATTTGTGTGCCTACCCCAATAGACAGTACAAAGAGCACAAACCAAATGAAAAGGTGCTTCTTTTTAACTTCTATCATCCCTTCTCCTGATGTTTTCCTGAAGAAGTCAATGCGAGAAGAGGTGGTGTGAAAGGAAATCAAGAAAGGAGAGTGTAAATAGATAGATAGGTAGATAGATAACAAGTAGGGGCAGCACTTGGGTGGCTCAGTCTTGAAGCATCCGACTTCCACTCAGGTCATGACCTCAGGGTTCATGAGTTCGAGCTCTGCATCGGGCTCTGTGCTGACAGCTCAGAGCCTGGAGCCTGCTTCAGATTCTGTGTCTCCTTCTCTCTCTCTCTGCCCCTCCCCTCCTTGTGCTCTCCCTCTCTCTCTCTCTCTCAAAATAAATAAACATTAAAACAATTTTAAAAAATAAATAACAAGGTAGGTAGGTAAGTGAGTGAATGAATGAATGACCCTGCATTTTCTCCTTTCTTGGTTCCTGTTCCACTTAAAGTCTAAGCTGATCTTGGGGAAAGAACATTGAACTAGGTGAGGGAGTAAGATTTTAACTTTGATTAGTTTATACTTTGAAATAAAATTTTAAGAACACCATATAACCAGAGAATTATAATATGCCAAAAATATCTCCAAGGAGTTGGGAAAAGAGATCCAGTGGGTATTTAGGCAGTGTTAGAAGACAAAAACAAGTTGTCTTCCACTTATGCGCTCCACATTGGGCATATTCAATAATTTATGAGCATCTTTCTCTGCCACTTAGTTATAATTTTTTTTAGGGGCAGGGAGAATTTAATATTCAATGATGGTTAACACAGAGTTTAGCATCTCATATGTTATCAGTCATTTCAACACTCGGAACAAGTAAATGAATACACTTTAGAATGGAAGATTTTTTTCTGTTCTTACTACTGTTTTTCTTACTCCAGCCTTTAAGCCTATGGATCTCAATATTCATGTACGAGTCACATGTAAATAAGAATTGATACCTAATATGCTTTAGAGACTTTTCAGATATGATTCATTGGAGTTGAAATCCTATATGTTTGTTTTGTATAATATACCAAATTATAGTGCTTTGAGGCCTCCACTGCTTGGTTATCATTACATTAAATGCTCTCTTAAACATTCCCCAGAAAGTATTGAGTTCCCCAGACACTGAGCTCAACTGACCTTAAGAACGTATACTTTTTGTTCTCCACTTTCTATTCTGCTTCCTCCTCTACTCATGACCCTCAGGAGCTCACCTCTCTTATTCAATTGTTTTTAACTCCTATTCTGACCTCCAGGTGAAGTACAAAGGTCTGGCTTTCCCTGAAATATAATTTCTCTAAACTGAGACAAATCTAAATTATAAAGAATATTTATTTTAAGTAAATAGACAAAAAATAAATAGACAAAATAAATAGACAAAAAAGCCCCTAGCATCCATAAAATAAAAGGTGTGGAAATTCTACTCAAGGGATTTAATCACACTTTCTATGTAAGCTGATGCAGATTCCATTTTTAAGAAGAAAAAAATTCAAAAATTATAAAGTTTGTATTAATATCTTCCTTTCCTTATTTTATTTTTTGCCCTAATCTCAATTGGTATAGAATTTACCATGTAAATCTGTGTCAGCCTATGTATTGGCTTTGTTAGCCTACCTTTTGTACATACAAAAATGTTTAATACTTTTAAATATTCAAGTACTACTGGTATCCTCCACTTTTTAAAGTTTATGTTATGCCACTCACTTTTTTGAAAGACCTGCATTACTCCCTGGTATTGGTAACTGAAAGAAAGAATTCTGGAGAGGATTTTCGCTTTTATAAAAAAAAGGCAAATAGCAAAAGGAGTGTTTAGCATTTGTTTTGCAGGGAACTGCAAAGGTTACAGAGGCCACAGAGGCTGCGTGCACCTTGGGTAGCTGGAGTGGCGCCGCCAAGCCCCTTCCCCTGGAACTACACTCAGCATCAAGCCACGGGAGCTTTGAACTGTGTGAACATCTGTGCTTTATCTATATTTGTTTTATGCATCCATTAGCAATTTGTGACCTAAAGTATCAGGAAAGCCTAACAGAGGTGATTTCGGGGGCCTGGGAGCACGCAAAAATTTTTTTCAATATAATTTAATGATAACTGTTTCTTCAATGTATGGCAGTTCAGAACACTCCACTTTCAGAGAGCGAGGGAAACATGTATCAGCAACCAAATGATCACTAGATGGCAGCATAATTCAATTCTTATAAAATACATTTAAACTGGTGATTTTCTTCACGACTGATACTTGTTTCACAACTTCAAAGACCAAAAAAATAGATTGAAATAAGATATTAGTCATCTAAAATATTAGTTTTATCTCACTGCCAATGTATTTGTTATGCTCTGGGTAACAAGGCAACAATCTCTTTGATGGCTACCAGAGGGGGGGGGGGGAGTGGGGAGATGGGTTAAACAGGCAATGGGGATTAAAGAGGGCACTTGTTGGGATGAGCAGCAGGTAATAATGTATGGAAGTGTTAAATCACTGTGTTGTACACCTGACACTAATATTACACTGTATGTTAACTAACCGGAATTTAAATAAAAAGTTAAAAAAAAAAGAAAGTAAAGTATGTAATGCTTAGATGTAACAAAGTACATGAGTTTTGGACTCTGACATGTCTGGATTTATTTATTTATTTTTAATTCTTTAATGTTTATTTGTGTGTGAGAGAGAGAGAGTGTGTGAGTGGGGAAGGGTCAGAGAGAGAAGCAGACACAGAATCCAAAGCAGGCTCCAGGCTCTGAGCTGTCAGCACAGAGCACAACACAGGGCTCAAACTCAGGAACTGCGGGATCATGACCCGAGCTGAAGTTGACCGCTTAACTGATTGAGCCACCCAGGCTCCCCTGACATGTCTGAATTTAAACCTGGCTCTCTTCTCTTTACCAGTCACAGAACTTAGAAAATACGCTGTGATTGTTCTTCTCTATATCTCAGTTCCTAAATAATTGGCATCTTTTGAAGCAGCCTTTTTGTGGACTGTAAGAGAATTTTTTTCCACGGAAGATAATCATCTTTATTAATTCGTCCTACAATAATTAAACTTCCATAGTATTGACCTTTTATAGCATAAACACTGAAAATTAAATTGTTTTATTATTTTATAAATGTATCATGCAAGTAAATATTATTCTTCCACTGCTTTTGTACATATACTGTCTTTAATCTGTGTCTCTCTCAATTCTCAGGGTTATAAAAACCATACAATAGATATTTGATCAATGCCTGTTATCATGATTTGAAAGAGATCATTCATGTGCTGGTGATTGATTTACCTCAAACATATTAAATCTTTCCTGCAAAAGGAAATATAGAGAGATAAACTGGATAAAGGTTCAGAGACTCTAGTCTCTGATAATACACTTTTATAAGGTCACACAATCTGTTGAGGCAGATCCAAGATTAGAAACAAATTATCTTTCCAATATACCACATACTGACTCTTGTTTTGTTCGTGATCATCTACCATGACCCCAGCTAGAAACTTTAGACATAATTATTGCCTCCTACTCCCTGATCCACCAAATTTAATCACAGATTCATGCCAAATCTACCTTCGAAAGCATCTTGAATCCACCTCATTTTATCCATTCCTGTTTCCAATCTTTTGTTAAAGCCTTTATTATCTCACTTGTATAATTATGATGGAAACTGAAAAGATCCTCTATTCCTAGTCAGGGATCACTTCCGTTCTACTTCTGCCGTCTTTGAGATATCCCAGCTCACTTTGATTTAAATGTAAGCCTAAATCAGCTGGACCTCTCAAGACCGTGATGTTTTCAGTTCTGATCATTTTGCAGAAGTGACCCACATGCTTACAACGGCAGGGATAAATTGCTGTGTGTTATATCCCACGTGTGAACATCCTAGAGCCTAAGTATATGCAGCTCTTCATCTCATTAGGGATGCTTTATATAACTAAAAATTAAAATGAAAGAAAGAAGAAAAGAAAATTGTTTTGTTGTTGTTGTTGTTCCTTTGCTATATAACTGAAGCTTTAGAGGAAGTTAGAGAGTTCCCACACTGACTCAATACCTCTTTCTGCATCTGGTCAGATTATTCCTTTCAGATGACAAGGAAGGCAAATGTAGAGCGCTAAATTTCATTCTGAGAATTGTGTAGGCCAAAAATAAAATGAAAAACAGCCTGGCAGCAGTGTCCACGGGGGTTGTTGGGTTCTCATGGACTTCTCCTATGTAGCTCCAATTTAGTTACAGTGATACAGAGTGACAATCTCATGTGAGGTCAGCCTTTCTAAGTGAAAGTTTAGGATAATTGAGCTATAACACATGTCAAAGCAAAAACTACACGAAAATTGATCAAGCAAGCAAGATTGTATTGTAGATTATCATAATAGGAGAGACCTAAACTCAATGCTAATGAAACAAAGGATAGAGTTTTTAAGCACTGAGGGGGTTGGGTTGGAGGATCATAATAAGCCTTCTGTGTTGGCTAATTGGCCTTATCCCAAGGAAGAGGAAACCTTCTGATATTTTCCTGACAGGAGGTACTTTTACAATTTGGAGCAAGGGAGTTAGGCTCCTATTGGCAATTTTTTTTCTTCATTATTATATTTCAAAGAGATGTTCACAGATTCTCAAAAAAGACATTCATGAACTTTAAAACTGGCAAGAGTTTATATCTCAAAGGGGCAAAAGGGCAGGAGCCAAGAGTCAAGAAGAAGTCTGGTCAAAGGTTAGTCAACCTGAGGGGTGCCTGGATGGCTCAGTCAGTCCAACTCTGGCTCAGGTCATGATTTCATGGTATGTGAGTTCGAGCCCTGCGTTGTGTCTCTGATGTCAGCACAGAGCCCACTTCAGATCGTCTGTCTGTCTCTCTCTCTGTCCCTCCCCTGCTCTCAGAATCTCTCACTGTCTCTCTCAAATAATCATTAAAAAAAAGTTTAGTCATTCCATGAGGAACATTAAAGAATTCTTATTCATTTGTGATTATCAATATGCTATCAAGCTGCAAGTCTTAAACAGATATGAAACAAGCCTATGTGAGAAAACAAAACGAAGCAAAAAACTTGAACAAAGAACCATCTGAACAACCTGAATGACAGAATATGCAGAGTTTAGCTGAATCTCTGCCTCACTGGGGATATTAAAAACAAATACACAACTAACAACTGTTAAAACACAGGCCTGTGAAGAATTATTTCAAGGCAAATGAAGGAAATACCACCTTGGAGACTTGGAGCAAATGTAAGCTGTGGAAATGATTTACTGTAAGAAAGTAAATAAATTTTATCAAACAACTACATTATTATAGTGTAAGATACAGTCCTTATAAAGTAGGACTCAAAATTCATAAAGGATAATAGACAAATATGAATCTGAAATGTGAAAAACAATTGGATGCTAAGAAGAAGGATAGTAAAGATATTAAAATATATAAAATAACCTAAAATAGAAATTTAAAAAATATGGAAAGATATTAATATTCCCTAATCAATGTAAACTAGTAGGATAAATAAAAACCTTTAAAATGATGAATGATAAAGCTTATTGAATTCTTTTGAATTCTATTGAAATCTTTGGATTTTTTAAATCTCTGTCTAAAAGTTAGAAATATTGAAATATATATCATATATGTATACACACACACATATATATCTTAAGAAAAAATAAGCATAAATCAGCATTCCCCCTGCCCACGCTCATACATTCCCATGTTTTTTAAATTCCTTTGAGTTTCTTTTCTTTCATATAGATGTGTTTTCCTGCTTCCCATGTTTATCAATGCTTACTATTTTTAAAAGTTTTACTTCTTCTCAATTTAATGGGTATTGTCAAAGATAAACAAAGCTGGACACTAGTTTGAGTGTACGGACAGGTCTTAATCTGTAATGTACTATCGCAACAGGGGAAAGACTCCGACCAGTTTGAATTGGATTCAGCTTCGATTTTTGCAGAGGTGAGTGGGCATTATAAAAGAAGAATGAAGGAATAGAGAAGAGGGTGAGGAGGGACTCAGTAGAGTCAGGGAAGTGAAGACTTATGGAAAGCTGGAGGTACAGGTTGGTCCATGTGAAATTCATCTGCTGACTACTGGTACTCCTCTAAGTTAGGCTCCTTCCCTCCAACAGAGACTGGGATACAGAGGCCCATCCTCATGTTGTCTGGAACCAACAGTAAATTCTTTTGTCAGATTAGGGTTTTCTCAGGCAGGCACTTTATGGGGAAGGGGACATCTATGCATATGGCCTTTACCTATTAGGAACTGTGGTAGAATAATGAATGCTTCTTTTGGAGTGAGAAAATGCAATTCCAGATTTTTGTTTCTCTCCTATGTGACCTTGCACAATTCATATGAACTCTCTGAGCTTCGTATTTGTTATCTATAGAACTGGAATTTCAGATGCCCTTCCCACCTCACAGAGTTGCTGCAAAAATCAAATGAGATAGTGTGAACAAAAAGAAATTGTGAACACATAAATATTTCCAGCAATAATAGATCGCTGGTTTTTGTAACTGCAAATATACAATTATGAAATAAAGAGTTGAAGAAGAACAAGGGAAAAAAAGTGCTGATTTTGACAGATAAAGCCTTGTTTAGATGGTGATACAGTTGTGATTGACTTAATTTTGTAATTATTTTTCTACTCTCTCACTTTCAGTCCACAGTTTACATATTTAAATTGCATAAGATTTCTATTTCTGTCAGATTCCCAGCTGGATGAGATTCCAGACCCATGTAAATATAAATGACATTCTTTGGCATTTACAACTAGAAGCTTCAACCTAACTTCATTATCATATGGCTTGATGTTTTCTTCCCAGCAGTCTATGGGCCTCAGATTTGCAGCATATAAGATTTCACATTTGAGTCTCCCCACAACAGCTGAGACACCAGCTAACTTTTACTTTGAATCCACCTGATAGACTTTAAGGTCAATATTGCATGTGAATCTATCTCTTACTAGAAAGCAAACTTCTGAAGCAGGCTAACACTATGCAGAATTTTTGTATCACAAGAAGACTTTTGTCTTAAATGATTTTTATTTTGACCAGGGAGGCTAGGAATCCATATGCCTGCCTCTCCTATCACTTATCAGTTGGTAGCAAAAGAAAGAGAAAATGTTACGCAATCCCTCATTCCATTCATAGTAATTAAATCATTTACTAAGCACAACTTTGCCAAGCACTGAACCAAGAGCTTTACATATTTTACTCCTTTTAATCCTAAAAGTGGTCCTCTGACTACTACAAAGTCTGATAAAGGTCACATAGATAGTAAATGGTAGAGACAAATTTTAAATGAAGATCTAAATGAATCCCAAATCCATTTTCTTCTACACTCCTCTTTAGGATCTTTTTTATTTCGCAGCCCTAGGAAATTTTTTGGAAAAAGTAATTTCAATGGCTGCCTGGCACTCTCTTCCTGAAGCTCTCCAAATTTCCCAGCTGAGACCACTTAATTCCCACCTGCAAACTCTGTCCCCTCCCAGCAGCTGGGAGCCTCTCTTAACTTTTTTTGAATGTTTATTTTTTGAGAGAAAGAGACAGAGTGTGATCAGGGGAGAGGCAGAGAGAGAGAGGGAGACACAGAATCCGAAGCAGGCTCCAGGCTCTGAGCTGTCAGCACAGAGTCCGATGTGGGGCTCGAACCCACAAACCGTGGGATCATGACCTGAGCCGAAATCTGATGCTTAACAGACTGAGCCACCCAGGCGCCCCTGGAACCCTCTCTTTAAGAAGCTCTAGGCCAATGATTGTTCAAAATGTCATCTTGTTAATCCTGTGGATTTCTGTACCTCAGGAAACTTAATTACCAAATTGACTATGTCCTGTTAATTGGTGCCTGAAGCCTAATAATATTCCCTGTTCTCAGCAATACATCCAAGGCCTAGAGTCCTTTGTGTTTTTAAACTTTTCGTCACCTTTTGATGCCTGTTAATTTCCTCAAGATTTATATAATACTGAATCCCCATAGCTATGTTTTGTCATTTGTCTGGAAACTCATCATTTATCTCGTGCTAGACTTCCCAGCATGACCCTTCTGCACTTCTGGATCATTGCTTGTCATATCCTCTGAATCCCATGCTTAACCAGAGAAACTGAACTGTCACCACTGTCTTCTGCCAACTTAACCTTAAAGACTTTGTTTCCATCCCAATGTCTATCACTTTTATCTTTGGCCCACTTTATCAGAGACCACATACCCATTCTGATAATTCACATTTTTACTCAGCATCCTTCCGTTTGTCTTTTTGGTGACAATGTCTACCTTAAGGCCAACATCCAGTTGCCCAGTAATTTAATTCTGTCTGTTAAATGAGCTTTTTCTCCACCTTCTATTTACTTAATGTGGTTCTTGGGTGGATATTTAGAAAGCTCGAATAGTGAATTCACATGAAGTTATAAACAAAGTTTAAATACACACACACACACACACACACACACACACAAAGTCCTTTGGAGGGGTTTATATTTTAATTTTGTATTTTAAGAAAATTTTAAACTTTTAGAAAAGTTGTAAGAATAATATGCATAACTCACATATACCTTTGCCCAAATCCACCAATTCTTAATATTTTGATACACTTACTTTATTTTTCTCTCTAGTTGTATACATACATGTTTTTTGAATCATTTTTTAGTATGTTGTGGTTATCTTGCCCCTTCACCCCACAACACTTCAATGTGTAATTCCCAAGAACAAGGATAATTAATCTCTTGCACAAATACATTACAGTTATCAAATTCAGGAATTTTAACATTGATATAATATTTTACCTAATTTGCAATCCATATTCCACTTTCAACAATCTTTCCAATAATATCCTTTATAGCAATTTTTTCCAATATAGAAACTATGTCAGGGATTCTCAGGATCACCCCCAGGCTTGATGATTCTAGAAATACTCACAGGATGCATAAAAGCTTTTATATGCATGGTTATATTTTATTATACTGAAAGGTTACTGATTAAAATTAGCAAAGGGAAAAGACACATAGGACAAACTCCAGGAGAAACAAAATGCAAGCCTCTCAGTGTCTCCTCCCACTGGAGTCATGTAGGGACACACTTAATTCTCCCACCAATGATATATGATAACATGTGAGAAGTGTTACCAACCAGGGATGTTTACCTAAGTTTTGGTGTTCAGGGTTTACTGGGGGTCAGTCACAAAGGAATGTACCACCTGCTTGATTGACCTCAGCTATTCAGACTCCACTCTTCCTACCCAGTGCCCCAACACAGCAGCAAAAAAAGGTATCCACCATAAATCACATTATCAGAATAAACTTATCTGACAAATTGATAGAGTATGGCCAAAGCCCTCAGGCACATAAAAACATTCTTATCAAGCAGAATATTCCAATATCTCTGAGATTATTTCCCAGAAGCCAACCAACCACTAGTCCTGAAGATGGAACTGTCTTTGGAATGTGCAGTATGTGAGCAAACAGGTCTGCTGAGTTAACCCTTTCCTGTCCAGGAACCAATCCAGTAACATAATATTACATATAGTTGTCATTTATCTGTTAATCTTTTCAATCTAGAACAGTTTTTCAGACTTTCTTTTGTCTTTCATGGTAATGTCTTTTTAAAGACTAATTTATGTCTTTTTAAAGACTAGTTAATTTATAGAACTTTCCTCAAATTGTGTTTGTCCGAGGTTTCCCTATGATTATATTCTAAGGATGTATTTTTGGCTGGAATACTGTAAAAGCAATCTGTGTGTGTGTGTGTGTGTGTGTGTGTGTGTGTGTGTGTGTGTGATATAGGCTATAGGGATGAATCTCTATAAGAGTTCAGGCTTCAGTGTCATGGCATTTCATCAGGAGAGGACCATATCCTGGATCTCTTCAGATGACAAAACTTGGCCTCTTACTAAATCAGTCAGTATTTTAGATCAACTCTGTCCATTAACTTAATGTACAATTCCTAAACCAAATTTCACCAGAAGGGCTTTTGTGTAGGTAGTACCCATTACCTAGGTTGACCATATAATTAATTATCCAAACTGGGGAACCTTTGAAGTATGTAGCAGGAGAAATATTAATGATGCTGGGACAAGTACATATAAAATGAGATGTATGATCACTCCATCCGTATCAAGGCCATGGCTGAACATGAGTAGTAGTAGTTGAGATTAAATTACTTGAGATAAAGGTTAGCTTCTTGGTGGCAACAACCAAGTCACATTTATCTTTATTTCTTCATGTTGAAAAAACATTTCACATTTTCTTGGACTCAACATGTGATCAGTTTATTTTTCCACTGGGCATATAGGCAGATTGTGAAGACAGAATGATATGAAGCTTTCTGAAAAAGCAAGGAAAATATTGTGAACATACAGAAAGGGGTGATATAAAGGTTCTTTACAGATAGTTAATCATAACACTGCTGGTGTGTATTTTATAGTTTACATAAGGTAAATTCAATGATCAGTCACACTTTACTACACATACATGGAATGAGAATACAATTGCCTGTAACGAACAGGTAAAACAAGCTTAGCAACAATCATAACCTTAAAGGTAACATTTAATTCCACCCAAATAACTACTGTAAAGAAGTTACAGAACTTCTGTAAAGAACTACTGTAAAGACATTTTGTAAAGAAGACTGTACAGAATTTTTAATAATTTTCAGCAAGTCAAAAATAGCAAAACTACCCTTTACATTATGGCTTACACTGGGCAGGCTCTGTTCTAAGTACTTTACCAGCATCAATCCTCAGAGATAGGTATTTTTTATTCCAATTTTATCTCTGCTTTATAAGTGAGGGAACTGAGGCACAAAGAAATACATCAACTTGCTTCAAAATCATGAAACTAGGTAGAGCTAGGATTCTGCCCGATTCATCTGGCTCCAGTGGTCATGTGTTATTAACCTCTGTGCGTCCTACCTTTCTATTTATAGCATGCCAAGAGCTCAATTTTACTTTACCCTTATGAGACACAAAATCCACAAAATTCAATTTACAAATTTTTTTTAATGTTTATTTATTTTTGAGAGAGAGAGCAAGCAGGGGAGGGACAGAGAGAGGGAGACACAGAATATGAAGCAGGCTCCAGGCTCTGAGCTGTCGGCACAGAGCCTCATCTGAGGCTCAAACTCATGAACCACAAGATCCTGACCTGAGTCAAAGTCAGATGCTTAACCAACTCAGTCACCCAGGCATCCCTTAAATTATCTTAATTATCACTACTAAGAGGGTAAGTGAAAATGGTTGTTTTGTTTTGGCGTTTGAATTTGGATCAAGTGTGTTTCTGAAAATTTTATTTCAATTTAAATTTAATTAAAACTTAGCCATTGGCAGAGTAGAAAACAAGATAAAGATAATGGCAAAAAATCATATATCAAAGGTAACTTTCAAAAAGATAATAGAAAGGAAATATATTTTAGGCATAAATAATATTTTCTGAGTATACCATATTCAGATGATTATATTCAGATCATTTAAAAACAATCATTGTAGGGGCGCCTGGCTGGCTCAGTCGGTTAAGCGCCTGACTTCGGCTCAGGTCATGATCTCATGGTCCGTGAGTTCGAGCCGCGCGTCGGGCTCTGTGCTGACAGCTCGGAGCCTGGAGCCTGCTTCGGATTCTGTGTCTCCCTCTCTCTCACCCTCTCCCATTCATACTCTGTCTCTCTCTGTCTGAAAAATAAATAAACGTTAAAAAAAATTAAAAAATCATTGTATTGATTTTGACTAACTACAACAATTTTAATTTATGGAGGTCCAATTGGATGGTTCACATCCAGGTTTTTCAAGCAAATAAAGGGCATTCTAAAATGATCTAGGCAGGTATTTTATTCACTTTGACCCTCCCTCAATAAATGATAGTGCTCTTTTCTCAAACTTGGCTGCACATTTCAGTCAAGTGGAGAGCTTAAAAAACACTTTAACTTGGATCCCATTCCCACTTTGTCTAAGGTTCAGCCTGGATAACAGGATTAATTTTAATCATCCCAGGGTATTCTGATGTACTACCAAAGTTGGGAATAGTAGCCTGTGAGGACTTCTAAGAGGACAAAATAAGGTGGACATTTTGATTGACAGGTGATTTTCATGTGCATGTCAGATTGCTTTCTTCCAGTTTGTGACTTCAGCCAGCACCAGTATGGTGATGATTCTCAAATACATACCTCAGCCTCAAACATTCTTCTAAACCTTAAACAATAGTTACAAACTTATACAATCAAACCTCTTCCATCCCTCTCTTCCACATCTCAGCAACTGGAACTGTTGTTCTACTGAGATCCCCAAGCCAGAATCCAAGAATCTCTTTTTAATACATTTCTTTGTTCCTCCAACCCTTCATAAGTCAGGTCTTATTTGAATTCTACTTCTCTAACATGTCTTAAATATATTTACTTGGTGTTTCAGTTCTTTATTGCTGTGAAACCACACCAAAATCCTGTAGCTTGGAGAAACTATCATTTGCTCACCATTCTGCAACCTGGGCAGTGATATTCAGGAGGACCCATCATTGTTCCATGTGGTATCAGCTAAGGTCTTTCACATAACTGCATTCAACTGTGAGCTCGGCTGAGGTGGAATGTCCAAGATGGCTTCGCACCCATATCTGACACCTCAGCTGAGATAACAGGGAAGGCTGGACATCACTCTCTTTCTATAGGGTAGCTGGACCACTTTACATGGTTCCAAAAACACCAAAGGAGCTACCAGGTCTCTCAATGCCTGGAACTTAAACTGGGACAGGATCACTTGTGCCACATGCTGCCGATCAAAACAAGTCACAAAGCTTCCTCAGATTTTTTTTTTTTAGTATTTATTTATTTTTTGAGAGGCAGAGAAAGACAGCATGAGCAGGGAAAGGACAGGGAGAGGGAGACACAGAATCCTAAGCCCGCTGCAGGCTCTGAGCTGTCAGCGCAGAGCCCGACCTGGGGCTCCAACTCACAGTGAGATCATGACTTGAACACAAGTCTGAGGCTTAGGAGGCTTAATGAACTGAGCCACCCAGGCGCCCCTAGGCTTTCTCAGAATAAAGGGAGGGGAAATTGATACCACCTGTTGGTGGGAAGTGATGCATGTGCATACAAAGAAAATTTTATGTATCCATTGGGGGCCACTGTTTTGTTTAAGCACTTGTGTTTCTACAAAGCAATTTCCATTTTGAAAACAAGTTGTTGTATTAAAATGTTACCTTTAAAAAAGTCATGATTTGGACCTTCCTTAGTTCTCCACGTTCATCTCTTGACCTTCTTCCTTTCTATTTTCTCCAATAACATTAGGTCACCTTTTAATTTCTCACATCTTTTCTCTTGAACTCTTGCCTATTTTACAGGCCCTTCTCTCTGGCTAAAATACCATCGCAACTTTACTTACTATGCCATTTTCCATGAAGGATTTAGCTTTGCTCCATTAAAAATATTCCCTGACTACCATCAGTATGGTATATTTGCTTCTCAAACTATGTTATACCATCCCAGAGAAATCCTCACACTTCAACAATAATGCTTATACCACTACCAAAAAAAAAAAAAAATCATCTGTTTTTTTTTCCAACTCTTGATTCCTGTGCTTTGCTTGAATCACTTAAGATTTTTGAATGCCACCCTACCACTATATTCCTATATAGTCTGTTCTGCTTTAAAAATCTGTACTTGGCCCTTAAACTGAAGTGTCATCCATTTCGATTAAACGAAACTATAAACCATTATAAGTATCCTTCAAGTCACTTTGCTTTTCAGTTATTCATTTCTTTGTATTTTTTCCTCTGTATTCTAAAAACTGTATCTTTTACCCAGCCAAGTTTCCGGCAGGCACCATTCTTTTTCAATTTTAAATCATAAGATTCAAAAATCGTTTCTAGCTGCATACTATATGTTTGTTGCTTCAATTTTGTTTTATAGATATCTACATTTTTCTTCATTTATCTAGTCACCACATTTTTTTTTACTTGTCATGTTAGGTTTCCCCCTCTAGTTGGTAAATTCATTTAAATAGAATTAACCTACTATATGGATTCATTAACAAATGTGCTGGTGTGATTTCTGGGCTCTCGTTTGCAGTTTTAATCTGACAGTCAGGAGAAAAAACAGTGATCTTTGTTAAATGGACCAATATGTAATGATTAACAAAATGGGAGCTTCGCTCCCTTTGACATCAAAAGCAGGGATTAATAATCTAAAACCTTTCCCAGTATAACTAAGAGGCCAGTACAAATGACATCAGACCTCTACAACTGCAGGACCAGATGCAGTTCAAGCCAGGAATGCATTATAGCGCCAAGGTTCCCCTCCGGGTACCAGGAGAATCCTGTGGACCTCCCAGAAGATACTACACAGCAGGTTGGGAAGTGGACCCTCCACCACTTGCTCTTCAGGTGTCAAAACCATTCACTAGCCATGGCTGCTATGGTAGCTGCAAAAATTGCTGCCGTTACTTTAGGCTCTCTTCCTTTTGTCTGGACAACAAAGCTCCGCTGCTATCTTCTCCAAAGAAATTACAACTCCCAGTGTACATGTTACATGCACAAATTGATTTCGTTTATGGAATCCTTCCAGCAAAGTTGAGAATTACAAGGATCTGGCATATCCTTCAGGACTCCACCTTCGCAGGATGACCCTAGGCACAGCGTAAGCCATAGGTGTACAATGAGTGAACAATATTTGCACAACTCAGGTAACCTGATGTATCTTAATAAATATGTAAGTGTATATGGAGAAGAGTATTTTTTCTTGATTTATAATTTTCAAAACATACTTAACCGTTACTCCTAGGTCTTTTTAATTAGGAGTTTATACCAGTATACTAATAAGTAATACAATTAAATATTTCCTGTAATATTGATAAAATTCATTCTATTGTGTGTCAGTAATCATGAGACAATTCTCTGCTACACTTTTATATTTTAGTTATAGACAAAATGAATTGGATGCACAGTAGTATATAAAAAAATGCAATTATCTGGGTCTTTTTTGAAATGTAAATTCTTTGCAAATAAAAGCAGTGAAAACTGTCCTTTCAATGATACTGTACAATAAAGCTCTCAACTTCTATAAAAGACACAAGGGAAAAATGTATGTGCACTTTTATTTTCTTTTGATACAAGATGGTAGTGAAGCAACCAAAAGAATAAAGTAGGCTTTAAATAATTTCAGTCTAATACCAATATTTAACTTGGAAAATAACTTTAGCAACTATCCAGCATTTATTTGCCATGAAAAATGAGGCAATCAAGCATGACATTTAAGAGCACAATCTTTGGAGCACCCTGTTTTCACTGTTTGAATCCTGCTCACATTCATTCGCTATATGACCTCAGGGACTCCCTTAAACTGTCTGATCTTCAGCTTCAGTTTCCTCATCTCTCAAATATGGAAGATGAGGGGCTGCCTGGGTGGTTCAGTCTGTTAAACATCTGACTCTTGATCTCGGCTCAGGTCTTGATCTCAAGGTTGTGAGGTCAAGCCCCTTGTTGAGGTCCACACTAAGCATGAAGCCTACTTAAAAATAATAAAATAATAAAATAAAATAAAATAAAATAAAATAAAATAAAATAAAATAAAATAGTATCTATTTTATGTTATGAGGAATAAATGGCTTAATATGTGGAAAACATTTAGAATGGTGCCTGGCACATAGCAAACACTGAATAAGAGTCCATTTTTCCTCCAGTGTCACATCCTCCGTAATGTCCAGGATCTGTGACTGATATTTCCCATGTGTCTAGGAGAGTTAATCAATAGTGTTAGCTAAACGAATGAATATGCTAAGTAATTCTTATTCTTAATATATATGAAAAGATGATAATGACACTTTTTCTACATGAAATATATCATCATGGAAACTCATTATTTATAACTATACAGGGATTTGGCCCTATCATAACAGAATCAATTTCTAATACATTAATCTCCACTGTAAAATAATTTATTGTGAACGATTTTAAGTAAACTCCCCCTGTAGTAATGTTATTCCATTTCTATTGTGGCTAAATTACTAGGTTTGTGTTTCAGTATCTATATCCATTTTAAATCCTCTATTATAGATTGCAAATATTTTTATTAACATATTATTGAGAAGACCACATTGAAAAATAATTATGTATGTATATTTACAAATCATCTTGTATTAAAAATTGCAACTATATTATTATTTATTACATTAAAATAATAATTTTCTATGTTTCATGACATTTCAATTATTCATTAAAATATTATTTTAATTATACATTTAAAATGTATTTATTTTTAATATTTATAACTTTCTAAAACTGTATATATTTTTATTGCAAATCATGATAAAATACGAAATGCTAAAGAAGAAAATTAAAAATAAAAATCTTACAGTTAGGATAGAGATCTATAGAATAGAGTTTATAGAACTGAGATCATCCTCTATCTTCAGCTTTAAAGATAACAAAAAAAAGAAACCCTTAAAACAATTAGAAAAGTATAAATGTACAATCATCAAAAAGGAAAACAAATTTTATTTAGAACTCAAAACCATAGAAATTTTTGTAGATTTTGGGCTTTTTTGCTCTTTTAAAACATTAATCAACATGTTAACTATTATTTTGACCTGTATGTATATAAGTAGAAATATTTAAAGAGAGATAGATTGTATTTGAGATTTATCACAGTTTTATGCTTTTATTGATATAGTAAAAAAGTTTCTTTCTTTGATTAGTTAATATATTTAATATTAAAGAACAAATGATTATTTCATCATTTAAAAAAAGAATGAACCATAAATTTATAAACCTGATAGGTTTGTATGTCGTCTTAAGCAACCAAAACAAATTTTTAAAAATGTAATACACTTTTTCAGTAATGTGACAAATCATATACACAGTCTGTGTAGAATATGTTTATGTTATTAAATAAAAAACAAAAGATCATCAACTGCTGATTCCCTAAAAGACTATAAGAAAGGGAGGAAGGAAGGAAGGAAGGAAGGAAGGAAGGAAGGAAGGAAGGAAGAAGGAAGGAAGAAAAGGAAAGGAAAGGAAAGGAAAGGAAAGGAAAGGAAAGGAAAGGAAAGGGAAAGTTTATGACACCTGTTCATCAAGCAAGATTTAGTTTCTTACTGCAGTAAGGGAGAATACCTCCTTGACTGAATCTTAGGAGTGTCTCAGAAGACTTCTAAGGTCTGAGTTGCAATGGCCTAAAGTGGATCTTTCAATGCAGGAATCTGCTTCCTATTGGGTTAAGTTCTTGATACAATACTTTAGGATTGGTGGAAATATCAGGTTGGGGATGTTTGAGCCACTTTAGGTCAGTAAAGCATTATTTGATAAGGGAGCAGTTTCGCCCAGTTGTCCTGAAAAGAAAGTGACTGAATCAGATCATCAAGTTATTAGGCTGAGAAGGGGCCTAGCTGAGCAATCTATTGTTTGGATAAATGGATTTGGGGGAAGTTCCTGAAGCTAGGGATAACCTTATTTACTGGTTTGCAGTCTTATTTTAGTAAGCAAGAATTTTCTGGAGCATACAGTATAACAGTTTTGTAGAAGCCTTTTAAGGGCCCAAGGCCAGGCTGCCCCAAAATGTGCCACTTTGGCATATTGATTATATGCATATGTATATTGATTATATACAGCAGTGCAAGGACACCCAGTCCCTTCTCTGTTCAACTAAAAGCAGCAAACAAATCTCCCTTATGACCAATACCCTCACTATCCGTATTACCAGAGATAGAACTTTAAAGCCGAGAAAGCTGTAGAAATAAACCTTTTTTTTCCCTAATCTATTACCTCAGCCGGAATTCTGCTTTAAATTCCCTACTGAAAGCTCCCAAATGCCCATTTTCTTTATCCTGTCAATTCCTCACATATTTATTGTCTCTTTGTCTAAAATGTATAAATACTGTTTGCTTTGGTCATTTCTTTAGGTCTCAATTCAATACTGGGCCTCCATGTGCACATAATAAAACTTCGGTTTTCTCTCCTGTTAACCTGTCTTATGTAAATTTAATTTTTAGTACAGCTGGAAGACCTTGAAGTGTAGAGGGAGAATTTTTCTTCTTCCACTTTTGTTTGTGGTCCTGGCAATTAAGCGATGGAGGACAGCAATTTCAGTTCTGAGGATGAGAGTTCCAATTATTGTACTTCACTAGCAAAAGAGGAAAAAGCATCTTTATCATCAGTAAATTTTGATGATTATAATGATTTCAGCACTACTCAGCTAAATATGAGTTCTAAGGTAATTTTTACTTTTATTTTGAATTCAGCCATTTAATTATGTGTATTTTTCTAGGATTGTCAAGTAAGTGTCAATGACTATTACCAATAAAATTAAACAAGAAGACTTGGTGAAAAGTCTGTGAAAATATTGAGGATCTGTATTGGTTGAGAAGGGTGGATATAATGTGTGTAGTTTTTAAACTAAAGGAGTTTCTTGTAATTAGCTAGTGGAGATATAGGAGCCATATCCATTAAATTTCACATATGGTTGACCACTTATATTAATAATTGAAAATGCATTATTTTTTAAGATATAAGCTAGTAAAACATCAAAACCGCTCATGCTTAGAATTTAATGCAATTAATTCTACTAGCAACCTAATATGAGTTTGATAGATTGGGATTTGATGAACAAATCAAGGAAATTTCAATGGAAACAATACTGTAAATAATACAACTGTCATGAGCATGCTATGAAGGCACACACAAGTTGTGTCTTTGTACAGAGTCAGCTTTATTCAGTCATAAAGCAAGGTTAACATCATTACAAAGCAGGTTCAGGATTCCAAACTCAGTGACGTTTCACCACATGATTACCTTGGCTTCTTACACGACACACAACGCAGAACACAAGACAAGTCACAGAACAAACAAGATCACACAGCGGGTGGGACATTAACAAACCAAAGGGAAAGTCAGTCTGTGGATGCGCAGTTGAGATAAGGCCTTGGTCCAGTCCCCTCAGCTCTTAGCACTTACTGCTTGTTATGTTCCAGCAGTGAAGGTGCTCAGTTGTGTTCGGAGAGCAGACAGAACTTTCCGTGGCAGCTGCCTTTTTTAAGTGTTCATCCCTGGTTCCAGGGATATCTGGTGTAGTTGCAGTACCCTTAACTGCTTGTGTCATTACTTGACACAGGCCCCGGCTTGGCATGAGTGACTCCATCTTGCTTTCTACAACTTGATTGTCCCACGCATATCTCACTTTCCATATTTTAGGAGAAAAGTATTCAAAAGCAGATTACCACTGACAGCTTAACCATATTTGTAATCAAATTTCCAAGGACATATGGATCAGCTTCAAAGGCAAAACAAAAATCACCACTTTTTCCCTTTTGATTGCTGTACCAAAATGTGTGATCAGAGTCATAACTAAATTGAGAATTTTGCTTCTATTCCTGTTATAACATAGATTTTTTTCTAATTTGCAAAGAGTTTGATTATCTAATTGCCATAAAATTTAACTCAGTTTAATCAAATGTGAGGCATTAAAATTAACATTTCCTTCCTTAAATAGACAGAAATCAGTAGCTAGAAGGGGACTTTGAAGTTATCTAGCCCAGTGTTTCCCAAAATTTGCTCATTGCAATTGCTAGGGACGTGTGGTACTTTCTCCCAGACCTTTTCTATTGTAGATTCTGCTTCAGCAGACCTGGGACATGGCACAAAAATCAAATTTGTTCCAAGAGGTTTCAGGTGATTTGATAATAAGCCACATTTGGAAAACACAGATTTGGTTCAATAGCACAGGAGAAAAGTATTAGATTTAGAATCAAACGTCCTGTGTGTGTTGTGGGTTTTCAAGTAATTAAGACTTGGTCTACATATTAAATGTCCTTTCTTTCTTTCTTTCTTTCTTTCTTTCTTTCGAAGATTTCATGAGATCATGACCACTTGTAAATTTCAAGGTTCTAATTTTATTTCTGAAAAAGAACCCTTAGTCACTTATACAACACCACAAAGTGTCTTGACCAAATTGGGATCATGTAAAATAATTATTTGCTCAAAAAAATACTTGCTTTATGAAGAATATTCAAAAAAGCTATTTTAAATATTAACTTGCCTTCGTTAATTCAGTTTTTTTTTTAAATCTAATATTTATTTATTTTTGAGAGAGAGAGACAGAGACAGAGCGTGAATGGGGGGAGGGGCAGAGTGAGAGAGGGAGACAGAATCTGAAGCAGGTTCCAGGCTCTGAGCTGTCAGCACAGAGCCCCATTCAGGGCTCAAGCTCACAAACCGTGAGATCATAACCTGAGCCGAAGTCGGACCCTTAACCGACTGAGCCACCCAGACGCCCCAGTAATTTTTTGAAACTTAAATTTAGATACAGATTTTTCTATAAATTCATTTTTATAAAAAAGTATCACATTTATCTATTTGACAAATAATAGCTTTTGTTTTCTAATCACAAATTTTGTTTCAGTCACTGAACTGAGTATTGCATTTATTCTTGAAGCTATTAGGAAAGTATTATTATTCCCATATTCCAGTAGCAAAGCTACAATTTAAATGCATGTCTGTGAAAATAAAAAGCTGAAACAGTATTGAGTGACAAAGTGATGCTATTCAATTATAAATTTGGACTGCACAGGTCCAGGCTGGGTGTGTTCACAGGCATTTTGATCTTTTTCTATTGAAAAAAAGACTAGGTCCAGAAGAAAGAAGAAAGGGAAAATAGAGAAAAAGCTGAAGTCTTGAGGAGTACAAAGGAGAATATTAGGCAAATTGACAGGACATGGGAACTTGACATGCCTTAATACGTTTTTAAGATGGTTTGCCAAAGACTGTGTTAAAAACACAGGTCACCAACCTCTCCCCCATCCCTGTATTTCTGCTTTTTCTTGAGACTTCAGTAAGTACTTATGTTATTTTCTAATTGGCAGAGGCAGTAACATCATATATTTCTTTGGAATATGATACTCCGTAAAGTTGTGCTTTAAAAGAGTGAAGGGGGGTTCAGGAAAGGTTTTCCCCAGAATTGTGCCACTTTGGCATGTGAATTATTTGTGCTGAAGGCAATCAAGACCCTGCAGGCTTAAGAGAAACTTTTGACCCTGGCTTAACAAGAAGAATCTAAATTGGGGGTATTTCCAGGAAAAGGGTTATTAGGGAAGATAAATTTTATCTGAGTGACCCATCTCTATGGCAGGGCAAACATCTAATTACCAAACATCTGCTCATCTTATCACCCTGTGAAGTGCATTCCTTTCCTCTGAAGTTCTAGACCCCTAGTCCCTGCTTCTTGGTTCAAATGACATATGTACCTCATTTTGCCTGACTGTCTTTGGAATTTCCATGTCTGTGTGGATTCCTCGTACGTATGCTATTAAATTTTATTTTCTCCTGTTAATCTGTCTCATGTCAATTTGAATCTCAGTCAGCTGAAAGGAACTTTGAGAGGACAGGAATTCTTGCTCCTGACAATAGTGACCCCCAAAGCAAGATTTATCTTTTTTTTTAACAAATGCCAATTATCTTTAAATTCTATGAACCCCTCAGCTTTTCTACGTCTATTTGATGTGAAATAATTTACATTGGTAGGAGTTAAAACTTGGTGGGAATTTTGATCAACTATTCAAATATTACCTTTCCATTATTTCAAAGATATGTAGTAGTTTTGAAAGATTTTGTGAGTTTTTTTCCATGTGTCATCCAAGTGTTCAACATTATTTAAACACCCTCTTCTTCCTCTATAAAGTAGATATTCCAATCATTTAATGGTTGAATATGTATCTATGAAACAAGTTTTTCAGAGATAGCTCCAATGTACATACAACCAGAAGACTGGCTGTGACCATTCCTAATAGTGGTTAGTTCATGCTTTCAGATTTTACTCACAAAGACAGATTTTCAGGTCCTAAAACAGGTCTGTGCTCCTGTGTTAGGCCACAGATACTCTAAAGGCTCTGGGAAGCAAAGCACAGGATGCAGAGGTTTATTATTAGGTGGCAATTAAAATGGAAATGTTGTTTTATCAATCTGCTCTATGAATTTCTGCTTGTCTCCATATGAATCAATTTCCATAAATCTATTTGAATCAATAACTCTTTACAACCATAAAGAAAGAGAAAACTGCCATAAATTTCAAGACATGTTTTTAGATTGTTCATGCTTTTGCATTTTGTTAACACTATTAAAATATATGCGCAGCAATTTAGTGAGTGATATAAAATTTTATTGCAGATAAGTTTTAAATATAGAGACTGGAGACACACAGTCAACTCCTTACTCTTCTAAATTCCCAGAGACATAATCAAAGAAGGAAAACATGCTTGAAAATGCCGGTAAAAATAAGCAAGAATATAATGAACAAATCTAATATGTTTAGAAAGTCCTTCAAGTGCAGGAAAGATGAGACTATCTCATCTGCGGAGTAATTCTAAATTCAGTTGGGAAATAAATGGGTAGAATTGCAGGAGAACTTCTAAACCCCAAGTCTGAAGCAGCAGCAAGGACTGAGGAAGAAGATGGGGCTTATGTGAGTCAACTGGAGAAAACTCTGAATTCTGCAAGAGACTTCTGGAAATACAGTGAAAACCAGCACTAGGAGATGATCCACTCTGTCCTAACTAGGTGGAAGTCTATAAAATGTGAGAGAATCTTATTGCAGAAATGCTCAAAGTCTCCTGCCCCAAAACTGCCATCCCAGTTTATGCTCCCTCTGTCTTATTATGTTGTGTCTACTCCTAGAGTCTCTTCTAGGATTCTAGAAGATTCTAGAAGCAATGATGTAAGTCAATATAGATATAAAAAAGAAAAAGCTGAGAAAGAAGAAAAGCTAGTGGAAAAGTAAGAGAACGTTTTATGGTTCTAGCACAAAAGGATCAAGATTGGGGGATGTGAAAGGGTTAGAGAAAAGTGAAAAGGGGTTTTAAGAAATGTTACTGTTATGACTTGCACTCCTTTTAATGTATTTTGCAGTATGGGAACAAAAATCACAGTATCTTTTTAAAAATTAAATTCTAGGTATTAAATTCTCAATTTCAAGTTAGATTGAATTGAATTATGTGGGTAAAAAAACTTCTTTTTTGAGTGCTAACCCAAGATTTTGTGCTTAATGGACATTCCATATAAAAACCATTGATTTAGAAGTTATTCAAAGCCACATGTAACATCTGGATTGCTCACATTGGAAGGAGACAGGAATCCTTTAAATAAGAGGCATAGTGGGCATAGTATGTACTCAAAAGCTGCCAAAAATACAAAAAAAAAATTCCCTGGAGACTTGCTGACTGCAGAGATGAAAATAATAGAATGATCTCCGTGGATATGGATGTGTCATCTAAGAATGAAACCTACACAGTTCTAATGTAAATTTGTTTCAGGAGATGTTCGTTTTGACTATTCTGTTGGACTATTTAATAACCACTCATGTCAGTTTTCAATTCAAACTCAAGCTACAGCATGCCATTCAACAGTTAGCAAAATGAAATGTTTGGGCTCAAAAAACATGAACTAAATTCAAAAGAATCAGAAATATGCAATGTTAGACATCACTTCTATTCTCAGGAGCCATGTGATCTTAATTCTAGCTGGTGATTAAATAAATTAAGCCTGAGGAAAAAAATATATATATGTGGACCAAATGGCCAATATGGAGCAGGACTGACCTTAGAAATTTACAAACTAAGACTCTCGAGCAAATGTAAGATGTAAGAAGAAGTTGAGATATCACTTCACTCAACAATAACCAAGGATCCAATGAGTAGGAAAAAAGCGGGAAATACACAAAATATACAAAAAAGGTAAAATGGCACAAAAATAGGAAGCCCAAAAAGCAAAAATAAAATGGACTTAAATGTAAATATATCAGTGATGAAAATAAATCTAAAAGGGTAATAAATCTATGGAAAAGAAATAGAGCTAAAATATACCCTAAAACATAATAAACATGAGAAGTGAACTTCTCTATAAACACTCAACTTACATTAACATGACTTTAGTGTTCTATATTCTTCATTAACATACCTTTATTAAAACCAGGAAAGTTTTCCTTAGTAAGAAGAACTTGCAAATAACTTTAAATTTGTTTCAGGAACTTAGTGAAAATTCATTTATCCAAACAATATACTACTCAACTATCTACATTTGCTAGAATCCATAGGTAATTTGAAGATTGCACTTGAGGGGCACCTGGGCGGTTCAGTTGGTTAAGCATCTGACTTCAGTTCAGGTCATGCTCTCAAAGTTAGTGGGTTTGAGCCCCGCATTGGGCTCTGTGCTGACACCTCAGAGCCTTGAGCCTCCTTCAGATTCTGTGTCTCTGTCTCTCTCTGACCCTCCCCTGCTTATTCTCTGTCTCTGTCTCTCAAAAATGAATAAACATTTAAAAAATATTTTCTTATAAGAAAGTTGCACTTGAAAAATGAGATATCAATACATTTCTTTAATATTTACTAGATCCAGTGACATACAGCATAGTTGAACTACACAAATAAAAATCTTGATTTATTTTAAATGCAAAGAATATTGCCACAAGTATTTACCATCTTATGTGGACCTTTCACAAAAATTGATTATATTCCAGTTCTAAAGCAAGTCTCAACAAATTTTTAAAAATCAGTAATATACAGACCAAGGTCTCTTACTTAACTTATTGTGATTAAATTCAACACCATGAAATCCAGCAGTAACACCTGCACCGGATGCATACAGCAGCTACTTGAGGACTCTGCAAAGTCAATAACAAGCAGATTGGGGAATAAACCAGAATTTGTAGTGCCACCAAACTAGTGTGAGGTTAGCTTTTTTTCTTATATCTTCACACTACTTAGGCCTGAATACAGCCATAGTCACAGGCAGTGCACAGCAGAAAAAATAAGCAGAGCCCCCAATTTCCAGCAGGAAGAACAAAAGGGGGAGCCACAAGGAAGTGGAAAATATCAGTAAGACTGAAAAGATGGAGAACTTGGGAAAATTAGCCTTGAAAGTAGCATACAAATCCCTGGGTTTACCTCTGCCCTTAACATGCATAGATCTGATTGATTTTAAGTATCTTCAGAAAGACTTTGAGAACTGAGTTAATAAATAGACGACTACCCAGATCCCAGATTAGTCACTGGGTGGCCCCACAGGAAGGACAGATTCAAATAGACTACAAATGTCTTGAGCACAGAAAGGTCTCACATCAATAAGCTAAATTCCAATGTTATGCAGCAAAGTAAATCCAAAGCAAGCAGAAGGAAAAAATAAGATCAAAAATCAATGAAACAGAAAACAGAAAACAATGCAAACCACCAAAGAAACCAAAAGCTGAAAAAATCAAGAAAATTGATAAACCACTAATAAAGTTGACAAAGGAAAGGGGAGAGGGCACACACATTACTAACAGTGGAACCCTATAAAACGATTATTATTTTGAAGAAAAGACAGACCACTCAGTGAAAAAATTGACAAAAGATTGAAACAGAATCTTCACAAAAGGAGAATCCAAAGAGCCAATAAATGTATGGAGTCACATTTAATTTCATGAACAGTCAGGAAAAATCACTTTAAAATTATAAATGAATACTACTGAACACCTAGATAAAGATGAGGAAAAACTGTGAAGTCTGACAAAGACTAGGAAAAACTGAAGTTTGACACCCAGGGTAGGAAGATTGTTTAATCTATAAGTAATAATAAGCATTGTTAGTGCAATCGCACTATAAATTTATATAACCATTTTTGAAAAGTTGGGGATTATCTAGTAAAGCTAAAAAAAGTACATACCTTAGCAACCAATAATTTCATTTCTAGGTATATATCTTAGAGAAATTACTCTATATGCACATAGAGTAAAATCAAAGAATATACAAAACATCACTGTATGAGAGAAAACAAGATAGAAACAACACAAATATTAATCATGACTGCACTTGAAAAATGTATAGTGCTGTGTTTGCTTACTGGAATAATGCAGCATTGAAATAAATGAACTCAGGCTACATAAAACAACATGGATTCATCTCACAAAAAATGTTGAGAAAGAAGCAATTTCAGACAAATTCACACACTCTAATTCTATTTATATAATATTAAAAATCAAAAAAGAAAAAAAATCAAAAAAGATTGGTTCTTAAAGTTCACTGCATAAAAATGACTCAGGATCCTTCTTTAAAAACATGATGCACACCATGTTTTAAAAAACACATTGCTGTTTTCAGATGCAAAAACCCAATCGCCAAAATAATGTATATAGGGATATAGAAAAGGCATGTACATGCATGCATTCACACATACACACTCACACCTCATATCCACACACATACATCAAATTCAACACAAACTAAATCTGTAAATTTGGAGTATTTCAAAACTTAGAGGAAAAGGGTAAAGGCATGGACATATTACTTACAGATAAATAAATTGATATATTAAAATATGTATTTATACATATATGCCATTTTTACATATGTCATGTTATTATATATATGGAATATCAGAAAATAATAATAAATCAATCAGTAAAGAAGCAATAACCAATACATAAAGTTTTTTGATCAAAAGGAGTCAGTGATCAGACAAAAATATAACCCTCTCTAGACGTACTTTGGTGATCAGGTTTTTCAACAGTAAAAGGAATTGATTCTAGGCTGGCATCAAACTTTTCTGCGTGCAATGTTGATAGTGGGGAAGACTGGGCATGGTGGGAGCAGGGGAGGACTCTCTGTGCTTTCTGTTTTACTTTGCTGTGAATCTAAAACTGCTCTAAAAAATAAGTCTATTCAACAAACAACAGGAAATTAGGAAAAACAACTTTCCTGTGGCCTCAAGTAATAGCTATGGAATGTTAATGGAAAAAAATATAAACCTCATATCTATGATCATGTACATACTATAAGTTCAATGGCCTCAGGACATATTCTCAGCTATAAGAAATTAGGATTCATTTTATCCTTTAAACCTACAAATTGTAAGAAAATTATTCATAAGAAAGATCACTAATCTGGTTCCTCTTCTAAATAATATTATTTAAATAGTTAACACTTACTTGGGAAAGAAGTTTAGATTTACTTGCAGGAAAGGCAGACGGTAACTGCTAGTTACGTTGCTTCAGCCGGCATTTGCCAATAATAAAACAAAATGTCTGTAATTAATAACTGGATTTAGCCTCCTTAGAATGCTGTATAGCAACCATCTGTAACTGATTGCCTAATACCTTACCCCAAGAGTCTTCCTGTCCAGTGTATAAAACATTTTCCTTCAGTGAAGTCTTAGTAAATCATTTTTCACTTTTGTCTTTACATATTCATGAATATTTTACTGCCCCTTGGAATTAGTGTTCCCAGGAAACTGCCCACCTGTTCTATGCTTCAATCCAGCAATTTATATAGCTTATAAATACTACAAAACTCATCACCAGGTTGTACAAAACAGTATACTACCTAAATGTTTAGGTTATAGAGGAGGCTTTCCTATACTTTAGAAGTTGTGTTTTTAGAATACAATTTTGCATTGATGTTAGAAGAAAATATATGTGGACATTAAGCTTCCTACAATGTAAACTCCAGATGAGTAAGGCACATATTTACAGTAGTGATTGTTATAGATGAACTTGAAAAACATTTCCCAGTAGTTTCCATGGTATCTGACATTATGTAGAAAAGAAGTATGTTGTAATTAGCAAACCAGAATCTGTTTCCAGTTTTTACATTCTATTCTAGTAAAGTTATATAATTGAACTTATTTTATCAGCTGGCTATGTTTAAGATTGTTTCCTGATAGACAAGATTAGATGATACATTATTACATTATTTTGACCTAATCAATGTTCATATCTGATATTTCAGTTCTTGACTCTAATACTCCTTTAGTTGACTAAGATAGTGAATTTGTTTAAATTCTCATTTAGCGCCAAGAATATTTGCTGATGGAATCATTTAATCAAAAGCACATTTAAAACTAAATTACCTAAATTATAAGAATAATTAAGCACACTGGAGAATGTAGCCTAGATTAAGCTGACTTGAAAACCCACTTCTGTGCACATTCATAAATTTATGTTTTTCATATTGGAAAAAATGAAAACTGGTGATCATTAATCAAGACATTATGTCAACTCCAGATGTGTCTCTTTTTTTTTTTTTTTAATTTTTTTTTTCCAACGTTTATTTATTTTTGGGACAGAGAGAGACAGAGCATGAACGGGGGAGGGGCAGAGAGAGAGGGAGACACAGAATCGGAAACAGGCTCCAGGCTCTGAGCCATCAGCCCAGAGCCTGACGCGGGGCTCGAACTCACGGACCGCGAGATCGTGACCTGGCTGAAGTCGGACGCTTAACCGACTGCGCCACCCAGGCGCCCCATAGGATGTGTCTCTTTTTGCTTGAGTATATAGTTTAAGTGAAGTTTAAAAATCAGAAAATGGACCTATTGAACACAATGAAATAAAATGTTATTATACTTCAAAGACAAGTGATCCTGGCTTGATAACTCCAGCTACAGAGAAAAAAGAATGAGGCTAGATAATAGATATAGAAAAAGAGAAAACATTTAACCAAGATATCCAACCAGGAATTTCCCTATAGGAAAATAAAATAGAGCAGCATATAAACCATATATTAAGAACAACACCCCTTCATTCATTTTTGTTGTTGTCAATAAAATATAAGATATTAAGGGGCGCCTGGGTGGCGCAGTCGGTTAAGCGTCCGACTTCAGCCAGGTCACGATCTCGCGGTCCGTGAGTTCGAGCCCCGCGTCAGGCTCTGGGCTGATGGCTCGGAGCCTGGAGCCTGTTTCCGATTCTGTGTCTCCCCCTCTCTCTGCCCCTCCCCTGTTCATGCTTTGTCTCTCTCTGTCCCAAAAATAAATAAAAAACGTTGAAAAAAAATTAAAAAAAAATAAGATATTAAGAACCCACTACAGGCAAGACATATTATCTATAATTGTTTCATTGCTGCAAAGAAATCAATGGAAAATGTTGGAAGGAAAATGAAAGACATTGGAATAAGTTTAAAAGTTAAAGCTAAGAAAAAAATGAGGAATAAAAAGGAATGTGTTTTTGAAAACTGGTAGCCAAGAGCTAAGCTGTAATGGTATAACTGAGCATTTAAAACAATTTACAAATTGCCAACAATAACAAGATAACATTCCATGTGTGTAGTAGAAACAAAGAACACATGACCACTTGGAATCATGTCTGAACATAAAACAAAGACAAGGACACCACATCAGAAAAACAACCAAATGTACCCCTTTCCAGGTCTATGTGAGTGAAGACTAGTCCTTTACCAATGACAACTCATCCTCCATTTTCCTCCTGCCTCCTAAGAAAAGCAAAGATACCTTAACATTAAATCTCCCCTGCATCCTAACCGAACCAAGCAGAGCTCCGGCAGCTGAAAAGTCTTACTATCTTGTAATAAATGCCAAATCTACAGCAAGTTATTACAAGCTGGCACTGAGAGTTTGGGACACTGACCCCTGAATTCAGTGGCTGGTGGCACCTTGAAGTTTCACTGTCCTTTTGCAGTCCTGACATTCCCAAGGAACTGGACTTTTAAGGAGGTACGAGGATACTGGACTGGACTACCCGACAAACCAATGTGGGCAACTGCACCATGTCCCCTGGCTAAGCCCTTAATACTGGAACTGTACAAAGCACGTTACTTGTTCATCCCATTCTTTGGGTCAACCATACTAGCTAGGTGTTAATATATCCCCACACAAAAGACAAATCTGGGTCTTAGGTTAAGTACTTTCCCAAAGCCAGGAAGTCAATTCATGGTGTAGCCTCAGTAAACAGAGATGAATGTAATTATCTCTGTAGAGTTTCTGCAAAGAAGGTGGGCCACAGAGAATACCTGAAGTTGAAATTGCAAAACAAACACATAGCTCACTTAGTCCAAACTCTTAATTTCAAAAATGAAAAAAAACAGAGACATAAGAAATTTGTTTCCTAGGGATGCTCAGTTGGTTAAGTGTCTGACTTTGGCTCAAGTCATGATCTCATGGTTCGTAGGTTCGAGCCCCATGTGGGGCTCTGTGCTGACAGCTCAGAGCCTGAAACCTGCTTCGGATTCTGTGTTTCCCTCTGCCCCTGCCCCACCCACCCTCATACTCTGTCTCTCACTCTATCTCTCAAAAATGAATAAACATAAAAAAAAATTAAAACAAAAAAAAGCAATATGTTTCCTAGCATCTGAGAAAAGCAGATAATGAGCACCCTGTCATAAGAATGTCAGCTGTATAGTTTTTATTTGATAAAATTTTTAGAGGCAAATGATCCTTTTAAGAGAGATTCAGGTATTAGATAATTAAATTGGAGGACAGTTCACTACATGACAGCATTTCACCCAGAACACCTTGCAAAGGCATGATCTCTGTTGTATTTCTGAAGCCTAGCAAGTGCTAATAAATGATCAGTAAATGTGCTTAATGAATGAACAAACAAAATACATGATTATGATAGCTCATCATTAGAGTTATGTGGTAAATGACACCAGAATGTTACAATACACTATCTTCTGGTACTAATATCTTTCTCTTTTTATTACAAACATTCTTTTTTTTTTAAATTTTTAAATGTTTATTTATTTTTGAGAGAGAGAGAGATGGAGCATGAGCAGGGGAAGGGTAAGGCAGGGGCACAGAATCTGAAACAGGCTCCAGTATTTGAGCTGTCAGCACACAGCCCGATGTGGGCTGGAACTCACAAACCATGGGAGCATGACCTGAGCCAAAGTTGGACGCTTAACCCACTAAGCCACCCAGGTGCCCCTATTACAAATATTCTAATGTCATATATTAATTGATTTTCTTCATAGAATAATAAGATTCACACATTGCTTCTGCAACCAAACTAAAGACATTATTTTCACTTTGTTTTTAAATCCTGACAGAGCATCAACTGGTGACAACTGTAGAAATGAGAAAATGTGGCCTCCATTGAAAATAGACAAGAGTACATGGGGCATCTGGGTGGCTCAGTCATTTAAGCGTCCAACTTTTGGTTTAGGCTCAGCTTATGACCTCACAGTTCATGAGTCTGAGCTCCACATAGGGCTCCCTGCTGACAGTGCAGAGCTTGCTTGGGATTCTCTCTCTCTCCCTCTCTCTCTGCCTCTGCCCTGCTCATGTTCTCTCTGTCTCTCAAAATAAATAAGTAAACTTTAAAAAATAAAATAAAATGGACAAGAGTATATATGGAAAGGAGCTAGGGAAAGACATGAGAGTTCATATCCAGTCTATTCAAATTTCACCAGTAACTCAAATAGCACATTATTACAGCTTATAAAATATTAAAATAGGCCACCCAATTAAAATTACTGATATGAGAGTGTTATACTTCCACACTTCTCTGCAAATACTCATAAGAAAAGTAACTTTTTTTTCAAGATATCAGGGAGATTACTGACTCTGACAGCTATTTTGAATGCAATGTTATGAAATCTGGAAAACTACTTCAAGACTGTAAAACTATCCATAGCATGTTAAGCAACAAAGAATTATCTTTTCTTTATTGTCTTTTACTCAGAATAAGTAACAGAAACCTATGGAAGAATTGCCATATTATATAAGACAGCATAAAAATTAACACATGCAATTAGCATTTCATCCAGATACCAAGATATCATCCTGGTAGAAATAGTCATTGCATTATGCTAGGATTATTCTAATTACTATATTTTATTAAATCTGTTCATTATAGTTTATCAAATTTCATAACAAAACTAGAATTGAGGGGCACCTGGGAAGCTCAGTCGGTTGAGCATACAACTCAACTTCCACTCAGGTCATGATTTCATGTGGTCAGTTGGAGTACCACATCAGGTTCTGTGCTGATGGCACGGAGCCTGCTTGGGATTCTCTCTCTCTCTCTCTCTCTCTCTCTCTCTCTCTCTCTCTCTCCCCATCTCCTTGCCCCTTCCCCATTCACTCTCTGTCTCTCTCTCAAAATAAATAAAATAAACTTTAAAAAAAGAAACTAGAATTGAGCTGTGGAAGTGTCAGAATGTGTTGACTCTATAAACTATGTCAGATAAAAGATGGTTGAAGGAACAATTGGAACATTCATGGGCAAGAAAATACTGAAGAGAACATGCCTTAAGTCTGAACTTGTTCTAGCTGTAAGAAGAAATAGATTTATTTCTCTGTAACTCCAAAAAACAAAACTGATTCCAGTAGAATATAATCATCAAGACATGTAGCTTTGTTTCAACCATGAAAAAAAAATGGCTTGTTTGAAATTAAGCAGTATGGTTTAGAATGGCTTTACAGATAACTAGTATTTCAACTTCTGGTAGTTTCAACCAAAGGTGAACGCTTAATTGGAAAGGGATTCTTGCACTGATGGGGAGAGTTTGGATTAAGTTTCTCTAAGGTCACTACAAAGTCTGAGGGCATACAAATCAGTGAAAAAATTTATGTAACGTAAGTGAGGAAGTAGCTAAAATTGGTCACATTTGCTCATAAAGAGTACATGCTTTCATTTGAAAATAGCATTTTTGGAATTTTTAATTATTTTTAAAGCATGTATTTATATTTTTAGCACACTTTTTCAATCAGGAGATTTGAGAAATCATTGTGGGATGATACTACAGAAAATCCAGAAAGAGTATTGGATAATGCCAAATCTGCCTATACACTTTTTTTTTGATAGACACCATTAAATTAGTAGGTAAATACAAGTATCTATCCTGTTATTCATTCAAACAAAGTCAATTCAAATTATTTCAATCTTAATTACTCAGTAAAGGAATCTATTTGTGGATACTTTAACGTGAGACTTGTTTATTTCAGAAGTGAGAAAAACTCGTAAGATAAGCACAGGGCCTTGGGAGACGCCCAAATTTAACTCCATACACTAACCTGCTGAGAAGAAAGGAAATGCATTTTTTGGACAGTTGGATGAGAGCCAACAACTTGTTACAATGAAGCAGATTCTATTCTTTGGGATATTAAAGGATGCACGTATTCTTTGGGGGATCATAAAAGTAAAGGTGATTTATTTCAGTGTTATGAGTTGATCATTTACGTGGGCTTCACTTTAATTATTTTGGATAAAAATAATACAACAGAAACAATTCTTTCTGGAAAAACAAAGGTTATATACATATTGAGAAATATCTTTTGGATTCAGGCATAGAATAAAGACTTCCAGAGGATCAACGAATGAGGGCAAGCAATAAATGAAAAAAAAAAATTTAAGCTGTACACCAAAAGAATACAATCAATTTATGAAATCCCAAAATACCAATTTTGGAATTGAGAACCTGTTGGAGGAAACAATACATACTCAATTTAACTGCAAAATTTTTTTTCTTAAAGCATTTGTTAGATTGATCATCAAAATTATTTAGGGGCACCTGGGTGGCTCAGTGGGTTAAGCATCCAACTCTTGATTTCAGTGCAGGTCATGATCTCACAGTTCGAGGGTTCAAGCCCCATGCTGGGGTCTGTACTGATGGCATGGAACCTGCTTGGGATTCTCTTTCCTGTCTCTCTGCCCCTCCCCTGCTTGCGTGTACTCTTTCTCTCTTAAAATAAATAAATAAACTTAAAATTATTTAAACAATTTAACTGAGAAATTATTCTGATGCTTGGTCTGAAGAAAGAAAAAACCTACCTTTTATTCTTTTCAAAAATTTTAAAAAATATTTATTTTTGGGAGAGAGAACAGGGGAGGAGCAGAGAGAGAGAGAGAGGCAGAGGATCTGAAGCAGGCTCTTGCTGTCAGTGCAGAACCCAATGAGGGGCTTGAACCCATGTACTCTGAGTTCACGACTTGAGCCAAAGTCTAGGAAGCTCAACTGAGCCACCCAGGCACTCCCCACCTTTCCAAACTAGATATTCTATCAGTATTGATTACTATATCAAACATGAAATCATCCTTTACATATTGGAATGAATATTCAGACATAAATAAAAAAACAATATTGATCTTAAATTATTTGGAATTGAAAAGCCGTACTAGAGTTTGACCAAAACTTTGAAGAACAAATATGCTAATCTAACTATTGGACCCAGTCTAGGACTTGCCAGTGTTTCTTAAGGATCTATTTGACAGATACTACTTGAGTCAGCATAAACAAGGGAGGGAATGTGTTTTAAAGAGTTTGGGTTATTTTTCTGAGCTCCATTGCAGGAAGTGCAGCTGGGATGTCAAGGGTCACCTGGAATTGGACAGCCATCAGGAGCTAGAATAAAAGCTCTTTTAATTGATTTCCAATTTACAAACCCATTGCCTTAGCCAGTAATTCCCATCCTGCTCTAAAACATACTGATTAATTCTCTCTCGTGGCATTTGAAACACTTATGTTTAATAACCTCTTGTGCTCCAACAGTTCTGCCATTTAGGTTTATAGGTTTGCTTAAAGTGCTTTGTGTTGTTTCTCTAGCCTTTTTATGCTGGTTGTACTTACCTTTTGTAAGTACATAATGCAATTATTATGTAAATTGATGAAGTAAAATAGCATATAGTCAGAAAGGCTTTTTCTATGGAATTTAATTTGAATGCTTTGGAAATACTTGACAAAGATGCATTACAACCTTACAGTTAAATAAGAGTGTGAAACTACAAAGGACGGAGAAAAATTTTTTTTAAAAAGTAGAAAAAGTCTTCACTCAGTATGCCTCAAGAAGGTATTTAAGTTCTTGCTCCATTCAAAAAATTAAAACAGAAATTACAAATGATAACTTATGTATTTAATGTAAATACATAATGTATTTTATGCATTCTATAAAAATATCACAAAAACTCCAATTAGCAGATGTATACTTAAAGAAAAGGCTGTGGAGCTCCATGAGAAGATATGGATATAAACGTGTATTTACATTAAAAAAAAGCTAGAATTTTTAGAATAACTATATTCTCCTTTTTAGTGATTTCTTGCTTTAACCAAAGTTTCAATTGCTCATCTTTATTTCATAAAATAAAAGGACTTCCTTCTACTGTCCCAATCTCTATATCTCTCTGAGATCACTTGGTCACTTACTCCTACTTTTCTCGTGTGCATTATGTCACTGTAACCTGCACTTAAAATGAGCTGAATTCATCGTGGTGAAAGGAAAAATTTAGCAACAAACAAACAAAAGACATCTTTTCTCTTTGACTGAAGGTGTAGACTCTATCTTATCCTCTTGATGAAGTCTCAGGAAAGCCACACAGATTTTTTTTTTCTCATTCTTAGATCATAAAAAGTTCTTTAGGCACTTTTACTACCAAGAAAAATCTCACTTCAGTAATAAATGCCCAATCCCATATCATAATTACATAAATCCATACTCTCACCTAATTCAAAATTTCTTTCCTTTCCAACTCAGAACTGCATTCTCCCACTAATTTCCTTCCTTTATTGTTAGCTACTTACAGAAAGAGCTGAAAATTATTCATCCTTAATTCTCTGTAACTGAACATGTAGCAAGTGTTCATCACATATGTGTGGAACTAAAATGATTTCCCAGAAAAGAGCATCTCCCTCGGAGATGTAGAGACTTTTACCCATAAGTGAGGATTGCAAGTGTCACATTCATTCCACAACATAATTCCCATTTGCCTTCCCTCCTTTCTTCTCCTTTCAGCCATACCGCAACCATGGCTGATCACCACCACCAGACCACAACCACAAAGAGCAAAAAACTCCATTTATACAAAAATAGTTTGGTCAAATGATTTCTACCAGATCTGATTACTTTACAGGTAATAGCCTGGCCAAAAGAATTTTTCTTTATATAATGCCAGAAGTCAAAGAAAAAGACTAATTCATTTGACTGAGCCTGATAAAGTCATAGCTGCTCAGTCTCTGGTTATTGGATCTTAAATTGAGAAATTTAAATTCATAAGTTTGCCTAAAGTAATTCTCTCTCCATGATTAAACTAACACCTACTACCTCTGCCTTCTCATTCAGAACAATTAAGCGAATGCATGAGTATTAATGATTACATCATCACTGGGAGATTTGTTTGACTTAAGAGGTAGGTTTTGAGCAGAGCTGTTACTAAGGAAGGCAGTTCAGGAGATCAAATTAAAGATGAGCGGATTCATAGAACGTTCATTCAATCATTTAATCAAAAAGTAAGGAGTCAATAAGGTTTTATTACATGCTAGATACTGTTCTAGGTGCCAGAGGTACTATGGTGAAAAAAGCAGGTTATATTTCTTCCCTCATAAAGCATTCACTTGAGTTAGCTTAGTTAGGAAGGGGAAGGGATAAAAAGCAATAAACAAAGTAATTTTAGGGTGATGCATGCCAGGAAGTATTAGCTCTAATGACGATTGACTGGGGAAAAATTCACTTTCAATAGGGTATCAAGGGAGACCTCACTGAGTAGCTAAGAGCTGAAGGACCTGATAACTGCATCTACTCCATGGGCAAAGGGCCTGATTAGGTAAGTGTTTGGCATAAATTTTTGAAAAAAGAAAAAGAAAGTAAAGATTTGGGTTCAGAATTTCTTACTCTTATGCTGACTGGTTCTCAAGATAGCCGTGAGATTTACAATAAGAGAGAGAGAGAGAGCACACTCATCCTAGGTCTTTAGTTCAAGAAATGTCTAATACCTTGGAGTACTGAATATTCTTAAGGGATATGTTCTTCAAGTCTTACAGTCAGATGGAGGACTTTTCTTTGCCTATCTAGAGATATTTCTTTTGAAAGAATAAGAACAATCCCTTTCATGGCCATAGCTGGTGAAATATTTACAGACTTTTACTTTCAACTTTGATATTTTATGTCACCATGTGGGTCAGGCAAGTCATTATACAATTATGACAGTTTTCCTTTGCATTAATTACAGTTAACTCCTCTGTAATTATATATTATGCAATAGTTCCTTGATTGAAAATGCAGTAAGGAATTTTCTGTTCACCAGCGCTCTGAGTGAATATCCTATTGCTGCAGATGACTAAACTCATTCATTTATTCATAAGCATTTATCAAGGACTCACTATGTGTCAGATGTAAGATAGGAGCTGAACATACATGGGTAAATAAGCCTGGAAGTTTTCCTCATTTCATGGACCTTGTATTTTTGTTTATATATGTGAATTTTGTTTTTATTTAAGAAAAAAGTGTTTTTTTTTTAATTTACTTCATCTCCAGGCCTATAAACATGTTTCTGTGGTTCATAACTGAGAAGTGACATGTCATTCTAGGTATAAATATAGTTCTAAAGTTGTAACTCTGCAAATCATTTACTCAAATTTCTCATTAGAGGTCTCTGCAACAGGATCCTGCTGTGAAAGTTCTTTTAAGAGATCCTAACTAAGCATTTTGTTTTGTTTTGTATTTTTCAGAATGATGAAAATGGACAGCAAGGATGATCAAAATAAATTTTATCACAGCAGTCACAAAACGTGATGGGTTCTTTTCTCATTTCAAAAAAACAAAACACTGACTCTATGTGCATTTTGGGGGAAAACACAACGGAAATCCCCAGAGTATATTTAAATTCATCACAATTAACATGAAGCAGCAATGTTTCCTCCTCCCAAGCATCACTATGGATTAGAAAGATGCACAGGCTCCTGTGTCTCCACTGCTTACAATAATAGTTTTAATATTTACAGTAGCTCACAGTAAAGCTAATAAGGTAAGAGAATTTAAGGAAACTCAGAGTGCCTATGTTTAGTCTGAAAAATTGACAGACACTTTGAGACCTCAGCGATAATCCTATGACGATTCCCACCTTAGAGAGATCTTGGTGAAGTGTAACAAACTACTTGACTGATCACTTCTCTTACATGTAAACATCAAATGAAACCATCCCTGGAATCAGTTGCATCCCTAAGTAGAACTTCTTTACACCTGATTTGTGGCTGGGAGCAAAGGCAAATGAGCCAGGCACCATGGCTCTGGGTCCCTGAAAGAATAAGAAAGGAACAAGCCTGGGCTCTGAAGATAAGCTTAATTTCCTCACAAGTTTTTCTGTCCAGTCCTACTCTATTTACTAGAGAACAATCAGGCATAAGCTCATGGTCAAAGAAGACAATCACCTATAGGTTTACGTTTCATCAGTGAGAGAAAAGGACAATGGTTGCTACCTGGAAGAATTTGACCTACCAAAAGGGACCAAGAACTTTCAGCACCTTACCTAAATGTTATGGCCTCTTGCATTTTTCTTTCTTAGCTTATTTTCATGAAAGAGTGTTCTCCTCCTCATTGGTACATTGTGTCATATGGATTCTGTAAGCTTATAAGGAAGCTTGGTAACCATCTTGTTTAGTATTTGGTATCTCAGTATTAGAAAGATTATACTTGACAGAGATTTTAGCTAAAAGCAGGGAACAAGAAGACAGTTTTATAAAAGAAGGTTTTGAAATAAAAATATATTTAACTGTCATGAATGGGAGATTAATGGAAGTGTTTTTTTTTAATGTTTATTTATTTTTGATAGAGAGAGAGAGACAGAGAGACAGATTGTGAGCGGAGAGGGGGCAGAGAGAGGGAGACACAAAATCTGAAACAGGCTCCAGGCTCTGAGACTGACATGGGGCTTAAACTTACAGACCATGAGATCATGACCTGAGCCGAAGTCAGATGCTTAACTGACTGAGCCACCCAGGCACCCTGTAATGATTTCTATTCCTAAATTCCAGCTATAAGTAAAACTCTTCAAAGCATTTCTTTTATCTTTTCTACCCAACCAAAAAAGAACAAATTACATAACAGGTTCTTTTCTTTTTTTTCCTTCTGTCTACTTGATTTACCAATATGGTAATTAATTGGAAGTCTTTCTACTTTTTGTTTCCTCTAACCAAGTCTTTAGCTAAAGAGTGGCATAAATCCTAATGTTGAGAAATGAAATTCTAAAATAAGAATCCAAATATTTATTCAGCTATAATTTCCTCTATACTCACAAATGGTAATTAAATATTATGGCAGTCAAGTGTCCTAATTATTTGTGATTTCTTAATGAAATGCAAATTTATTCATATTTTCTAGCAGAATGAAGTATATAACTCTGTATTGTTAGGTGTTATTCACTCATCCACCTATTTAGTATTGTTAGATGTTAATCGGATCAGATACTAAAAATTTTCTTTTTCTATCTTTAATCAAAGGATAAACAACTATGTACTAACTAAACACTGAATGTTCAGCATTCCAGTTAATTATCATGTAAAAGGGGTGTGCAGATAGCGGTCTCTGAGTCCAGGAGTTTAAAAGAAAAGTTGAAAATCCAGGATTACCAGACCACTTCCACTGAATGTGGAGAGACCTTTATTGCTGGCAAAGAAGAGTCATCAGAATTTGAGGGCTCATTGTCCTCACTGTCATTAGGGTCTTTCCTCCTACAGATCCCATTCTTTCTCACTCAATACCCTCACTTTTAGCCAACAGCAGGATGAGGTAATTTTCAACATTGTCAGCCCTATGGCTACGAGAGCTAAGGCTCTCCTTCGGGGCACACATACAAGACCTGAGGTCATTTACGAGGTCCCTGAACTGGGAATTTGAATCCCTGAGTTCATCCTTTTCTTTCAACACTTTGTTCAGTGATAGGAGCAACCAACCAATACCAGTATATTCCTAGTTTTCCAAAAATGTTCCGAAGTCTTACATGCAGAGTCACATAGCTCCTTGTTTCTTATAAGTAGTTGACCAGGGGTAATCAGTGCAGATATTTTTGCATATCTCTATAAACAGTTCACACTATGAACTATCAGTGCATAGAATCATTTGCATCTTTAAATCTAATCAGATGAGAGAACCAATTCCAGAACCCCCAGAACCAATTTGGAAAATTCATCCAAAAAATTCTGTTCTTTTAGAACTGCTGTCAATGCCAAATTCTGTATTAGCCAGGTTTCTCCAGAGAAGCAGAACGAGTAGAATATATATGGATATGTATATAAAAGGAGATTTATTACAGGATTTTTTTCATGCTATTATGGAGGCCAAGATCCTATGATCTGCTATCTCCAAGCTGGAGAATCAGGAAAGCTGGTGGTATATTCAGTGAGACCAAAGGTCTGGGAATCAGGGTTTTTAAGGCAGAAGACAGATGTCTGAGCTCAAACAAAAGAGAGCAAATTTGCTCCTCACCTTTTTGTTCTGTTCAGGTCTTCAAGGGTTTGGATGATGCCCAGTGCACTGGTGAGAGTGATCTTTGTTACTCAATCGACCAACTCAAATTCTAATCTGTTCCAGAGACACTCTCACAGAAACACCCAGAAATAACATTTTACCAGCTTTTGGGGCATCTCTTAGTTCAGTCAAGCTGACACATAAAATTAACCATCACAGTGAGCAAAATGTGTTTTCTCATTTTTTAATGTATTTCTATAAACTTTTACCATGCCTGGTACATCATAAGTATTTCATAAATACATGCTAACTAAATAAAGAAAAATTTAAAAAACACTGGCACATCCTTCCTTTCGCTGATTTTTTCTTTAGTCAAAACATCATTACTTTTCATAATGTATTCTGTAGCTTCCTTCTTTCAGTATCTAGAGCATAATGGTACGTTCTTACATTTTTTAAGTACAAGATTCCTGAAGGATGTAATTAAATTATTTCAAGTTATTCAATAAAAGTAGGAAATAAATTATGTGATATTTACGTGATAACTTTTCTAAATTTTGTGAGCATTACTGGCATACATATTCATCTTCAGGGTCATAGTGTAAGAATTTATGAATGACTAAAGATGTCCACCTACATGTGGAGAGATACAGAAAAGAAGAAAATAATATTACTAAAAATATTAATACAGTCAACTTCAAGTTGTTTTCTGAATGTCAAAATGGAACAATTGAGGCACAATAAATAAGAACTTCCAACATAACACAGTTCAAGGTGATTCTGATATTGTTACAGAATATATTTAGATGATATTTCTATCTTGCTCACTGTATACATGTCTCTAATTCTTGATTGCAAAAGCAGATGGAGATGTTAAGATTTTATTTTATGGGAAATCAGACATTACAAACATAGCTCTCAAATGTGTATTGCTTGTTTAGAAATGTATTCACTTGAGATGTGACCGGAAGGCAAAATTCTTTTGCTGCTTTTTCAATCTACTTATTACTCTACACATGTAAAGTGATGTAAGTGGCACTGCCAGATGTGATCAATTATCACAAAAGCACTTTTCTTAATCCAGGATCTGAAAAAGTCTATAGCTAGACAGTTCTTATATTTGATATCTCAACCCCAATTTACATGAAAGCTGTTACCAAACAAAAAATAATGCAGCTGAAAAATTGGGCTCCAAAATCTGAAGGGTAAAAAGACCTCTATCACAGAAATAAAGTATCATAATCCCCATGCATCTATATTTCACCATTGGTTGGAATTTAAATTGGAACTGGCATCCAAAAATTTTAACAGCAGATTAGAATTTCTGAGAAAATAATATATCTATTGACAGGAGTGCTTTGAACAGACATTGTGTTAGTGACTACAGCCCATTAAAAAAATAAGGAAGAACTCATCCATGCTATCATGAAATGTAACTCAATACTAATTCTGAATTCGGTCATCATTGAGTCTTCATAAGACTATTGAAAAAGTGAAAATAAATAATAGTAACAGTTGCTGTGTGCTAGGATGTTTTCTTTGAGTTTTACCTGATCTTCTGAATATTGTCAGTTCTCAGCTCTATCTCATCCTCTTTCACTGCCTTCTTGTACTACAAGCTGAGACAACTTAAGATGAATAAATTTTATGGTATGTAAATTATACCACAAAAAGATTAACGAAAATATTATTTTAAACTATTTATTTATGTAAGTCAAAATGAAATAACTCAAATAGATTAATTTTACTTTATATATAAATATATATAATTATTAATATATTATTAATATATATATTAATTTAAATTCAAGTTGGTTAACATACAGTGTAGCCTTCAGGAGTAGAGCCTAGTGACTCATCTCTTAAATATGACACCCAGTGTTTATTCCAAAAAGTGCCTTCCTTAATGCCCATCACCCATTTAACCCATCCCCCCAGATATATCCCCTCCAGCAACCCTTAGTTTGTTCTCTGCTTTTAAGAGTGCCTTATGCTTTGCCTCCCTATCTGTTTTTATCCAATTTTTCCTTCCCTTCTCTTATGTTCGTCTGTTGTGTTTCTTAAATTCCATGTATGAGTGAAATCATATGATATTTTTCTTTGATTTATTTCACTTAGCATAATACACTCTATTTCCATCCACATTGTTGCAAATGGCAATATTTCATTCCTTTTCGTTGCTAAGTAGTATTCCATTGTACATATATACCACATCTTCTGTATCCATTTGTCAGCCAATGGACATTTGGGCTCTTTCCATAAAGCTGTAATCATTGGGGCACCTGGGTGGCTCAGTCCGTTAAGCGTCAGACTTCAGCTCAGGTCATGGTCTCACAGTCGGTGAGGTCGAGCCCCGTGTGGGGCTCTGTGCTGACAGCTCAGGGCCTGGAGCCTGTTTCAGATTCTGTGTCTCCCTCTCTCTCTCTAACCCTGCCCCTTTCATGCTCTGTCTCTGTCTCAAAAATAAATAAACATTAAAAAAAAAAAAGCTGTAATCATCAATACAGTATGGCAATGGCACAAAAACAGACACATAGTTCAACGGAATAGAGAACCCAGAAATGGACCCACAAATATATCGCCGAATAATCTTCCGCAAAGCAGGAAAGAGTATCCAAAGGAAAAAAAAGACAGTCTCTTCAACAAATCGTGCTGGAAAAACTGGATAGCGACATGCAGAAGAATGAAACTGGACCGCTTTCTTACACCACACACAAAAACACATTCCACAGACCCAAATGTGAAAAAGGTCACCATCAAAATCCTACAGGAGAAAACAGGCAACAACCTCTTTAACACCAGCCACAGCAACTTCTTGGTTGGCATGTCTCTGGAGGCAAGGGAAATAAAAGCAAAAATGGAACTATTGGGACCTTCTGCACAGTGACGGAAACATTCAACAAAACTAAAAGGCACCCGGAGTAATGGAAGAAGATATTTGCAAATGACATATCAGAAAAACGGTTAGTATCCAAAATCTGTAAAGAATTCACCAAACTCAACACCCAAAAAACAAATAACCCAGTGAAGAAATGGGCAGAAAACATGAATAGACACTTTTCCAAAGAAGACATCCAGATGACTAACAGACACAGGAAAAGATGCTCAACATCACTCATCATGAGGGAAATACAAATCAAAACCACAATGAGATACCACCTCACACCTGTCAGAATGGCTAAAATGAACAACTCAGAAAACAATAGATATTGGCAAATAGATTAATTTTAAAGTGCAATGCAAACTCTTTTCGTACTGCACAATAAAGCAACTTAAAAATAAATTTAAATATTTTAAATAAGATATTACTTTTTACATCTTGATATTAAAATATGAGCATTGCATTCATTCAAAATAATAAAGGCAATTTTTGGTCAAATGAACTTAAATAACACAGTACACTAACATTTAGGTTTATTTCCTTAGGAATGTATTTTATGATTATATAAGTGCCAGTAATTGATTTAAACAGAATATCGACCCAACATAAAAATGAAACCCAAAGTAGTTGGCCAATCATTTGGTAAATATCACTATGTTACTAATGTATGCCATATATTTCTTATCCCAATACCCAGGACACAGCCTGTAAAATCTGCAAAAGCTCAATAAGAATGGGCTTTTGAGAGAAGCAATCATATAATAGAAAAGCATCATTATTAATGTTGTGATCATCATTACTGTGTAAGAGTTAAAAGAAAAATGTTGAAGAAAATACAAGTACTAGCTGCACTTAAATATATCAGAAATTGCTTAGCTATTTTGTCATGAAAATGGTAATTAATCCTTAGAAAACACCAAGAAATATAATGAAACTGAAAACAATACAAATGTACATTAAGTGAAATACTTAATATAACAATTAACCATTTGAGTAACACCACTGAGAATATTGTCAAGAAATTTTTAAAACTCAATGGTAGAGTAAATAAATGAAACATATTTTGATCTGTTTGAGCAAGTACTACTTTAATGTAAAGAATGATTCTTTGTTAGTATTTAGTTACTTACCTAACACACCTCATTTTAACAGATAAAAAGCAGACATCTGTGAGAAAGTTTAAAACTTACTTATATAGCACACAGATACTACTTGTTGAAAGGCTGTGATGATACTGAAAAGAGTATCTTTAGTTAAGAAGCATATTAACAGATTTTTTTCAACCTCAGTAGCTATTTATTCATTCTACCATCCATCCAAACAGGTGTTAAAAACCTACTATATCCCTACTAGTTATTTAAATTCTTCTGAAGTATCAATGAACTCAGACTCAGATTTTTCATGGTTGGGTTTCCTCTAGTATATATTGAGAATGTGTAGGAGGAGAAATCCTATGTGTCACCTGTCACAATGTGACTTTCTGCCACCATGTTCCATTGTGAACCATTGCTTCCTTGGTTCCCTCCCCAGACTGAAACTCCTGGTCATGATCTCCCTGACAGAAAGTTGCTCTCTCTCCAAGAGAACCACAGAATTTAACAGCAGGACTAGGTGTGTTGCTCTCTACTCTTACGTCCCTTTCTTTTTCATAATACCACAATTGAAGATACTAGAATGACACAGTCATTCCCTCGCCTTTTAAAATTTATTTGAAATGATATTGCCAATTATTTTGATCCAAATAAAGTAATTTGCTCAAATAACCTCAAAATTATCAGTATAAGTGATAACTATCTTTGATATTTTTTAAATACTTGTTTCTCAGATTCCCCTATTGCTTGCCTTTGAAACTTTGAGTATCTTATTAAAATTCTTTTTAATTTACTTATTAAAAACTATCATTTCATTTCAATTTGTGAGCTATTTAATAGTTTTGATTAATAATTTTTGTTTTGTTTTGACTTGACTAAATCAAATCAAACTTTGTTTTGTTTTGATTAATAATTTTTATCATTAAGACATTTTTTGTTTTGATTAATAATTTTTATCATTAAGACATTTTTTGTTTTGATTAATAATTTTTTATCATTAAAACATTTTTCAAAAGCTTTTATTTTCTCCTAGCATTTCTGTACTTATTTTTGTGTTTAGCTTTTCATATATTTTTGGTATGAATATCCAGTTAGTTTTATTGGAAAGAATACCATGTCTCCACTGATTCGAAAACCTACCCTATTACAGAAATCTCATAAATGTGCAGGTATATCTATTCCCATAATTATCCACTATGTTAACTGGCTGTTTGTTATATGAAGATGAAAGTGCTTGTGGTAACTAAGACTTGACCTTGGTGGTTTAATGCATGACTTTCCTAACCTCTGCTCCTTCCATATGGAAAATGCATTTCTCTTGTCATTGAGGCAGGAACTGATTCCCTAGTGTCATTTTTAGTCAGGATTTTTAAACTATGTCAAATCCTTTTAGTAGCTTGAAAGATCCCCAAAGACACCTCTAGGGCAGGCACATGATTATTCATCCTTTCATTTCTGGGGTATAGCAAAGATCATGAAGAACTGAAATTACTTTGCTCTTGTGTGATCTAAAATAATCTGTGGAAACTATGTAACCCTTTTTACATTTTTAGATTTACATCTACAAGCTTTACATTTAAATAGCTGAAAATGATATGCAACATAAGTATTTATATTTTGAAGGACACTGTTATACCACATGTTTAAATAATTCTGAGGACCTAATCACATAACAATGGTATGCAAAATCACTTATTTAAAACTACACAAATATGACCCTCTCTAACAATGACCCTCTCTAACAAATAAAGTTTACATTAGTCTCTTTCTATACCAATTTTCCCTCAGAATTGTATCATACTTTTCTGCAAGAAGATATGTTAATTCAAAACATTTTTTAAAGAATTTCTTACAACCATAAGGTTCTAAGTGTTAAAAAAAAAAAAACTGGAGTCTAGTTGTTACAAGAATAAGAGAGACCCAAATAACAAAAATATATTGCATATTTTGATAAATAAGAAATTATTAAACATTAAAAAGTCAATTTCCTTGGGAATTAATTTATTAATGAGATGGATAGAGCTGGATTCTTTTCAATTAGTTAATTAGTTAATGCAGCTAGCATGAATAGTAATTATTCTTACAATGGAAAACTTTTGTTTAGAATCTATTATTTTCTAATTCTTTATTTTTATTAACTGGAAGAGCAGAAAAAACCTGTCTCTCATAATTGGGTAGAAATGGAAGGTATTTGTTATGGCAAAATAATTCCATTCTTAAAACTCCATTTATATTATTTGCCAAAAATAAAGTTATCTAGCATCAAAAAGTACAATAACAATTTCATTATATCTTCTTCATTTATGTGAAATACAAGTAATTAGAAACTGCATGACATGCAAAATGAGTTATTACCCAGTTATTAGAGGCTTCTGTGACCTCAGGTCGCTGGTTATGCCAAGAAGATTTTGCCACACTTTACTGAGTAACTTTTCATTGTAAAGACATGTATACCTCAGATATAATGTGGGATCAGTTCCACACCACTGCAATAAGGTGAATATTACAATAAAGTGAGTCAAATGATTTACGTTTACTTTTGGTTTCCCAGTGCATATAAAATTTAGGCTTACACTATAGTCTACTAAATATGTATTATGTGTAAGAAAGCAATGGACATATCTTAGTTAAAACATACTTTATTGCTAAAAAATGCTAACCATCATCTCAGCTTTCAGTGAGTCATGATCACTGATCACAGATCACCATAACAAATGTAATAGTGTGAAAAACTTTGAAATAATGTGAAATTATCAAAATGTGGCACGGAGACATTAAGTGAACAAAAGCTGTTGGAAAAATGGTGCCACCAACCTTCAATTTGTAAAAATGCAATATCTATGAAGTGAGATAAAGCAAAGGGCAATAAAACGAGAATTGCCTGTATATATTCACTATCAGGTGCATTCCATTTCAGTTGAATCCTATTTCACCTGGTGGAACTCCATTGTCATTTACCTTTATCAACAGCTTAAGAATAAGGAGACAGAAACACACAAAGATTAGGTAGCTTGTTCGCCAGCACAGAACTGCTAATGAGCAGAGTCTGATATCAAATCTATGTCTTTCTTTGAAAACTATGTGGGTCTATCCAAAATGTAACCATCATTAAGTTTTTTAAAAAGAAGATATAATTGCCCTAAGATACAAGAAAAATAGTTAAACATAAAATAGTTGAAATAAGGATTCCCTATGAAGCTCAAATTCATTTTCTGATGACAACACCCTTTGCACTTAAGACACCTATTTAGTTCCTCATATTTACTAATTCTTTGAACAACAGGAATTGATCTAGTTAAAAGTACTTCATAATAGTGGCATTATTTTCTTGCTCATTAATTTTTCATATGTGTTATTCTCATCCTCCTAATCTGATTGGAGTCTGTGTAGACCTCTTTGCTCAATTTCAGGTCCTACTAATTTCTTGCCATTTTCACTTGGAAATCTCCAGTGATTCCAGACTGAAGTCTTTTAGCCCTTTCTACCTATTAGGATCCTTTTTCTGTTTCCTCCTTGTTTTGTCATTCTCATCGTAGTGGACACTATTCATGAGTTTTCCCATATCAAAAACCAAGCCTGTACTTTGTCTCACCCACCATATCCAGTCCTATAGTGTCTATTTGCTAGAGGTCTCCTGTATCTTTCTCATCCTTCTTCAACCTCATGGCAGTGTTGTAAGATGAGGATTTCAACCTCTTTTTCTCGGTTATTGCATGATCCTTCTAGCTTGTTTTTCTATACTTGCCTTGCATTCTTCCCATCTGTTCTTCTCCATGCTCCAAGACTAGCATTCTGCTATTCAAATAACAATGTACATTCAATGAAATATTTCCAAGAAATATATTTCATGTCCATGAATTTGCAAGTATCACTATAGGTGCGAATAATACAGCCATAAGCAAAGCACAAAAGTTAAACCCTCCCTACACTTTATTATCTGCCTAGTTCTCTTCCTGTAAAAGTAAGACACAAACGTTGATCCTTCCTCCACCTTCCCACATATTACACATTCTCACTTGAATTTTTTCTAATGCATTATGGTTCTTCATGCCTCTAGAATTTGATATGTACTTTACACTGTCTTTACTTATCCATCTCATCACACTACCTACAGTTAGATAATAACCAATCATATTTCAAGGCTTTTGAACTGAAACTGTCACTTTTTAAATAGTTCAAGAGAGATAAAAACTACTTCACATGGTATAGAGTTAATAGTATAATTTTAATTAGGTAACTCAGGGAAGTTTAACGGAGTCAAATGTTATTTTCTTTTCTTACTAAACAAGAGTAAGTAATTAACTTATTAACTACTGAAGAGTAGTCCATTGTTTTCCACTACTTGTGTAGAAAATTACAGTTTTTCCATTATATAGTAGCTCTTAATCTATTTTTTAAATAATAAAGTCATTTCTCCATATGGAATTCTCTATTAAAAATCTTTCATATTCTGACAAACTCATTTTAAAATATCAAAAGTTCACAAAATAGATTTTGATGTTGTTGAAATATTAGGAATTTTACTGTGAAGAGTGACTTTCATTCAGTTCTATGTGTCAAATTTTAAGAAACTCTAATAAAGCAATGCCCTAAATGTTTCATTGAAAAGAGTACTTTTTTTGTTTAAAAATGTGAACAATTACCATGTACACAGCAGGAACACACCTGGAAAAATATCAAGCAGAAAGGAAAATTAGCATAAACACAATGTTCCATTTCATTTAAGAGCTTTTACTGATTGAGGGAAAATGAAAAGAAAGAAAAACAAAAAGAAATGACATGGTTGCCTTAGTTACAACCATCATTTCCATGATTACCTGTCCATCCAGTCTGCTGTTACATTTAATAACTTGAGAGCAGTGGGAAAGAAACAGCAAAGAGTGTACAATATTCTCCAACACAAATGGCTTAATTTTGATTTTTTGCTATTATGTCTAATTGATTAACTCCATTAAAATATTAATTCACAGAAATAGAAATTAATGGTATGTGGCTCTATGACATATTTTTGCCTTAAATTTAATTTTCCAATTTTAAATAAGCACTTGAAAATATAATTAATCCTCCTAATTCAACAATGTCGATTGCTTGCTTTCGTTATACCACCATAGTCACTAGGTTCTAAAGGTAACATAGAAAATAGAGAAGGTTCTTTTACTATTAAAGAAATTGAAGACTTGTAATAGAGATACACAAAAAATTAACAGTTACTATATACTGTGATGTTTTTTGAAAGATATTAATTATAGGACATTAATAGATACAGCACACAGAGTTTCTCCTAGGTGTCCCAGACTCTGCTATGTGTTTTATATACATGATTTCATTTATTCTTTTGACAATCTTAGGCATTACCTGTTATTCCTGATGTCCAGAGGAGAAACTAAGGCTGAGAAAAGTTATTTTTTGTTGCCCAAAGATGCACAAGCATAAGGCAGAAGAGCCAGGATAAAATGTCAGTCATATTTGATTTCAGAGTCTGTATTTTTTTGTACATATACTAGCTATGAAGGTCATTCAACTAACTCTCAGAAAAAGTTAAATAAATACTTACATAAGATAAAGTGAGGCATATGATGCAATTGGAGAACTACAACTATTTTATTAAGACTCTAAAGTGAGAAAAGTCACAAAATGTTGCCTAGAGAGAGGTCGGGGACTAACTATAAACAGGCTTGTGTGCCTTCACTTTACTATTACAGTGGCTTGCATATCATCTTTTATGTTTACATCCATATATAACCATTGTTTAAACTATAATTCCTGAGCTTTACCATATTTAGCCATGTGATATAAACTTTCTCAAAATCTTATGCCTTGCCACCTACATAGGAATTCTTCAGTACATATTTTTCTTGATAATTCTAATTAAGTCCATGGTCACTAAGCACTCTCTTTTGATCTGTATCATTTCTCCATGATTTTAATTGGTAAATATGTAAGTGGTCTCATTTTAAAAATGAGAACTATATAGTATTTCTAAATTGTTAAAGAATACAATATTTCAATCGCAGTATTTTGCTAACATTCTTAATATACTATCAATATTAAACAGAAGAAGTTATTAAACGATTTTAATATGAGTGAAACTCCAAATTCATGTTCCAGTTGCACATTATCTTCTTCTTTAAGTATCCAGAAGTTATTTAGTGTAGGTCTCATGAATATCTGCCTACTTTCTTAATTTCTGAATTTCCAGTGACAGCAGAGGGAGCTCACAGTGTATTCTTTTGAGATTTGCTAAGTTACATATTTTACTTCTGTTGCTCAGTGGAGGGGTAGTAAAACTAAAAGTTTATTTTTTCAAGGGAATTTTCATACATATGTAATAGACAATATAATTTGTGAACTATGTCTTATAGCAATAAAATAGAAAAATAAATTTGATGACTTCACTACATACACATTCATTAAGTTCAAATTTAGATTTTAAACTTGAACTACGTCCAATTGTTATCATTATCCTACATTTTTGTATATTGCTCAAATCTTTTTCCTGAACTCCAGACTTTGATATCTGTTTGGTGTCTCTGCTCAGATGCCTAATAGACATCTTAACCCTGTCCAAAAGTAATCCGTCCCCTCTGCAAACCTGCTTTGCCATAGTCTTTCCCAACTCTGTTGAGGACAATATCCTTACAGTCGCACAGGCCAGAAGCCTTGAAGTCATCTTGACTTCCCTCTTTCTAGTAAATCTTAGGTGTAACCCAACACACTATTCTTTCGACATGTTTTTGGAATCCAACCATTTCTCAACCACCTATGTTAACACCCATCTCCTCTCTCACTTGGATTACTGCAAAAGCCTCCTAAAAATATCCTGGCTTTTTCCTTTTAAAACACTTCCCTGTTCTATTTTCAACGTAGCAGCAATAATAATCTTTTTAAAACAAAGGGTATGTCATGTCATTCCTTTCCTCAAAATCTTACAATGGTTCACTGAGAATAAAAGCCATTGTGGGGGCGCCTGGGTGGCTTGGTCGGTTAATCGTCCGACTTCGGCTCAGGTCATGATCTCACCGTCCATGAGTTCGAGCCCCGCGTCGGGCTCTGTGCTGACAGCTCGAAGCCTGGAGCCTGTTTCGGATTCTGTGTCTCCCTCTCTCTCTGCTCCTCCCCTGTTTATGCTCTGTCTCTCTCTGTCTCAAAAATAAATAAACGTTAAAAAAAATAAAAAAAAGCCAATGTGTCTCTAATAACCTACTAGACCTTGTATGATTTTTCACCTCTTTCCCACTTACCTCTCTGACCCTATCACCTGATTTTCTCCCTCAATAGCTGCAAAGCTACTGCTCTAGACTTTCCATGTGTCATATGGGTGTGCTCCTATTTCAGGGCCTTTGCACTGACACTTCTTTGTTTGAAAAGTCTTTCTCCCAAAGGTCTACACAACTAATGCCATTGAGTTCTTTGTTCTTCACTAAATATTATCTTTCAATGAGATAAGCTCTGAGCAACCTATATAAAATTTCAACTCACATCATCTCCCTGACCTCTCAATCTCTCTTGCCCTACTGCACTGTTTTTTTACATACTTCTTATTACCTTTTAATATACTGTATTGTTTGCTATACCATATATATATATAGTATATCAATACTATAGCATAGTATAATATACTAGTATAGTATATCAATACTATAGAATATCAATAGTGTATATCTATATATACACTACATCATTTGTTATATTTAATATCTTTTCTAAAATGTAAGTAAAAGGCAAAGACTTTTTAAAAATCTCTGAATTAGCGCAAGCATGGAGAACAATTTGTCACTCAATAGGTGCTAAAAAGAGATGCTGGTTGGATAAATATATAAGTGATAAACATTAATTTTGATAATGTTTATGGTATGTATGCTATTTTTAGTCCTGTGCTATAGCAGTCATTTTTTAAATTTAATACACCAAGGTTAGAACTTCAGAAATAATCTTGATAAGGGTTAGCAATTTTATATGTACCTCTATGTCTGATAAAGCATAGTAGATATTTAATAAATATAAACTAATTTATAGTGTAATGTACTTTAAGCAGAAGGGTGCCAAAGCTTTGTAATAATTTCCAGTAGAGAAATACAGTGTTACTTTCTCACTTGAAAGATTTTATGATAAGGGTCCAGGAAGATGGCGGCGTAGGAGGACGCTGGGCTCACCGCGCGTCCTGCTGATCACTTAGATTCCACCTACACCTGCCTAAATAACCCAGAAAACCGCCAGAGGATTAGCAGAACAGAGTCACCGGACCCAAGTGAAGACGAGAGGCCCACGGAAGAGGGTAGGAAGGGCGGCGAGGCGGTGCGCGCTCCACGGACTGGCGGGAGGGAGCCGGGGCGGAGGGGCGGCTCGCCGGCCAAGCAGAGCCCCCGAGTCCGGCTTGCAAAAGCGGAGGGGCCTGACGGACTGTGTTCCGACAGCAAGCGCGACTTAGCGTCTGGGAGGTCCTAAGTTAACAGCTCTGCTCGGAAAGCGGGAAGGCTGGAGGACAAAGGGAGGGTGAGCTGCGGAGCCCCCGGACGACAGAGCTCAGTTTGGCGGGGAACAAAGGCGCTAGCCAGCGCCATCTCCCCCGCCCATCCCCCAGCCAAAATCCCAAAGGGAACCGGCTCCGGCCAGGGAAATTGCTCGCTCCGCGCGAACACCCAACTCTGTGCTTCTGCGGAGCCAAACCTCCGGCAGCGATCTGACTCCCTCCGGCTGCCACAGGGCCCCTCCTGAAGTGGATCACCTAAGGAGAAGCGAGCTAAGCCTGCCCCCCCTGCCGCCGTGCACCTTGCCTTCCCACCCCAGCTAATACGCCAGATCCCCAGCATCACAAGCCTGGCAGTGTGCAAGTAGCCCAGACGGGCCACGCCACCCCACAGTGAATCCCGCCCCTAGGAGAGGGGAAGAGAAGGCACACACCAGTCTGACTGTGGCCCCAGCGGTGGGCTGGGGGCAGACATCAGGTCGGACTGCGGCCCCGCCCACCAACTCCAGTTATACACCACAGCACAGGGGAAGTGCCCTGCAGGCCCTCAACACACCAGGGACTATCCAAAATGACCAAGCGGAAGAATTCCCCTCAGAAGAATCTCCAGGAAATAACAACAGCTAATGAGCTGATCAAAAAGGATTTAAATAATATAACAGAAAGTGAATTTAGAATAATAGTCATAAAATTAATCGCTGGGCTGGAAAACAGCATACAGGACAGCAGAGAATCTCTTGCTACAGACATCAGGGGACTAATGAACAGTCACGAGGAGCTGAAAAACGCTTTAAAGGAAATGGAAAACAAAATGCAAACCACCACAGCTCGGATGGAAGAGGCAGAGGAGAGAATAGGTGAACTAGAAGATAAAGTTATGGAAAAAGAGGAAGCTGAGAAAAAGAGAGATAAAAAAATCCAGGAGTATGAGGGGAAAATTAGAGAACTAAGTGATACACTAAAAAGAAATAATCTACGCATAATTGGTATCCCAGAGGAGGAAGAGAGAGGGAAAGGTGCTGAAGGGGTACTTGAAGAAATAATAGCTGAGAACTTCCCTGAACTGGGGAAGGAAAAAGGCATTGAAATCCAAGAGGCACAGAGAACTCCCTTCAGACGTAACTTGAATCGATCTTCTGCACGACATATCATAGTGAAACTGGCAAAATACAAGGATAAAGAGAAAATTCTGAAAGCAGCAAGGGGTAAACGTGCCCTCACATATAAAGGGAGACCTATAAGACTCGTGACTGATCTCTCTTTTGAAACTTGGCAGGCCAGAAAGAATTGGCACGAGATTTTCAGGGTGCTAGACAGCAAGAATATGCAGCCAAGAATCCTTTATCCAGCAAGTCTGTCATTTAGAATAGAAGGAGAGATAAAGGTCTTCCCAAACAAACAAAAACTGAAGGAATTTGTCACCACTAAACCAGCCCTACAAGAGATCCTAAGGGGGACCCTGTGAGACAAAGTACCAGAGACATCACTACAAGCATAAAACATACAGACATCACAATGACTCTAAACCCGTATCTTTCTATAATAACACTGAATGTAAATGGATTAAATGCGCCAACCAAAAGACATAGGGTATCAGAATGGATAAAAAAACAAGACCCATCTATTTGCTGTCTACAAGAGACTCATTTTAGACCTGAGGACACCTTTAGATTGAGAGTGAGGGGATGGAGAACTATTTATCATGCTACTGGAAGCCAGAAGAAAGCTGGAGTAGCCATACTTATATCAGACAAACTAGACTTTAAATTAAAGGCTGTAACAAGAGATGAAGAAGGACATTATATAATAGTTACAGGGTCTATCCATCAGGAAGAGCTAACAATTATAAATGTCTATGCGCCGAATACCGGAGCCCCCAAATATATAAAACAATTACTCATAAACAGAAGCAACCTTATTGATAAGAATGTGGTAATTGCTGGGGACTTTAACACCCCACTTACAGAAATGGATAGATCATCTAGACACACGGTCAATAAAGAAACAAGGGCCCTGAATGAGACACTGGATCAGATGGACTTGACAGATATATTTAGAACTCTGCATCCCAAAGCAACAGAATATACTTTCTTCTCGAGTGCACATGGAACATTCTCCAAGATAGATCATATACTGGGTCACAAAACAGCCCTTCATAAGTTTACAAGAATTGAAATTATACCATGCATACTTTCAGACCACAATGCTATGAAGCTTGAAGTCAACCACAGGAAAAAGTCTGGAAAACCTCCAAAAGCATGGAGGTTAAAGAACACCCTACTAACGAATGAGTGGGTCAACCAGGCAATTAGAGAAGAAATCAAAAAATATATGGAAACAAACGAAAATGAAAATACAACAATCCAAACGCTTTGGGACGCAGCGAAGGCAGTCCTGAGAGGAAAATACATTGCAATCCAGGCCTATCTCAAGAAACAAGAAAAATCCCAAATACAAAATCTAACAGCACACCTAAAGGAAATAGAAGCAGAACAGCAAAGGCAGCCTAAACCCAGCAGAAGAAGAGAAATAATAAAGATCAGAGCAGAAATAAACAATATAGAATCTAAAAAAACTGTAGAGCAGATCAACGAAACCAAGAGTTGGTTTTTTGAAAAAATAAACAAAATTGACAAACCTCTAGCCAGGCTTCTCAAAAAGAAAAGGGAGATGACCCAAATAGATAAACTCATGAATGAAAATGGAATTATTACAACCAATCCCTCAGAGATACAAACAATTATCAGGGAATACTATGAAAAATTATATGCCAACAAATTGGACAACCTGGAAGAAATGGACAAATTCCTGAACACCCACACTCTTCCAAAACTCAATCAGGAGGAAATAGAAAGCTTGAACAGACCCATAACCAGCGAAGAAATTGAATCGGTTATCAAAAATCTCCCAACAAATAAGAGTCCAGGACCAGATGGCTTCCCAGGGGAGTTCTACCAGACGTTTAAAGCAGAGATAATACCTATCCTTCTCAAGCTATTCCAAGAAATAGAAAGGGAAGGAAAACTTCCAGACTCATTCTATGAAGCCAGTATTACTTTGATTCCTAAACCAGACAGAGACCCAGTAAAAAAAGAGAACTACAGGCCAATATCCCTGATGAATATGGATGCCAAAATTCTCAATAAGATACTAGCAAATCGAATTCAACAGCATATAAAAAGCATTGTTCACCATGATCAAGTGGGATTCATTCCTGGGATGCAGGGCTGGTTCAACATTCGCAAATCAATCAACGTGATACATCACATTAACAAAAAAAAAGAGAAGAACCATATGATCCTGTCAATCGATGCAGAAAAGGCCTTTGACAAAATCCAGCACCCTTTCTTAATAAAAACCCTGGAGAAAGTCGGGATAGAAGGAACATACTTAAAGATCATAAAAGCCATTTATGAAAAGCCCACAGCTAACATCATCCTCAACGGGGAAAAACTGAGAGCTTTTTCCCTGAGATCAGGAACACGACAGGGATGCCCACTCTCACCGTTGTTGTTTAACATAGTGCTGGAAGTGCTAGCATCAGCAATCAGACAACAAAAGGAAATCAAAGGCATCCAAATTGGCAAAGATGAAGTCAAGCTTTCGCTTTTTGCAGATGACATGATATTATACATGGAAAATCCGATAGACTCCACCAAAAGTCTGCTAGAACTGATACATGAATTCAGCAAAGTTGCAGGATACAAAATCAATGTACAGAAATCAGTTGCATTCTTATACACTAACAATGAAGCAACAGAAAGACAAATAAAGAAACTGATCCCATTCACAATTGCACCAAGAAGCATAAAATACCTAGGAATAAATCTAACCAAAGATGTAAAAGATCTGTATGCTGAAAACTATAGAAAGCTTATGAAGGTAATTGAAGAAGATTTAAAGAAATGGAAAGACATTCCCTGCTCATGGATTGGAAAAATAAATATTGTCAAAATGTCAATACTACCCAAAGCTATCTACACATTCAATGCAATCCCAATCAAAATTGCACCAGCATTCTTCTCGAAACTAGAACAAGCAATCCTAAAATTCATATGGAACCACAAAAGGCCCCGAATAGCCAAAGGAATTTTGAAGAAGAAGACCAAAGCAGGAGGCATCACAATCCCAGACTTCAGCCTCTACTACAAAGCTGTCATCATCAAGACAGCATGGTATTGGCACAAAAACAGACACATGGACCAATGGAATAGAATAGAAACCCCAGAACTAGACCCACAAACATATGGCCAACTCATCTTTGACAAAGCAGGAAAGAACATCCAATGGAAAAAAGACAGCCTCTTTAACAAATGGTGTTGGGAGAACTGGACAGCAACATGCAGAAGGTTGAAACTAGACCACTTTCTCACACCATTTACAAAAATAAACTCAAAATGGATAAAGGACCTAAATGTGAGACAGGAAACCATCAGAACCTTAGAGGAGAAAGCAGGAAAAGACCTCTCTGACCTCAGCCGTAGCAATCTCTTACTCGACACATCCCCAAAGGCAAGGGAATTAAAAGCAAAAGTGAATTACTGGGACCTTATGAAGATAAAAAGCTTCTGCACAGCAAAGGAAACAACCAACAAAACTAAAAGGCAACCAACGGAATGGGAAAAGATATTTGCAAATGACATATCGGACAAAGGGCTAGTATCTAAAATCTATAAAGAGCTCACCAAACTCCACACCCGAAAAACAAATAACCCAGTGAAGAAATGGGCAGAAAACATGAATAGACACTTCTCTAAAGAAGACATCCAGATGGCCAACAGGCACATGAAAAGATGTTCAGCGTCGCTCCTTATCAGGGAAATACAAATCAAAACCACACTCAGGTATCACCTCACGCCAGTCAGAGTGGCCAAAATGAACAAATCAGGAGACTATAGATGCTGGAGAGGATGTGGAGAAACGGGAACCCTCTTGCACTGTTGGTGGGAATGCAAATTGGTGCAGCCGCTCTGGAAAGCAGTGTGGAGGTTCCTCAGAAAATTAAAAATAGACCTACCCTATGACCCAGCAATAGCACTGCTAGGAATTTACCCAAGGGATACAGGAGTACTGATGCATAGGGGCACTTGTACCCCAATGTTCATAGCAGCACTCTCAACAATAGCCAAATTATGGAAAGAGCCTAAATGTCCATCAACTGATGAATGGATAAAGAAATTGTGGTTTATATACACAATGGAATACTACGTGGCAATGAGAAAAAATGAAATATGGCCTTTTGTAGCAACGTGGATGGAACTGGAGAGTGTGATGCTAAGTGAAATAAGCCATACAGAGAAAGACAGATACCATATGGTTTCACTCTTATGTGGATCCTGAGAAACTTAACAGGAACCCATGGGGGAGGGGAAGGAAAAAAAAAAAAAAGGACGTTAGAGTGGGAGAGAGCCAAAGCATAAGAGACTGTTAAAAACTGAGAACAAACTGAGGGTTGATGGGGGGTGGGAGGGAGGGGCGGGTGGGTGATGGGTATTGAGGAGGGCACCTTTTGGGATGAGCACTGGGTGTTGTATGGAAACCAATTTGTCAATAAACTTCATATAAAAAAAAAAAAAAAAAAAGAAAGATTTTATGATAAAAATAATTAGTTCAGATCTCAGTATAACCCTTCTTCCAATTTCCTTAAAATAATAATGCCAATGTATTATGTAAATCAGATGAGCCTGCTGGTATTTAAGCTGGTATTTTGTACTAGTAGGTATCGGATTGCCTACTATAACTGAGAAATCATAAATCTTAACTGTTTGGTTGGCTCACAGAACATATTTACTTTAAGGTTAAAGCCTTGTTTTTATCAACTTTATAGGCTATAATAAAAATATGATAAAATCTGCCCATTATTCAAAATAATTGACTAGCTCTACTCCACTGTCTAAAGAACAAAATTGAAAGGCTTCTGCGTGGCTTCTATCAAACTATAACTTGTTTCTTTCTGAAATATACCAGGCATGCTCAAACTCAGGAACTTTTGAACATGCTGTTAGTTCTTTTATTTGAAATATTTCCTGAGGGCAAAGCCCATCCACTGCCCATCCAAAATTTGTTGCCCCTTTCTCCAGATCTTTCAGTTCCAGATCTTTCCCTGCAGTTAGGTGGCATGTGACAAAGTGTTCTCCAACATCTCTGAACCAAAGAGATGTGCGCCGCTTCTAAGTCTAGCCCATAGAGCCTTCAATAAGCATTCTTTCATGTTCCTCTTCTTTGGCTGATGGAAACGACTGTGTCCAGAGGTCCTTGGAAGGCATATGTTAAAAATCCAAGTGACCATCAGCTTGGCCCAAATAATTGTGTGCAGGCAGTGCCCTGCTGTATGAAACCTGGCCCAGCATGTGTACATATGAAAGAAATAGATTTCTTGCTCTATAATCACAGAAATGGAGCAGGGTGCTTTTTGTTACAGGATTTTTAGCTTACTCTAACACATGGCTACCAAACACCAAATACCTACAACTATTTAGTAGATGCCTTCTGTGACCTTAACCCCACTTGGAAGGCAGAACTAGAATCCTCTGACCAGGCAGAAATATCTACCTTTATTCCTCCAGAGAAATGACAACATTCAATGTTATATATTTGTTTGCATATTTGTCTTCCTCTTACAATTCATCTCCTACAGGAAAAGGATTGAAGCCTTTCTATCCTTGGAGTCTCAGTTTACAGAGTATCCAGAACACTCTAAGTCCTGAATAAATAAATAAATAAATAAATAAATATTTACATTAATACTTATTAAATTAATACATGAGTGAATGAATCAACAGCGTCAGAAATAATACATATGTCATTCAGCTCAGCAGCACTTCCTTTATTAAAATTTTAGGTACTCAAATATTTAACAATTACAAGATGATTCTATTTCGTTTTTCCTCACCCTTCTTTCTCTAGACACACTGACACATGAACTTGTTTCAATCACATGAATCAATTACAAAGCAGTGTTACCATTTTAGAGGGCAGGAGACACTATTACCATGGGAGGAAAAAAGTCTGAGTAAAATCAAACAAAGGAAAACAAAATGGAAAGAAATTATTCATCCCACCAACCAATCAAACAAACACAAGAGTGAACAACAACACAGAAATTCGACACTGATACATCTGGGTGAAAACGATGTGTTGTAGAATCCAGATAGTCACATTACAGATCATGAAGGATTTTCAGAAGTTCATCTTGTCAAACTTAATTTTCAAAAATTATTATTTAATATTGAACACAAGACAATGTAGTAAAATATAGGTAATAAAAATTGCTTTATTCAAACTGCCAATTTTTCCCCTTTCGTTGCACATGAAAGATGCTTAAAATTTACATTGGAAGCACACATAAGTACAGTAAGGGCAAAGCCTTCAAAAGGTCAATTGTTATTGTGTGCATGGAAACCTTAATAGAATTGCATTGCTCATTCACTGGTAGGGGTTAATTAGTTAAGCCTTCAGTGCTACTTAGCAATTTTCACACACGTCACACAGTTCAAGTGCGCACAATACAAAGCAATTACACAGCAGTAGAAATTTGACAAAGAAGCAAAGCAAGATCAAACTCAACAATACCTACTTTTTTCTTCTAAAAGAATATAACTTGGGCTCAAAATGCAACTTGTGTCTACTTAATTGCTCTGCATAGGAAAACAAAGTATAAGAGGAGCAAAGAGAAAAGATGATACATCAAGAGTAGAACTAACAGTTAAACACATGGCGCAACAGCCACTACAGAATTAGATGGTTCTAGAATATTGTAAATAACTGAAAAATGTATCAAAGCAGAAGAACTACAAGGCCATGAAAATGTGGAGTAAGAAGTTAAGCTGGGAAAAAAATTGATTTTTTTTTTCTGCCCTCTGTTTTGAAATTTAAAGCTTAAAAAATCTGCAGTAGTTCTTCTTTGGAATAATTGTGCAATATTTTTAAATTATTTGTTTTTAAAAGTCATCTATTACTTTCAGAGTTCCAACAACCTAGGTCGATTTAAGAACTATACATACTTTTACTCTCACTTTTTATTTCCCCCTTTCCAAATGCCTTTTTCTGACTGCTTGCCAACATTTCACTAGAACACATTATTTCAAGAGAAAAGCACTCTTTCAGTTTGTTTATTATAGGAGGGAATATTCATAGGTGCATCTTTCTTAAATAGTATATTTTCTATGAAATTTACATTTGAAAGAATTGTTGTGGAAGTTTGCAGAACTATTGTATAGTATAATTTTCAATTCGCATGAAAACAGAGTAAGCAAAACTAGGGAAAGGGTACCTCCAACCAGAGATCTGACCAATAGGAAGTCTGTCATATAAATGGAGCCCTAAATAAAATTTTCTTACACCATTAATAACATGTCATACATTCCCCCTAACCTGTGATTTTAAAACAAAAATCACAGCTCAAAACAGAAATTAAAACAAGAATCATACTATGGATATATGAGGAGAGACATGTAAGCAACATTTGTTGGTTGAACAGAGGGAGAACAGATTATTCTCTCTCAAGGAAAACTGAGGCATGGCATTGAAAGATAAATAAGATGTTAAGGGCATCTAAGGAGAAGCACAAGGAATAATAAAATCAAAACCATAACTCATGGTCATTAATGTTACATAGAGATTGAGGGTTTATATTGAAATATTATATTGGAAAGGCTAGTTGGAATTTTCTGGCCCAATCAGGTCCTCTATACCATATAGTTCACAATTCCATAAATTAAACTGATCCTCTTACACAAAAGTTTAAAGCTAGAACCATCTAAACTGGTTCATGTAATGATATTCTCCCCAATGAGCACCAGTGTCTCTTTGTCATCTAGCCTATGTCATCTGAGATCAATTTATGATCTCATTTGTCATGTGAAACTCACACTCCATGGGCCTCCCATCACAGGGACCTCACACATTTGCCAAACAATGTTTTACAAAACACCTCACCTCATAGAGGGTCTATCCACCCTTCTCCCCCATCTCATTTCTCTGTATCCCTTTCTCTTTGTGCTAAAGTACACTGGCTTTTTGTATTTTTTTTTTTCTTTTTTGGTGGAGGGGTCTTTCATGACAAAAGGGCTTTGTCCAAACTGGGAGCTTACTTTTGCTCATTACTGTTTCTTCAGAGTATGGAAAAGAAAGTACACAATAAGCATGCAATAAGTGCACAATAGGCAAGCAATTCACATTTGCTGACTGAGTTATGGCACCAAATAAATGGATATTCCTCCCATAGAAGACTCAATCCTTTTGATTTGGAAATCAAGTCTAATCAGAAACCATTTGGGGTAGAGCCTTAATTATATCCTGTAAGCAGTAGAGAATAAAGTTTTATTCAGACAGGTAGGCTGTTGAAGCTTTCAAAAGTACCCAATTCTGACACCCTACCACTTTGCTTTATTAAATGCTGAAGTGAAAGACTTTTCCCTTCATAAAGAATGTTAATAATATGAGATTTTGACAAAGAATATAACCTGGAAGTCTCTCAACCAACCCTTAGGAAAACTCCAGTCTGTATTATATACAGTTCTTAACTTACAACATATGCAGTCTTTTAAATAGTCTGAATTTTGTAGTTGCATCATGGCATCAGAAGGCTATGAAGCTGGGTCACAATGATCAGGCTACGAGTAAAGTACTTTCACGTGTGTTTTGATGTTGTGCCCTCTACTTTATAATATTCTGAGTAACATTACTCAAAGTGTGATATAAAATTCACTATTGTATTTCATTTCGAGGGCATCGTCAAACCCATTTCCTGTTATATTAGTCAGAATGTCTTTTGTGAGGCTCTCTCAATAGGAATGCCAAGTGTGCTAGTTGAGTAGCTACTTGTGCTTTACTTTATTGATCTTAACTTCTGATTTATTAGTTTTAGGTCTTTATTTTTCATCAGAAACCATCATTTTTTTAAATGTTTATTTTTAAATTTTATTTTTATTTTTGAGAGAGAGAACGTGAGCAGGGGAGGGGCAGAGAGAGAGGGAGACAGAGGATCTGAAGCGGGCTCTGCGCTGATGGGCTCACAGCAGCAAGCCTGATGCGGGGCTCGAACTCACGAACTGTGAGATCATGACCTGAGCCAAAGTCGGAGGCTCAACTAACTGAGCTACCCAGGTACCCACGGAAACCGTAAATTCTATCTATCATTTGTCTATCTATCTGCCTATCATCTATCTATTTAGCTATCTATCATCCGTTTATATAATACCTATATATCTATTTTATTTCTTTGAATTGTTTGGGGAGACAAATCCAACACTACAAAATAAAATTTTACGTAGATTAATTTTTTGATGAACACAAAACTTCCACTATGTATGGAAGTTTGTATGACTATTTGTTTATTTCCACAAGAAATGGTACTTGAGTTTTGTAACATAACTGAGAAAGATCTCTCCCTGGAGATTAATTATCCAAAATGTAGAGTATTTAAGCACCAAACTTTAACTTCAGACTCCCAGATGAGTTTAAAACCTCTCATGCCTAGAAAGGACAAGGAGATTAGATAAATCCATGAAACAAGTTTAGGGGCATTTGTTTATCTTGGATAAAAAGAATATTTGCATTTTAAAAACATGGGGCTCCACATAGAAATATTTTCTCTCCCATTTTTTAAAGGAATGTAGTCTTTCCATTTATCTTTCACTCTTGCACTATTGATAAAGCCATAAATAAGCAGAAACATCTCTTTATTTAAGAACAATAGTGCAAACCCTATTGCGAATGCCAACTGATCATGTGCCTCAGTGTTGGGAAAAAGTTGAAGGAGGCAAAAACATGATTCAGATATCGCTGAGCCGCAGCACACTGCTGCCCCAGGAAAATGTGGAACAAACGTGGCCGAATCTTATTTTCATTTAAATAAACTACAACTAGGGGCTCCTGGGTGGCTCAGTCGGTTGAATGTCAGACTTCGGCTCAGGTCACGATCTCATGGTTTGTGGATTCAAGCCCCACATCGGGCTCTGTGCTGACAGCTCAGAGCCTGGAGCCTGCTTCGGATTCTGTGTTGCCCTCTCTCTCTGCCCCTCTCCCACTCACGCTGTGTCTCTTTCTCTCAAAAATAAATAAATGTTAAAAAAAAATATAAGCTGCAACTGCAAAATTTCAAAAATGTAAAATAAAAGCACAGTTATGTGAGCCACACAAAGCCTACCCATGTCCTGGTACAACCATAAGGGGCTACTTAGGACCTATATGAGAGATACAATTTATTGTCCTCTGAATTTATTGTCGTTGAGGAAAATTTTCCTTGTAATCATTTGTGGTTAATATTTTTTCCCTGTCAAAGCATTTGTAAAGTTTTAAAAATGCTACGGAAATTCTAAATGTTTAGTTCTCTAAGTTTGAATTCCTTTATTCTTTCTCCTTGGTGCATTGTGAGCATTATTTTACTTACATATTTAAGTCTTCAACTCTGGAACATTTTTCCATTGTACTATTGATTTTTAAATTTTACCTGCTCATTCATCTTTTTCTGCTTTGTAGGCAGTCCCTATGCTATCCTCTATCTTCTATAGCTGTCATCCCTCACCACATTTTTTTAATGTGTTTGTCCAATTCCTCTGCATATCTGAAGAGTTTTCTAAAGTTTTCCTACACAGCATAGCCTTTTCTCTGGCATCATTCTCTCACTCTTGCTTGATAGAAATACAATTGGAGGGGCACCTGGGTGGCTCAGTCAGTTGAGTGTCTGACTCTTGATATTTCAGATCAGGTCATGATCTCAGGGTTCATGAGTTTGAGTCCTGCATCAGGCTCTGCGCTGACAGTGTGGAGCCTGTTTGGGATCCTCTCTCTCCCTCTTTCTCTGTCTCTCCCCTGCTCGTGCTCTCTCTCTCTCTCTCTCTCAAAATAAATAAATAAATAAACTTAAAAAAAAAAGAAATAAATATAATCGGAGAATTTGGGGGGCTAGGAAATTGAGGATTACCTAATTCTTCTATCAGATGGGACTATGACTCTGTTATTTAGGTGGTTTCCCACATCTCTCTCTCTCTCTCTCTCTCTCTCTCTCTCTCTCTCTCTCTCTCATCTATTTATAATGTATCTACATATAAATACAGAAATATACTATTCCTTATTCTACTAGTTAAACAAATATAAAAAAGCAAAATCAGGCTTGGAGACCTGCACTGTTTTGTTTTGTTTTGTTTTGTTTTTTATTTCACTTTCCCTACCTCTCAACATCTGAACAAAATGTTTAAAATTTAATATTTTAATGGTTTTCTAACATACCTCATAATCAGAAAGATAATAAACAGTTTTTTCCCCTTGCGAGCCGAGACCAGAGCTAACCCACTTACATTCGGCAAAGGGTGTCATGTGGGAGAAGAGAATGGAGAAGGGAAAGAAAGAGACCAGGCCTCACCCTGTGCCCAGAGCCATCTCCATCTTAGTCTGATGACATCAAAAGAAAAACTGGAAGAGAGGATCCAAATCTACTGTGATTCACCACTAGAAGGAGGATCCTGTTAATGTTCTCAACTTTGTCAAACAATTCCTATCTCATTGTAGGGAATGAAGACAAAGATAGGTACAGAAGGAAAGGTCAGAGACCTTACATTCCTATGCAGAGTTGATTAAGCCAGTTCTAATGCATTTTATATTGTTTCCTTATAACCTTAATTCTAGTAAGCTTTTCTCTCAGCTCATTCATTTCTTTTTATATTTTGAACGCCTCTCAAGGAATCCTTAACTCATCTAAATCTAATTTCTTACCATCTCATCTTGTATATCATTTTATAAAATCTACATTTTATTAAATTTCGGTATCAGTAATTTTTCAAAAATATTCTCTTATTTCCTCGGAAAACTACTTTTTAGCAATACCTTCTTTCTCTGCTTCTTTTAGGTATATGTTCCTTCATCGTGCATAAGCATGTATATATTTTGCGTGTTTACTAATACTTGTGTTATAAAACTTTCTCCAGCCACAGTACTAGGTTCTCAAAGAGTTTGAATGTGTTTTTCTTGGGTTTGCCTTGTTTTATATTTATTTATTTACTAAGTATTCACCGAGACCCTATTTTCATACTATGAGGATGCATTCCATTTGGCTTTTGATATATAACTCTTCTCAGGTATCAAATTTATTGCTCCCTCCATGGCTCTCAGCCTTGAGGAACAATAGGCAAAACTTGTGTAACCTGTTAACCTTTTCTCCTTGTCTTTTTATTTTCTACTTGGTGCACAAACTCTGACTTGGGACCTACTCTTTGTGATCCTTTCTAAATCTCTTGTTTATCATAACAGAGAAGGTGACTCCAAAATGTATTTGAAATTTTTTACATGTGGATGACATCTTCCCTAATATTAACACCAATAAGTATTTTACTATGGTAAAAAATAATCGCTTTCCGATTCAGACAAATTCACTCAGTCACTCTTATTGTTCACACTACCAACACAACTCTGGCTGGCTTGGTTAGAGTGTCCTCTTGCCTTAGTGAGAGCTGCTCCACACACTACCAAAGGTGGTTAAGGAGCTCCTTTCCAAGGCTACTTCAGTACTCCCTTTTGCCTGTAGTAACTCACCTTTTATTAGACTCCTCCAGTTTAATATTATAACTGTTTCTTTGCATACAAAAACTCTATAGTGTTGGCCCCCAAATCAAAGTACATTGTGTTCAGAGTTAAAGATTTTCTTAAATTTAACGTAATTTCATTATTAGTCTTTAGTATTTTTTATTGACCTTTGTGTGTGAATACAGTAGAAATGAATCGGAACACAGAGGATTCAATTTAGCATTTATCATTAGAGTTGTTTTTAAAAGATGGAAATAAGTATTGCCTTCTATTCTTACAATATACAAATTTTATAATGTATTTATAAATTTCATGTAGATTTCTCCCCAATAAGTTTCAATGAGCAGTACACTCTTGTGCTACAGTGTGCCTTGTATTGGAAGAAGGGATCTTTCTGTGATGATTCAGTGCACTTTATAGTTTATTTGAATGTTAGCTTGCTTTTCAATATTTTTGTCCTATCTTCAAAGGATTAGAAGAAGTGATTGGATTTATTTACATCAGAATTTTATGTATAATGTAAGTATTTTTTTTAACCTTTTTTAAATGTTTGTTTATTTTTGAGACAGAGAGAGAGACAGACAGAGGCAGAGCATGAGTGGGAGAGGCACAGAGAGACACTCACAGAATCTGAAGCAGGTTCTGAGCTGTCAGCAGAGAGCCCAACGCAGAGCTCGAACTCATGTGAGATCATGACCTGAGCCCAAATCGGCCACTTAACCACTTGAGCCACCCAGGCACCCCTATAATGTAAGTATTAAGTCATTGATAAGTGAATTATTTCGAGTTGATTTGACTTTAACAAAAATGGCTTAGATTTAGAAGTGATGATAATATGGAAATTTATCTTACCACATATATTTTGGTTTTATAAACTATTGTATAAGTTTAAAGAAAATGATCCATATATGCATAAACATTTTCCATCTGGGTAATGGTTTATTTTTCCTCTCCAAGTGATGGGATCTGCTTCATTTTAAGCAAGCAAAAATTTTTTTCCTTAATAACTGATAACCCTAAAGATTCTCAGATTAAGTGACCAAACACATATTAAGATATTAAGTTGGGAAGAAAAAATTTAACATTTATTAATATATCATTGTTTCCCAAGTGAAACATTTGTTTATGAAATTTATTTATGAAATTCATTTATTTATGAAATGAATAAATTCTAATAAAAACAGTAAGTTGTTGCATATTTTTGTGATTTTTTTCAATGCTGATAGATACATGCATTTCTAAAAAAACAAACAGGATTCTGGTTTTTGGTCTACCGTGTAAGAAATTAGAAAAAGAAAAGCAAATTACATCCAAAGTAAGCAAAGGACAAGAATTAATAAAAATTAGGGCAGAAATCAATGAAATTGAAAAAGAGGAAATCAATAGAGAATATCAATAAAACCAGAAGCTGGTCCTTTGAAAAAAATCAGTAGAATTCAAAAAGCCTCTAGTCAGGCAAATAAATAAATAGGATAGTACAATTAGTAATATCAGAAACAAAAGAGGGTTCATCACTAGAGAGCCTGTAGGTATTAAAAGATATAAAAACATTATGGCCAACTCCATGTCTGTAAATTTGATAATGTAGACAAAATGGACAAATTCCTTGCAAGGTACAGTCAGCCAAATCTCACACAAGAGAAAATAGTTTCAGTAGGCCTATATATTAAATATACCCATTCTAATAGGGCAGAGGCAATAATATCTCACTGTGGTTTTGATCTGCATTTCCCTGATGATTAGTGAGTGATAATTAGAACCATTTCATGTACCTGTTGGCCATTTGTATATCTTCTTTGGAAAAGAAGTCTATTCAGGTCCTTTGTCCATTTTTTAATCATATCATTTATTTCCTATTTATTGAGTTATATGAGTTTCTTATATGCTTTGAATATTAACCTCTTATCAGATAGATAATTTGTAAATATTTTCTCCCATTTCCATAGGTTGCCTTTTCATTTTTTTAATCATTTATTTTGCTGTGCAGAAGCTTTTAGTTTGATGTAGTCCCCCATGTTGATTTTTTGCTATTTTTACTTGTGCTTTATGTGTCATATTAAAAAAAATCATCGTCAAGAAGCCTTTAAACCTATGCTTTCTTCTAGGAGTTTCATGCTATGGCTTATGGTCTTATATTTAGGTCTTTGATCCATTTTGAATTAATTTCTGTGAGTGCTATAAGATAGGGATCCAGTGCTATTCTTTTGAATGTTAAAATCCAGTTTTCACAACACAATTTATTGAAGAGACTATCCTTTTCTCTGTTGGGTATTCTTGTCTCTTCTCAAATATTAGTTGACTGTATATGAATGGGGTTTTTTGAGGGGAGCTCAAATCTCTTCCATTAGTCTGTGCATCTGTTTTTATGGTACTATCGTACTGTTTTGGTTACTCCACTTTCGAAGTACAGTTTGAAATCAGGAAGTGTGATACCCCCAGCTTTGTTCTTCTTTCTTGAGATTGCTTTGGCTATTCAAGTTCTTTTGTGGTTCCATAAGAACTAGGATTTTTTTCTACTTCTGTAAAAAATGCCACTCGAGTCTTGATAGGAATTGCATTCAATGTATGGATGGCTATGGGTAGTAGGGATACTTTAACAATATTAATTCTGCCCAATCATGAACAGAGACTACCTTTCCATTTATTTATGTTTTCTTTAATATCTTTCATCAGTGTTTTTTTTTTCAGACTTTCTTTTTTTTTTCTTATCTCAACTGTTTTTTAATAAGTCCAGTTAGTCAACAGATGGTGTAATATTAGTTTCAGGAGTAGAAATAGTGACTCATCACTTACATACAACACCAAGTGCTCTTACTCATCACAAGTCCCCTCCTTATACCCATCACCCATTTAAAATTTTGTTTCTGAAATTTCATATATGAGTGAGATCATATGGTATATTTCTTTCTCTGACAGGCTTATTTTGCTTGGCATAATAGTCTCTAGCTTCCTCTACCTCATTGCAAATGGCAACATTTAGTTCTTTTTTATGGCCAATGTTCCATTATATACATAATATATTATCTTTATACATTCTTCTTTATACATTCTTTATTCATCTTCTTTATACACTCACTAGTAAATGGACATTTGGGCTCCTTCCATAATTTGGCGATCATTCACAATGCTGCTATAAACTTTGAGATGCATGTGTCCCATCAAATCAGTATTTTTAGATCCTTTGGGTAAATACATAATAGTGCAGTTGCTGGATTGTAGGGTAGTTCTATTTTTATTTTTTAACTTTAAATCTAATTTTTTAAACTCCATACTGTTCTCCAGAGTGGCTGCACCAGTTTACAGTCTCACCACAGTGTAAGAGGGTTCCCCTTTCTCCACATCCTCACCAACACCTGTTTTCTTGTGTTGTTAATTTTAGCCATTCTGATAGGTATGAGGTGGTATCTCACTGTGGTTTTGACTTGTATTTCCTTGATGATGAATGATGTTGAGCATCTTTTCATGTGTCTGTTAGCCATCTTTGTCAATGTCTAATAGTTTCCAGTGGGCAGTTCTTTTACCTCCTTGGTTATATTTATTCCTAAGCATTTTTATTATCATAAATGTTTTTTATTCCTCTTTCAGGTAATTCATTGTAAGAGTATACAAATGCAATGGTATCTTGTCTTTGGATAGTTGCTAGTTGGTCTTCTTGTGAGGAGAACTAAAGTTGGGAATGATCTATGTCACCATTTGGATGACCAGTGTTAGCATTTTCTTACTCATTTGTATTTATTCATTATGATATCCACCAGCAAAGATTATAATAATTGTAACACCATAATGCTGAATTGCTTTACCTCCAGTGAAGCCACTGATTGTTCAAAGATGCCCACTCTGCACTAGAAACATCATTCCTCCTCTTGAGTCCTGAACTACTTAATGAGCTTTATTGAAAGTACATCTACCTTTAGCATAATTTTTGATAGTTATAGTGCTCATTGTTTCATCATTTCTTCAGTGTGTCTGTAGAGTATAGTTTTCCTTTATAAATATAAAGGATGGTGAGTCCTGTGTGTGAGATAATTAAACAATAACAGTTAACTGTAATGTCAGTGTCCAAGTGCATCAAGAGTATCAGATAATTGGGGCACTGGGTGGCTCAGTCAGTTAAACAGTTAAACATCCGACTTCAGCTCAGGTCATGATCTTGCAGTTTGTGGGTTCGAGTCCCGCGTCAGCCTCTGTGCTGACAGCTCAGAGCCCGGAGCCTACTTCAGATTCTGTGTCTCCCTCTCTGTCTGCCCCTCCCTCACTCACGCTCTATCTCTCTCTCTCAAAAATAAATAAACATTAAAAAATTATTAAAAAAGAGTATCAGATAATATGGGAAGCACATTTAGATTTTATACAACTCTAGATAATTTGAATGTCAACACAGATAATTAATTCATGACTCTCAAAATTTAAAGAACAAAATGATAATGTAGAAATAATTTTGGACAAACATCTCTCCAAGTAAATGTAATTAATTAGGCACTTTACCAGAATCAGAGTTATAGCCAGAGATTGGACTTAATCATGTGCTTCTGGTTTCTGGGCCCAGCAATATTAGCTTCTTCCTATAAAGTACTTGTGCAATAATAACTTTGATTTTAAAAATTCTCTGCAAAATATTTTGAGCAGTCCACATATTCAGGGCTGCTGCTGTTACATAAGACTCACTTGCGGAATTAGAAAAAGGGGCCCCCTCTGGGAAGATGAATTAGAAAAAGGCAGAGTTTTCCTCAGGGCTGACACAACCTTGCATCAAAAGCACACTGAGAGGATTTTTAGCCCCAATAGGCTCCCTTGGCTGAGGGCCCCAGTTCAGGGCACAGCTTGCATGACAGTATAAGGATTGGCCTGAATATATTTTTCTTAAATTCACTTTCTTCACAAAGTGATGAGAATAAAAGCTTACTAAAATATAAAAGTGCTGTTTTAGGCAAATGTACTCATTATTTGATTTATTATTTGCTAGTCTCTTGTTTTCTTTAAAACTTGATCCAAGTACCATCTTGTTAGCCTTATGCATATGAACACTGATAAGTTCCATGAGAAGATGAAAAGAAACTACAAACGCTAGTATTTATAACCATTGTTACAAGTGCACTGACAGTGTGTGTTTTTATAAATTGGCACTGAGAAGTTTGCATAATCTCAAATATCATGTATGAGCAAATAAAATGGTGAAAATTTTCAATATTTCAAAGGAAATTTATTTCTGTACTGTTAATGCCAGGGTATAAATATGATATTTCCTTTTAAACATGCAAACTGACAGAATCCATTCCATTGTTCCTATGGTTGATTACTTACTAATCAGAACTATGTCCCAGCAATTTGTGATATTCACTATCGCAATGCTAGCAAGGAAGGAAACGTAATCTCAATGCATATAGTATAATATCATAACTTCTATAATCAGATGACCTAGTTTCAAATCCTTGCTCAACAGCTTACCAGCTGTGCAACATTGGACAAACGATAGTTTGCCTAAAATACAGGGTGGGGGGTGTGAATAACAGAAATCAAAAAATGAGTTCTAGCAATCAAAACCTCTTCCAAAAATATTTTGTTTTCCTTTGATTTTTTATGTGTGGGAGACTTTTATGTCTTTCCAGGACCTCTCATTTTGCCTAAACGGAACAGTAGACAAACATAACTAGAGATCTTAAGCTTTACAGGAAATTTAGAATATGTCAAGACTTATTTTAACTTTCGTCATCAGGTTATCAAAGTACTTTACAGCACAATTTTCATCTGTAGAATGTGAGGCAAATATTCCACCCATGTCTTAGGGTTATGATTACTGAGTGATAAGTAGTGTTCTGATGGCTTACAGCTCTTAAAACTGGATCTGGCACTAAAGAGTAGGCACTCAAGAAAGGAAGTTATGTCTAGTAACATCCTTGGATTTCACAGAAATGTAAAAATTCACAGAACTTGAGATTTGTATTGATGTCATAAGAAACAAGTTTATGATAAATTTTAAAATCTTTGCGAGGTCATCTGGCTCTTTGAGTTTTTTCTTAGGGATTTGAATAAATGGCAATAGCAGAGTAAATTCCATACTTGTAGATTTAGTTCAAAACAGGGATGTCGACATGCTGAACGTTTAAAGGGAAAAGTCAGTAAAAGGAGAAAAAAACCCTAAAAGTAAATGATGATGCGTGGGCATCTGGAAGAAGAAAAATATTATGTTGTTATTATTAGAATCCTTTTAAAAATACCAGGTTTGTGTGCTGCCTTCTCAGAACCCACACACTCAGAGTGTTAAGAGGAGGAGTTGTTAGGACTGAAGTAATTATAACAAGGGTGTAAGTTTCTGTAGGTGGGAAACAACTTATTACATGGAGATGCTTATTTTAATCTTAGATAATATTGTATTGAATTTGGATATTTGGGCAAGTCTACAGTTCTTTCAATGTGGAGTAGAGGATCGACAGAATGAAAGTGCACGTCTGTGTATAAGAGACTGAACCTACCTTGTGTAGCAAAATGAAAGTCAGGCCGTGCACCCCTTACAAAAGACAATTTCGGCATTTTCCTTTGAAGATTTACTTGCCTAATATCTTCATTGTCATTAAATACTAATAAGAATACTCTAGAGCACTTAAAGTTTGAATTGCGATATAAATAACTTTTATATGAGAATACAAAATAAATGTCTTCATCACTCTGTAAATAAGTACAACATTCTTTCTCTTTTTTTAAAACAGTTCTGTAATCTGATCACTATGCACCACTGTTCAATGTTGTTTCTGGGCCACTTTAACCTGAGTGGGGTCCTCCATTAGTGTCGTTACTCAGAAAAGGAACTGTAGTACCATGATTTGAAAATTTCCCATTAGTTTATCATCAGACTTGAAGAACCCTATACTAGTAGCTAATATGTACATTCTATGTGAGGACATATTTTTTTTATTAAAGACTTTTTTTAAATTTTTTAAAGTTTATTTATTTATTTTGAGAGAGAGAGAGAAAGAGAGAGAGAATCCCTGGCAGGCTACACACTCAGAGTGGAGCCCAACCTGGGGCTCAATCTCACAACTGTGAGATTATGACCTAAGCCAAAATCAGGAGTCAGATGATTGACCAACAGAACAACCCAGCCCCCTCTCAAAGACTTTATTTTTTAGAGTACTTTAAGTTTACAACTAAATTGAGAGGAAAGCAGATATTTACCATATGTCCCTTGCCCCCACATATGCATGTCTTTCCCCATTGTCACATCACTCACCAGAACAAATGTTTGTTACAATCCCTAAACCCAAATACACATCATAATCACCCAAAGTCCATTGTCTATTTAAGGGTTCATTCACTCTTGCTGTATGAGTTGGGATAACACATATAGTCTATGAGTTTGGGGAAAAGTATAATAACGTATACCCATAATTATAATATCATATAGACTATTTTCACTTTCCTAAAATTCCTCTGTGCTCTATTTGTCACTCCGCCTCACTCTCACCCCAGCACCCTTTGCATACTTTTCTCTTAAGACTCTATTTGAAGATGACTGCAGTGGCTGTTCTCTGTGAGAAAGACTTGCTCCATAATCTACAAACACTGCCCTCTGCTGTCCCTAAGGATGCTCGTGTCATCCCCTGGCCCTGATACCAGGCACCTCCACTCCCTTTACTGATCCTGGGAAAGTCCTAGAATCCTCAACATGTTAGTTCGATATCTGGAATCCTTAGTGCTATGCTTATTTTCTCTTTTATTCTACATTCTTCTAATATGTGTACTAAACTTGTATATTCTGATGTTTTGCACACATTTCCCACCACCTTTTCTTTCTCTGTATTTCAGACATGTGCCCATGTGAGCGCTGAACTGGGAGGAATTAATTGTCCAACAAACAACAGAGTGTACTCAGAACATTTATTCTTTCCCTTAGGAGAGTTTCAGTGGAAAATATAATTTTAATTGCAATGAAAAATATATAATATACTTCATCTTACCCTATATACCCATTTTAATATATGCTTTACTAAATTTCTGAGTTATGTCCTCATAATCCTTAAGCTGAAATTTAAAAACTTAGGCTAAATTGAGTCAAAATATATCATTGGCTTCCAATGAACACTTCATAGTTTCAAAACAAAACACAATTTTTATGCATTCTGTGTACAGTAAGGAGTGTTAAATTTATAATGTCAAGGGGAAAAAATAACCAATACAGAAGATCATACAAACAGTCTGAGTAAAATATAAAGTCAAGAGAAATTTGCTTATGAAGACAAATATTGCTAGGTCCTCTCTTATAATCTTAGAAGTCAACCTCGTGATTTTACCCCTACCTGTTACTCATACCTGTTCTTTCTTTCCTACATTCAAGTGACTGTCTAAACTCTAATTTTTTCCCATTGATGTCCACTCCTACTGCTCTGTTAATTTCCTAGTTGCTGTAAGATCCAAGGACACTTAAGTTGGCCTTGTTCCTAAAATAGCTTTTCTCCTCCTGTGGGAAAAATAATGCTGCTTACTGTTTTAATCCACTTTGGTTTGTTTTGGCCCCCAGTGACCCAGTAATACCTATAAACTCAAAAATCACATAGAACAATTGGATTTTATGCTCAAATATTTCTTCCTTAAACACAAATTTTATTACCTTCTTCTCACTTGCCATTATCTTGCCTTCTTTTCATTCATTTGTTCCCTCCATCATTGTTAAATTTCTTCTCTGTTCAATTTTAAGTCTAAAGGCAAATACTTTAATAATAGATTTCTAGTAACAATCCAGAAGTTCCAATTTCCTTTGTCAACTAATGTTTTGCTTATCTAATTAATTGATTTGGCCTACATTAATTGAGTTCTAGTTTTAATATTTCACTTATTTGTTGAGATTTTGTGAGAATGTATAAACAGTGCCTGTCCTTGAAAAAGTCAAAAGCAATATTGAAGTATAAACTTGTTAAAATTACTATGGTAGGACATCTTATGTTTCATGATACCTATATGTGCTAAATGTTTTTGAGTTACAGTGGCTTAAATTATTACTTGCTACTGTTGTTTTTTTTCACCAGAATCAGAGAAAACTCCACAGAAAAGGGATCATCTAGACTTAGATCTGAGGCATAAGTAAAAATTCACCAGGTAAGGGAATGTAAAAAGGGAATCAGAAAAAAAAAAAAAGCTAAACTAAACTAAAAACTAACTAATGAAAATCAAATTAGGGAAACACATAGGTGAAACCATGGACTCTTGAGATTGCGGTTCAGCGATTAAATCACACTAATCCATTTGCTTTAATAATGGTAAGTATGTACGTTATCCAGCAGGAAAGGGGAAGTACAACAAATACCAAATTATTATGTTGTACACCTGAAACTAATATAATGTTATATGTCAATTATGTCTCAATTTTTTTAAAGGAAAGAAATGGAGAGTCCACAGAGTTTTAAATGTGGGCTTTGTCTATGTCTTTAAAAGTTTTCAAACATAGCAGTCATTACTTAATAGCTGTATGTGATTAAAATATATAGGTATTAAAAATTAAATATTTTTTCCATATAAATGACCCCTATCCAGCTCCGTGAACCTCACTTCCCTTGTTTGAATTAAAACCTTGAGAATTTCTGGGAAAAATAACCTATTAACTTACAGTTAACATGAATTAATAAATCAAAGTAGGTAGTTGAAGAAAAACGCTTGCACGAAGGAATATAGAGGAGATTATTTCAGTGAAAAGAAATAAACACATACATAACAGATAATATTATCTAGAGGAGCAAATTCCGGAGGGCACCACAGTCATATCCAAGCAAGTTACACCAGTGCCAGGAAACCAGAAAATTAGTGCCCACATCTGAAGTTGGGGAAAATGTATCAGCGATTGTCTTGATAGAAAAAAACAAACTGACCTGTCCAAAAGAGCGTAGCAAAATAACTTAATAAAGGGGATATGAACCAAGAGGTTAAGGGAAGTTAAAGGAATAAAAATCAGCTGCAGAAAACTGTTACCAGCTCTAGATCTGAAGGGGCAAATGGAGGGAGCCATGTTGCCAGAATCCAGAGAATGCTAGAGTCATGAGACAGGGGCTCCAGAGAGGAGCTGGTGCTCTGGAATGATGGATTACACAGGTGTGCAGTGGGGTGGGAGGGGTGCTGGATAGTGGAGCCTGTACACACAGTCTCTTTTCCTTCCTACATGCTGATCTCCTGACCATGCCTCCAACTGGAACATCTATCCAGAAATCAAGAACCAGAGAACCTGGGTGACTAGTCTGTAAAGGTCAGTCTTTGGGAGCATGAATCAAGGCAGAAAAGGACAAGGAACAGACAAATAACTCAATAAGTAGAGAGTGTGAAGAACTCTCTAATTGTGGAGAATTGTGGAAAATGCATTTCTGAAAGAAATACATGTTTAGATATTTCAAAATGGCTCACATTGTGAGATATATGTGTATGTGAATACTTGCCAAAAGGTACTGTTCCCTGAGGTAGTTATTTAATAGGCTACCTACAATATCTTCCACAAAGTAGGTTATATAGTCCATCCTTTTCCCCAGCCATGGCAATGCTTGTTCTATTTTCTCATGAACAAAATTGTTAAGATGGCAGAGATGAAGTTTACACAAGGTTTAATAAAATCAACCTCCCCTCAATTTGCCAAAAGAACCCAGATCCACCACCATGTTAGTGGAAGATTGACCCCCCAGAACTTCTCTAATGGACAGATGGAGCAGCAATTTTTATTTGCTAGAATACATGCAGTGATGATAAAGATTTAACTTCTCTCACTGCCAAGATTTTGCCTGCATCACCATCCATAGACTTCCTGAATTCTTTACTCACATAATAGTATCCCACGTTAATATTGCTTGTCAAGAAGAAAACCCTTTTAAGGCAAATCAATGAAGGGAATGCAATGATTCTTAAGGGTCTTATTAGTATTTCCATGTTTTCTTCCTGCATCTAACCCAGAAACAGCTGTCCTTATAGAATAAGTAGAATGGCTTACTGAAGATAAGTTTTTGGTGCAATATATATTTTAAAATCTTGTGATATTGGGATATGATCCAACAGGATCATATAATATATATATAAATAAGCATATATATAAATATAATAACTTATATACATAAGTATACACACCCACACACATATACTTTGAAGCAGTTACCAAAAAATGGTGCTATTTATATGATAGACTTCATCACTGTTACACCTATTGAGCCACACACAAATGTCAACTCTCTGTTTATGCTGGATTTGGATGTTTCAGAGATCATAGTACCTAATGGAGAAAATCTTCTACCAGGAATCATGACAACATTTCTATTGAATTCCAAGTGGATATCTTTCTGCCATTTGGTGCTCTTCATGACACTGAATAGGCAAAATGGGGATGATTTTGTAGCTACCATAATTGTCAAGTGGAAAACGAATTACTGCTACACACAGTGGGCAGGAAGTCATGTGTCTGGGAATACTCTAGACTACTTCCTAGCATCCCCATGTCCACCAAACCCTACAAGAGGAAACTCTGAAAGTTCAAGCCTGTTTTCACTGATCACTTTGCTGTGTCATGAAGAATATTCTGTTGAAGTACAGGGGACATCAGGGAGCTCTTCAGAAGATAGTTTCAGTGTTCGAGACAACAGATGATGGCAGCTTGGAAGTGAGTAGTGGCTATAGAAATTGTGAAAGGAAGGCATATTCTTATATATTTTGAAGCTATTTCTCATATAAAATAACAATCTACTAATAGAAAATATATAATTGAGCAAAATACAAGATTGAGATATTAAGATATTTTCTGTCTTGAGAGAAGGTAGAATTTAAATTTAAGCAAACGATGGATGGATTAAAGATTAAAATATAAAACAAAATTATAAAAAACTTCAGTTGAAATATGGGTGCATTGATAACTGATGTGGGGTTACAGGGAGACTTTCTACGCAGAAAGACAATAATAAAGGAAATGACGTGTACAGAGAAAGTGAAAAGGCTTGACATCATAAATACTGAAAATTAAAAGGCAAACATCAAAGTTGCAAAAATATCTGCAATATTAATAATGAGGTTTTAGTTTCCCTAGTTAAAGAAATATTTTCCAATTTACTTGTTTAATCCACCCCCCTCCCCCAAAATGACTCCTTCTCTTTAATGGCACCTTCAGTCTGTTGATCTGGCCATTGTTTATCTCTATTCATTTTACTTGCCTATTGTTTTTTTTTAAGGTTATTTATTTATTTTTGAGAGAGAAAGAACATGTGCAAGTAGGGAAGGGGCAGAGAGAGAGGAAGAGAGAATACCAAGCAGTTCCATGCTTTCAGCACAAAGCCCAAAGTGGGGCTCCATCCCATGACCCTGGGATCATGGCCTGAGTGGAGATCAAGAGTCAACACAATTGACTGAGCCATCCAGGCACCCCTATTAGCTAGGTGTTATTTAACTCCTTATTTAGCTGAGAAACCATGCTCTATGATTATAATGATTACCTCACAAACATCCTCAATTCTCTAGCTCTTTTCTTCTTATTTTAATTCCCTGGCACAACTGTAACCTTAGAAAATTTTGTGGGAGATGCAGGAGAAAGCATCAAAGGAGAAGACTTCAAAAGGGAAGGGCTGGAGGGGTGCCTGGGTGGCTCAGTCAGTTAAGCACCGGACTTCCACTCAGGTCATGATCTCACGGTTCGTGAGTTCCAGCCCCGTGTTGGGCTCGGTGCTGACAGCTCAGAGCTTGGAGCCTGCTTCGATTCTGTGTCTCCCTCTCTCTGCCCCCCCCCTCCCCCACGCTGTTCATGCCCTGTCTCCATTTCTCTCTCTCTGTGTCAAAAAAAAAAAAAAGAAAAACAAAAAAACATTAAATTTTTTTTTTTTTTTAAAAAGGGAAGGGCTGGAGAAGGTGCAAGGCCTTAGGACATGTTTACACAGCTGAACGCTGAGGCTTGTAAGGAAGCCTAGAGACATTAACATTGTCCAGGCCAGATCCTCCTTCACACCTGACCCTTCCTAGTGTTATAGACACCAATTAACTCTAAATACAACCCTGAAAAGCTAAGCCATTAGATTGATTAACACACTTGCTTAGCTGACTTTATGCACGTAGTTTTTAGCAATTATTCTAATAAAAAGAAGCTTCATTGTGGAGTTGGGGCTGACTATGAGAACATTCACTGAACTGCACTTTGCGGACTCATCTTTTGTGACACTGGCCATACTCCCTGCAACAAAATCCAACCAATTACATGTCTTCAATCGAGCAGCTGAGCTTTGCTAGAGAAAATGACACACACATTGGGATGGGTGTAGCTCATATTCACTATCACCCACAATAAATGTCCAATCAAGAGTATATACACAACGATGCAGTCTGTTTTTCCTTTTCTTTTTTTTAACGTTTATTTATTTTGAGAGACAGAGACAGCATGAGCGGGGAAAGGGCAGAAAGAGAGGGAAACGCAGAATCAGAAGCAGGCTCCAGGCTCTCAGCTGTCAGCACAGAGCCCTACATGGGGACTTGAACCCACCAACCATGAGATCATGACCTGAGCTGAAGTTGGACGCATACCAGACTGAGCCACCCAGGCCCCCTACATCCTGTTTTTCAATTAGCAATGTACTATGAACATTTATATGTTAATAAATTCCAGTATATGGATCTATAAGGCACTATAAAGGAATTAACAGATCTATGGTCTCAGTCATATATTTTTATTCTAATGGTGGTCTACTATAAAAGGATGTAATGAATAGTCCTGTATCTCCAAGTATTACTTTAGCAAAAATCCTTAAAAGTAGAAATATATGACAAGGAATATAAAAATTTTAAGGTGTCTTATATATATTTCAAAATTTCATTCTATTTCATAAAGGTGAATGAGAGTTCCTTTATTACTTTTTGATGAATTTCTAATGCACAGATTTTTTTTAATGTTGATATCTCAAGTTACTTTATGTCTTAGTCTTAGCCTCTGTAACAACCTACCACAGACTGGGTGACTTATAAACAGCAGAAACCTACTTTCTCACAGTTCTGGAAGCTGGATGTCTGAGATCAGGGTGCCAGCAACGCTAGGTGAAGACCCTTGTCTGGGCTGCAGACTCCATATTGTATCCTCACGTGGTAAAAGGGACTAGGAACCTCTGTGGGATCTCTTTTTTAAGAACATGAATTTCCTTCATGAAGCCTCCACCCTCATGACCTAATCACCTCCCAGAGGCTCCACCTTCTAGCATCATCATTTTGGGCATTAAGATTCCAACATCTGAATTCTGGGAGGACACAGACATTCAGACCATAGCACTTTACATGATCTCGATTACGAGTTATGTTTAATATTTAACATGTATATTCATTATATTTTAATTTTATATTTTTAATTAACTAATAACTTATAATTGTAGCCCTTAAGTAATTAATATTGCCCGATTTCTATTGCCTTGTTTACTTTAATAATAAGGAGAACATTAAAAACACTGAGTTATAATATAATTATAAATATTATTTTCTCATAAATTTCTTTTACACACTTTTCTGCCCAAAGAATCTTACTTTTTTTTTGTTTTATTTTTTTATTTTGAGAGAGAGGGAGAGTGTGCATGCACATGTGTGAGCAGCAGAGGGGCACAGGAGAGAGGGAGAGAGAGAATCTCAAGCAGGCTTGCACTGTCAGCACAGAGCTCGATGCGGGGCTCTGTCTCAAGAACCATGAGATTATGACTTGAGTCAAAATCAAAACTGACTGAGCCACCCAGGCGTCCCAAGCATCTTACTTTTAAAATTAGAAAAAAATAAAACTACTACTATTTAAGAAGGGATTTAGTTTTACCTTCCTATATGAAGAAAGCATCCCGTAGCCATTTAGCTTTAGCTTTTGGTATTAATATTATGAAATAGGGGTGCCTGGGTGGCTCAGTTGGTTAAGTGTCAGACTTTGGCTCAGATCATGATCTCACGGTTCATGAGTTTGAGCCCCACGTTGGGCTCTGTACTGACAGCCCAGAGTCTGGAGCCCGCTTCGGATTCTGTGTCTCCCTCTCTCTCTGCCCCTCCCCTACTTATGCTCTGTCTCTCAAAAATGAATAAACATAAAAAAAATTTTTAATCATTAAATAATTTGGAAGACAATTTGAGAAACTGACTATAAAAGAATTCAATTACTAAAACATAGTGGAGACTTTACTATAATATATAAAAATATAATCCATTGTACAAAATTCAAGTTATACAGGTCTTCTGATTATATTTTGCATAAATTAAAGCATGCTTCTTCATATTTAAAAAGATTAGTGCTAAGAAATCATATATATATGAAGGGCTTGATTAAGCTGCAAGGCACTGGGAAGCATCCAGAATGAAAATTAACCCCTATCAGGGAGTTCACAAAGCAAGTAAGAAGTGCTGAAATTCAAACTGAAATCGCAAAAAGTAGAAAAGCAATATGTACCTTCAGCCTCTGGTCAGGTGCTATCTTTCAAGAATGTAATGTAATTCTTGAAAACAGCCTGACAAGGCTTTCAGTTTATAGAGAAATGTAATCATTATTAAGTAACAAAAATGCTGCCATGTATTTTTCTCATTATTATTTGAAATAGCAAGACTTTCCACAGTATCAGCCAACACTAGGATTTAATAAGGATGTTTCATAGTGAGTTAGAGGGTCTGGTTCTGGACTTGACTACTCTATTCTAGACTTTCAGACGAGGCAGTCAGTTTGATGGTACCAGATTTAGAGACAATTTGGACTATAACATAAAACCTGTTAGATAAATAAAACCCCTTAAATATTTCACTTTTTTCCTGAAACTTGAGATACTGTAACCAAACAGATGGCTTTTTTATTAACCCTCTAGTTTCATAAGAGTATTTCGCATTTGTAAAAATTCTATTTCCCCTACTTTAAAAAATTTTTTTGTTTACTCATTTTTGAAAGACAGAGAGAGACAGAGCACAAGCAGGGGTGGGGCGGAGAGAGAGGGGGACACAGAATCCAAAGCAGACTCCAGACTCTGAGCTGTCAGCACCAGAGCCCGACACGGGACTCAAACTCACGAACTGCAAGATCATGATCTGAGCCAAAGTCGGACGCTCAACTGACTGAGCCACCCAGGCGCCCTCCCCTGCTTTTTTATAATTTCAGTAAGTCCTTAAGTTGGCAACCAGCAGGTCTGATTAGGTTTTAAAGTGAGAAAGTCTCAGTAGCTAGAAGATATGGGTATTTCTGGGTTCTGTTAAGACTCATAATTGATAGATTTTGCTTCATCAATAACAAACAAGACACAGCCCCAGAATCCATTCTGCACCATGCCATTCTAAACAAATAACTTACTGCTATTTTGGTAGCATGGTCCTATGATTGCTCAATGAGCGGATTTAAAATTATTAAAATGCTGCCACAAAAATCACATCCTAAAATTATACAAATGAATTGAAGTTGATTTATAACTGTCAAATACATACTCTAAGCAGGAATACTTCGAGGAAATACAGCAAAGGAAGCTTGCCATTCCCGGAGGATGTGAAGATACTTTCTCACCCAGAGGATCTAAATTACTGGGTTTGGAATGCATTACAGATCTCACCCTCCCCCTAGCATACCTTTGTTTAATTAAAATTTTAGATTGGTACTAATATGAATTTGTATCATTTGAACAGGCCTGATGTGGGAGGGACAGAAAAACTGACTCTTCATTCATTCTGTTCTTCTTCCTTCCCTTCTCTTTTTTTTTACCCTCTATCTTTTCTTTACCCTTTTACACTCTCCTATTTCCTCTTTCTTTCACCACTTTTTAAAAATTTTTCATTTGTCTCTTCTTCTTTTGTTCATTTTTGCAAATATTTGCTGGTTTATCTGAAGGAAAACCTCCTGCCTTCTGATAAAACCTCTACCTGTGGTCCTTTTTGATTCAACCGTTTTCTATGCTTGGATGAGATTAGTGTCATGATGATAATATTTGAGAGCAATATGTAATAGAAATTGAATAAAAGTAGTTAATACTTTAAATAAGAATGGAAACTATTAGGATACAAGCTATATGAGAATAAAGATTTTACGTTTCTAATGATGTATCCCTAGGGCTTCAAATATTTCTGATGCATGGTGAGAAGAACATCAGAAGAGTAGAAGTCAAGGAGTCTCAGACCAGGGAATTTGAAGATGGCATAGTATCATTTTGGAAATGAAATCTGAGTCTCCAGAATTGGCCTTTTGTTTGGTTGTCTTATGTGGCCCAGGGTTTTGATAATGCTAGGGTTCCATTAAGGGGCTTAGGAAACATAAACAATAGAGACAAATATGATACATACTGTTGTGGAATTGTGGAAAGGGCATGAAGGGAAGTTCTGAAGAGCTCTTAAATTTGTCTAAAAGAATGAGAAATAAAAGTCGCAAGGAAAGTACCATGAGAGCTGAATCTAAAAGAATGAGTGACAATTCATTGACTGGAGAGAAAAGAGGGACATGTTGAGAAAGAAAAGAGCAAATAAATGATGGGATATTGCATGGGGACTTTTTCCCTATGCTCCAGAATTAGTGCCTAGTGATCCCCTCTCTATTACCAAGGCTCACTGATAACTGGAAAAAGGAACTTGCTAGAATCTGCTTCTACTTTCTCACTTCCAACTATATTTGGAGAGGACCATGTTGAGGATGGCTGTGGTAGTGAAAGTCACTGGGTTTTTAGATGAGTGGCAAGGAAGCAGCTTGTATTCTCCCTCTTGGAGAGGCAAGGATGTGAGAGATTCTCAGGGAGAGTAGATGCTGTAGAAAGAAACTACCAACACACTCCAGATAAAAAAAAGAAGTTTGATGCCTGCAGGGAAAATTGCAAACTCCAGCCTAATTAGGTAAAGAGAAATGTCCCCACCTCCACACCACATCTTTCCTTCCTGTCTTCAAACCTGGAAGATGCAGAGTTTATTTTTTTTTTTTAATTTTTTTTTTCAACGTTTATTTATTTTTGGGACAGAGAGAGACAGAGCATGAACGGGGGAGGGGCAGAGAGAGAGGGAGACACAGAATCGGAAACAGGCTCCAGGCTCCGAGCCATCAGCCCAGAGCCTGACGCGGGGCTCGAACTCCCGGACCGCGAGATCGTGACCTGGCTGAAGTCGGACGCTTAACCGACTGCGCCACCCAGGCGCCCCAAAGATGCAGAGTTTAGAAGAGGGAAGAAAGAAAGGCAGTAAAACAGCCAAATCTCTCGCTTCCCCAAGCACAGGTCTGGTTTGCATTGGGTTTGGGGACCAATTTAGAATGGAATAGAGATAGGAGGTTAAGCCAGAATAAACTAATTTCAAAGGCAGGAAGCAACCGTGCATTTATGTTAGCTGCTCGGCTGGAATGAGAAAGTAGAATTTGACCTACTTCAGTTCAGGTTGTGAGAAATATAAGCTTTTCCTATGCAGTCTCCCAATTAATTGGGATTACTCCAAAATGAGTGATTTACATATGTAAAAAGAGCATGATATATTCCAAAGACACTAAATAATTTGGAATAACTAGAAATCAAAGGATTTGCTAGGGAATGTGGAGAAATGCAGCTAGAAAGTTAGATAGGGCTTGTTATCCCATCTTTGGAACAAAGACTATATATTTGGTGGAGGATCTCCTGAAAGATGTTCAGAATGAAAGGAATATGATCATTTTGGCACTTTGAAAACATTGAATGTCCAATAAATTAAGTTAATCAGTCAACAGCTGGAATCCAAATTAACTTTTAGGAAATATATTTTGAGGGATGCATTATTAATGAAATGGATCTCACTCTCTTTATGCAACATTGAAAAATAAAGAATTAAAAGCTATGTGATACAAGACTGTTCAGAGTAGGTGGCATTCAATTTAGGCTTCAGATACTGGTAGAACTTTTATAGGTGGAAATAAATTTAAAACAGATAAAGGGAAATAGGAAATAACAATGTTTGACTTGGGGAAAGTAACAGATCCAAGGTACCAGAAAATAGAAGGTACATAGATAGGCTAAATACGTAATTTATTGTTCAAAATTGGATAGCTTTTGGGAATGAAAAAAGAATAATTATTCTGGGGAAACAGGTGTAAACCAGACCTATCCTCAAAAAGCTGAATGTATGTTCACCTACATGTGAGAGCCAAGGAAAGATATTAAAGAGAGACTGTGAGGGACCCTAAATTTGACTGAGTTTGTACTTCAAGCAATAAGGAACCATTGAAGAGTTTTCTAGAAAAAGAGCATTTCACTAAAATTAATGGGTTACAGGGACTGAAAGACAGAGGGAATCAAAAAAATACCCTCCCCTGATATCCACAAAGGCATAAAGCCCTGAATAATGGTGATGACAATGAGAAACCAAGAAGAGTTGTGAGAACTAGTTAAGAAAGCAAACAGAAGAATCTGGTAAGCAATTCTACATGGCTAGCAAAGTTGTGGGTGGAATCAAATATGACTTTAAAATTGTGATAGTTTGAATTAAATTTTTGTCAGTTGTAGATATGAAGTGGGTGGAGTGAAGTTATTTATTAGCTCAGTGTTGCTTAATAATATGGAATCTTTTGGAATCTCTGAGTTAAATAACTCAGTTTCCTTTTCCTCTCTCTTCCCCCCCCCTTTTCTTTACATCACAAGGCTTCTCAAAGCCTTAATTTACTAATGAACATCGTGGATCTCTAATGTGGAGAATTATTACGCACCGTGAGGCATAAATAAGTGGAATGACAATTTCAAAGTCACAAACTAGTTTGTGTAAAAGCAAGATTAATTCCCAGGTCTCCTAATTCTCAACTTGAATTTTTTTCCCCTACCTTGTTGAGACGATAGGAGTGAATGAGGATATTAAGTAGAGAGTGGTTAGAGGGTGAAAAAGCTTAAAGCCAGAATCTTTAGGAAAGTGCACATATGGGTCTGGAGAATGTAATGTCCTAACACAAGAGCTTGAATATTCCTATGAAGAAAAATCTAAGTAAGAGGTGCGCCTGGGAGGCTCAGTTGGTTAAGCAGCTGACTTCGGCTCCGGTCATGATCTCACAGTTTGTGAGTTCAAACCCCGCATTGGACTCTGTGCTGACAGCCCAGAGCCTGAAGCCTGCTTCAGATTCTGTGTCTTGCTCTCTCTCTCTGCCCCTCCCCCACTCACACTCTGTCTCTCTCTCTCTCTCTCTCAAAAATAAATAAACATTTAAAAAAATTTTTAAATAAAGTAAGTAAGAAAAGTTTCAAGAAACACAGTTGTCCTAGTCCATTCAGACTGCTACAACAAAATACCACCAATTGGATGGCTTATAAACAAAAGAAAATTATTGTTTACAGTCGTGGAGCTGAATGAGATCTTAGGATGCCAGCATGATCAGATTCTGGTGAGGATCTTCTGCTGGGTTTCAGACTGCCAACTTCTTGCTGTGTCTTCACATGGTTAAAGGGAGCAACCTATCTCTCTGGAGCCTCATTTATAAAGCAACTAGTCTCATTCATGAGGGCTTTTCCCTCATGACCTAATCACCTCTGAAAGACCGTATCTCTTAATACCATTGCCTTTGTGGGTTAAGATTCATCTTATGGATTTGGGGACAGGGCGGGGGGACAAATATTCAGATTGTAGCAAGAGTGAGATTTATTGTGTAAAAATGTTTCAGAAAACTAGAGTCAAGAGAAAAACTAAGAATAAGCTTTACCACTTTGGATGTAGGACTGAACAAGATACATAGTCAATACAGGAGAATGTGTAACATGGTGAAGTGAGGATTCAGGTGGATGAAAATGCAGGTGCAAGAGGAGATCACATACACTAATATATAACACTATTTTTAGAATCCAATGATAACTAATAACTCTTTTTTTAAGTTCATTTATTTATTTTTGAGAGAGACAACATGAGCAGGGGAGGGGCAGAGAGCAAGAGACAGAATCCCAAGCAGGCTCCACATCGTCAGCACAAAACCGATGCGGGGGTTAATCCTACAAACCCTGAGGTCATGACCTGAGCCAAAATGAAGAGTGCTTAACCTACTGAGCCACACAAGTGCCTCATTAACTAATGACTCTTGAAGGAAGGACCAACCAAGGCAAGAAAACACACTAAGAAATTGTTCTGATGTAACCCAAAAGTTGAATATATGCCTATGACATTCCTGGGAGCTGATCTCCCAGTAGACATTTAGGGCATAATGTGTAAGTAAGATGAGGTATGTGGACATTTCACAATTTCTGTGATGGCAATGGACATGTATACAATATATCTTTATCTATCCATCTATCTACCTACTTATCTATCAATATTAAACAGAGATATATTTTGTTCTAGGCATTTTTGAATGTTATATGGATATGTTTATAGACAGAGGTAGAAGAGTAAGTGTGGAGTGAATATAAATGTGCCAGCATGAGGAGCAAAAGGTAAATGAACCAAGAACATAGCAAATGTTAAGAGAGGGAAGGATTATGAAATCTAATAAGAAATGGCTGAGATGAGAAGAAAGTGAAACTGATTCAATTTTAACTGTACATTTCATCAACAATGAATAGACAACTTATAAATGAAATATATGATAGAAAATTAGAAAACAATTCTTACACAAAAATTGGCATCATTTTAATGAATAACTTAAATTAACATAATGATAAATAATTCAGTTATGTCAATAAAACATTGTTACCTTTTTTAAGATAATCAAGAAATATCTGCTATTAAACTTTGCATTTTCACTTCTTTTAATTTGGTTTAAATCCAATTGCCCATATAATGTTTCAAGTATATTATACAAAGTTTTTTTTACCATTTTGCATATGGTATCAGTCTGATATGCCTGTATTGATACTTGTTCAGATGCCTCCAAAATTCTTAATGAATTGTCCAACTTTCCTTGGATCTACAGTTTTGTTCATCTTATCTCAATTTGGCTAGGAATAGATACATGGTTAGAACATGGTGCCTTAATTTACAAATCAAGACTATATTTAGCATTATAATTTATTCTTTAACACATAAATAATGAAAAATTGGTTGGTTGAATTAATATCAGCCAAACACAGTAATACTGTTTTCATCAAAGTAAAATAAAAAACCTCTGTCAGTGTCAGACTGAAAAAAGGAACAATTTAAGTCACATTGGTCTATCACAGGCATTCTTTTTGATCAATAAGTATAGAGGAAATTATATTCATTACAAAGGAGAAATAACCTTTCCTAGATATTTTTAGGGTTTATTATATGAATTAGAGCTCCAGCGTACTAGTCACTACTTACCTGAAAAGAATTTATTTGAAATTAACATATCACACTCTTGTCTTCTTCTTGGATCAATTTCCTATTAGTTTAATTTATTTCGTTTTTGTTTACAGGCCACTGTTAATAGATCAAACTGTTGTTCTGAACTGATGCAGCACACAGTAATTCATACAAAGAGACCACTCTCTTTTCTCACATAAATTCAAAAACTTCATTTCATTGACAATCATTTTTTTGTTATAAGATAGTAGAGGATTACAAAGTCTTTGCTGCTGATGTATTTTTACATATATTTGGACTTATTTTGAGGGAAAGAAAACCAGCTTGATAAGATAAACTTTATGAAAGCAAAAATAATCTTTAAATTTAAAATTTTTTTAATGTTTATTTTTGAGAGAGAGAGAGAGAGAGAGAGAGAGAGAGAGGGAGACAGAACATGGACAGGGGAGAAGCAGAGAGATAGAGAAACACAGAATCAGAAGCAAGCTCCAGGCTCCGAGCTGTCAGCACAGAGCCCGACGTGGGACTGGAACTCACAAACCACGAGATCATGACCTGAGCTGAAGCTGGATGCTTAATCGACTGATTCACACAGGTGCCCCAAAAATAATCTTTCAATTTTTAGCACAGCAGCAAGAGGGAGAGTGAAAGACGGAGAGGGACTATCATGTATAAGTTCACATATAGTTAGGACACTAGTTTAAATCTGGAGATACGAAGATGACATGGTTTCTGTCCTTGAAGGCATTTAAAAATAGCATTATTATTAAGAAGAAAGTACTTACTTAAGAAGAAAGATCTAGATGGTCATAAAAAGCTTTCATTAAAGAGATTTAAGTTGAACTAATAATTTAATCTAAAAAGCTATTTTCTTCTTTTATTCTGTTTATGTCCCCTCAACACCAGCCAGCCTGCCTAAACACATTGGACTTTGAAATCGCCTGTATTTAAACCATTTCTGAAATCTTAAGTACTGTCTCCAGCCAAACACTTCTAATTCCTCCAATCCTTTCACTAAATGTCTCCTGGGATTTCTATACATCAACTTTATTAAGACCTCTAAAGAAATAGTTAAGCGGTGTGATAATTGACATACTTGTTTCTCAATTACTTATGAATGTCTTTGACATTAACTTTGGTAGTATAATCACTGAAGCCCATTTGCTGTGGGTTTTAAATCTGGACTTTGCCACTTACTTTGAATTTCACATTGATAAAATTGCCTAGACTATATGAAATTTAGGTTCCTTATCTATAAATTAGGTAGTGCAATACCTAATTTATAAAGGGTGCGATAAAGATGAGATAAGCTGATATATGTAAACTCCATAGCAGAAGACCCTCAAAATAATAATTAAAATATATATTGAATGCTTACTATCACTACTATTTCTATACTACTTAGGGAATTCTTTTCTTTTTTTTTTTAACGTTTTATTTATTTTTGAGACAGAGAGAGAGACAAAGCATGAACAGGGGAGGGTCAGCGAGAGGGAGACACAGAATCTGAAACAGGCTCCAGGCTCTGAGCTGTCAGCACAGAGCAGGACTAGGACTTGAACTCACACACCGCAAGATCATGACCTGAGCCGAAGTCAGCCGCCCAACCGACTGAGCCACCCAGGCGCCCCTTCTTTTCTTTTTTAAGTTTATTTATTTTGAGAGAGAGAGGTCGAGTATTTAAGGAGAGGGAGGGGCAGAGAGGGAAGAGAGAGAATCCCAAGCAGGCTCCACGTTGTCGGTGCAGAGCCCAAGGTGGGGCTCCATCTCAGGAACTGCAAGATCATGACCTGAGCTGAAATCGAGAGTTGGATGCTTTACCAACTGAGCCACCCAGGCGCCCCATGAATTATTTTCTAAATTGACCTCAGCAATGTATCTCTTTTTTCTTGAATGGTTAATGAAGCTCGAGCTGAAAAATCACCATTTTTTTTTTTTGGTAGTTGTAATGGATGTATTGTTAATATTTTGAGCATATATAATTAAATGAATTTACTATCATTTAATTAGCACCTTAACTAAGGCAAGAATACCCTACTTATGTGTAAGAAAACAATGGAAACCATGGTTTTTTAAACAGGAAAAGTGATTGGTTTTTCTCTCATATAAAAGAAGTTCAAAGATCATCAGGAACCTAGTTCTACCTTTTTGCCACTCCACTCTCAGTGCAAGCCTTTGCTCACGATTTAAGGTGGCTGCTGGAGTTTGAGCTAAAAGTTTTTGCTCTAGAAAAGAACAAAAAGGAAGTGAAACAAGATCCAAAGGACATCCATTTTCCATTTGAGTTACATTGTAAAGATGCTGTACAGTGCCCAGGTATGCATGTTTATTCTTCCCTTTTTGTTACAAAATTCAAATTGCTATTCCAGACACGGAAACTCCATGGGCTTGGATCCAGTTTACTTGGAGATCAGTTATTTGTCCCAGAAGATACTTAAATCATACCTTGAGAAAGAGTTTAAAATAGTACAAACAGACCTAGGGACGTAAAATATGTAGAAAAGCACTTGAAAATCAGTTGTGTTGCTCAAGAGTAGTGACAATCTACTGGGAGCTAAAGCTAGGAAAGCAGTTGGGTGGTAGCTCAAGGAGGTATAAGGATTCTAAGGTAGAGTAGAATAAAAATAATACTATCTAACATGAATTGAGTAATTACTCTATGCCTTGCCTTCACAATGACCCAGAGATGATGTACAATTTTTATAGAAAAAAAAAAAACAAAACAGAATATGGAGTCTGGGAGATTTAGTGACTCACTTAAAAGTAGACATCTAGGGGTGCCTGGGTGGCTCAGTCAGTTAAGCTGCCAACTTCGGCTCAGGTCATGATCTCCCAGTTTATGAGTTCAAGCCCCACGTGGGGCTCTGTGCTGACAGCTCAGAGCCTGGAGCCTGCTTTGGATTCTGCGTCTCCCTCTCTCTCTGCCCCTCCCCACACATGCACGCTCTCTCTCTCAAAAATAAGTAAACATTAAAAAAATTTTTAAATAAAAAAATAAACATCTAAGTGTTTGGATCAGCATCAATGTAGGCAGTCTAACCTAACAGCCACTCTTATCTTTATTTGCTAATACATCTACTCTCACAATTTTATTTTCACTTTACTTTGTAGGCCTTTGGGAAGCATTTATATTTTTGAGGCAAGAGTTAAAGCAAAATTCTGACAGCAGTTTGAGAAACAGGAAAGATGAATATTTAAAGGCAGTGAGATCTGAACAATTTTATTTCATTATTTATTTATTCATTCATGCTAGACAGGGGAATATAGTGGGGCATGTTCCTTACTTTCCTGAAGCTTACAGTGTAATGAATTTAAAGACACAGAAAAGCACAGACACACCTTGGTTTATATCAGCACACATTGGTCTTTTTCCACAAGAACGTCCAAATGAGGAGATTTTTCTATCCTTGATATAATTATAAACTAAAAATGTGTTTTCTGGTTTGTCTCCTAGGAGAATGAAATGAGATTTGTTTTCAGCCGAGGTTAGAGGAGATAAGGCATTTAGGAAAATGAAATCCAGTACAAAATGTAGTTGAAGCCACACATTTCTAAAAAAACAAGAATTATTTTTATTATAATTTCCTATGTTTAACAATTTTTTTTTAACAGTTGGGGAGATGCGCAAAACAGTGAAGCCCAGACATATCGGAATTGATCTAAACTAGCTTGGGTTAGATTTTGTTATTGATTTTATAATGAACCACTTGTGAAAATGATTTAAATCACTAGATATTTCAGGCTTTTAGCGTTTTAGAATAAAATTTACTACTATATAATGGAGCATTTAGGTAATAAGTAATATTGATACCCAGAACCATGACAACTTAATAGCTGTTTGTCTCTCAATATATTGGCCACAAGAATTTGAAATAACTAGGGAGAAAAAAAAGCATCAGAATTCCAAAATTAATTACAAAAATCACTGATCTTTCACAACCAGCAAGGAAAATAAAGCAAAAGGCATTTTAATAGTGAGTCTTAATTCCAATAAACAGGAAGACCTCTCTTTTGCATTTCATGTACTGTATTTTGCGAAGTTCGCAAAATCCCCTTATACTCTCTGATAGATGAAAAGATCATTGCTGAGGACAGCTGCGTTTTATTAGTTTTAGAGGTACTTTTGCTAACTTGATTAAATCTCAGCGAATGACATGAACACTCAAGTGGCTAGCTCAGTTGGTGGTGGTATGAGGATTGGAGTACTGGTAACTGAGTGGTTTAGCATTACTTTGGCTGCTTCTAATACAGATAACCAGTAGGGATATATCTTTCTCACTTTATAAGGAACCCAGAGACAGTGCTGGACTGATAGAGCCAGTCCATAATGCTGTCAGGGCTGGGGACCCCTCTATTTGTGCATTGTTGCATCCTTAGCATCTTGTTTTCATTGCTATGGCTTTCAATCTGCTCCACTGCAGTTACCATGTCCACAATCCAGTATGAATATAAAAGAACAAAGAGCAGATGATAAGGATGTGTCTTTCAGTTTTTGGCACAAATATGATCCTGTAACATGTATTTCCCCTAATTTGCTTTTCATAACAACAAGCAAAACACTGGGATATTATTCCATGATAATACATAGAGATTTACAAGAGAAAAACCAATATGATGTTAGTGGGCATGTAAATGTTTAAAGCTTTTCATATATCAGGGCGTCTAGGTGGTTCAGTCGGTTAAGCGTCTGACTTCGGCTCAGGTCATGATCTCACAGTTCATGAGTTCGAGCCCCATGTCGGGCTCTGTGCTGACAGCTCAGAGCCTGGAGCCTGCTTCAGATTCTGTGTCTCCCTCTCTCTCTGCTCCTCCCCTGCGCAGGCTCTGTCTTTATCTCTCAAAAATAAAAATAAACGTTAAAAAAATTTTTTTAATTAAAAAAAATAAAAATTTTCATATATATCAGCAAGGTTGGAAGGAATATACTTATGTATGCCTTTGCATTCTTGAGTGAGTATACTTTTCGGTAAATTTTTGAAAATAGTATGTCTAGGTAAAAGGATATAATATTTTGGGGCGCCTGGGTGGCGCAGTCGGTTAAGCGTCCGACTTCAGCCAGGTCACGATCTCGCGGTCTGAGAGTTCGAGCCCCGCGTCAGGCTCTGGGCTGATGGCTCAGAGCCTGGAGCCTGTTTCCGATTCTGTGTCTCCCTCTCTCTCTGCCCCTCCCCTGTTCATGCTCTGTCTCTCTCTGTCCCAAAAATAAATAAACGTTGGGGAAAAAAAATTAAAAAAAAAAAAGGATATAATATTTTAAATTTTGAAAGGTATTGTCAAAATGTCCTCCAAATTTTGTATGGATTCTTAATTCTAACAGCAATATTGTTCTTTCACAGACATTTCAAAAACAATTATTTTCAAACTTGTTACACTTGCAAATTTGATACACAGAAGTGGAATTCATTATTTCTTTTTTTAATATTTATTAATTTATTTTGAGAAAGAGAGAGAGAGAGAGAGCATAAGCAGGTACACACGGGGCAGGCAGGAGAGAGAGAAAGGAAAGAGAGGAGAGAATCCCAAGCAGGCTCCACACTGTCAGTGCAGAGCCTAACAGCGGTTTGAATTCATGAGCTATGAGATCATGACCTGACCTGAAATCAAGAGTTGTATGCTTAACTGAGTCACCCAGGTGCTCCTGGGATTCATTATTTCAATTGACACTTAAAAATTTTTTTGAGTGAGTTGAACATAAGTTTTGAATGTTTTGTGGTCATTTGTATTTTGGTGGTTGTTGTCATTGCTGTTGTTTGTATGGCTTAGAGTGACATAAAATCTTCCTACTCGTAATATATTGCTTTCATTTCAGTATGGTGCTTTGGAATTATTTTTGTGCATTTACCATAATTGTTTACATTCATTAGAAATGTAAAGAGAAAACAAAGCCTTAACTCTGAAACTAAGTGGCAACAGTTATCACTCATTGTGATGGCTGATTTTGTGTGTCAATGTGATTGAGCCACAAAGTACTCAGATAATGTGGTTAAATATTGTTCTGGGTATATCAGTGCGTGTGTTTCTGGATGAGACCAACACTGGAATTGGTAGACTGAGTAAAGCAGGTTATCCTCCCCAGTGTGAGTGAACCACATCCAATCTGTTGAAGGCCTGAATAGAGCAAAAGAATAAATAAGACAAAACTCGTTTCTAATCTGACTGTTTCAAAGCTGAAACATCAGTCTTTTCTTGTTTTTGGCCCTGCACTTGACCTGGAACTTACCTCATGGGATCCCCAGTTCTCAGACCACTGAACTTGGACTGAAACTACACCATTTGCTTTCTTAGGTCTCGAGTCTTCAACCTACCAATTGAAGATTTGGGGATTTCTCAGCCTCCATAACCATGTGAGCCATTTTCTTATAATAAACCTCTTCATATGTGTTCTACTGGTTCTGTTTCTCTGAAGAACCCTGACCAATATGGATTTTGATACCAAGAGTGGTTTTAGAACAATAGAGTCTTACTGATGAGTCTCCCGAATTTTTCTGGGGTTTCTGGAATTGGCTCTCTAATCTGATTACATTTAAAGACCCTAAAGACTATATTTCCAGCAAAGGGAGTACTGATAGTCCATGGCATGATTCCAGCAATAGAGATACACAAAACATCTCCATTGAATATTCTTGGTCAACCACTTAAAAGAATCAAGGAGCTGGATGAAATGTATAAGATACTTTCAAACATTTTTGGAAAACTAACAAATATAATGAGATTGACTAGTAACTCCCAATGTCCTTGGACAAGGTAAAGGATGAGCTCAGGATTCAAATTCCCTGCTCAATGTGTGCCCTTAAGGGGACCCTTATCTCTTGCAGCCACAAAGCTGAGTTGCTGAAAATCAAACACAGATCTCATCCTACCACTGTCTTCATTACAACACAAACTGAACTCAAAATATTTCAGGATGTCTACTGTTAATGTGAGGGCATTGATTGAAAAAGAACAAGAGAAGGATCTATAATTCCAGGCTGCTGTGCAAGCTGCTTTGCCACTGGGCCATATAATCCAGCACATCCGGTGATGCCTGAAGTGGCAGTTGCAGGTAGGGATGCTATTTAGAACCTTTGGCAGACTCCTATAGGTGAATTACAGTGCATGCCCTTTAGGATTTTGAAGCAAGGCTTGCCATAATCTGCAGATAACTATTGTCTTTTTGAGAGACAGGACTTGGCCTGCTACTGGGCCTAAGCAGAGACCAAATGTTTAACCACAAGCTATCAAGTTATCACGTGACTGTAGCTTCCCGTCATGAACTGGGTGTTATATGACCCACTAAGCCATAAAGTTGGATGTGCACAGCGGCACTCCACTGTCAAATGGAAATGATATAAATGTGAATGGGCCTAAGCAGGCTCTGAAAGCACAAGCAAATTATATGAAGAAGTGGCCCCAATGCCCATGATCTCTGCTTTTGCTACATTATCTTCTTTCTCCCAACTTGTACCTATGGCCTTGTGGGGGTTTCTTTCTGATCAATTTACAGAGGAAGAAAAGACTCAAGCCTACTTTACAGATGGCTCTGCAGCATATGCAGGTATCAGTCAAAAAGTGGACAACTGCAGGACAACTTTGGTTATTTATATTTTAACTTGGATTACTATTTTTTGAAGTTCAAATATAAGACATAAAAATGTTCTAAGGATGTACTGTAGTCCTAAACTTTTGTTCTCATGATTAACACCATTCAGATCCAAGCAAATATCTTATAAACACCCTTCACCTATGTCATGAAAACAAAAGGCACTGCATTCAAATGCCGTGTAGGTTAATATGTCAGGAACAGACACTGTTTTGAATTACAGTCAGAATCTGAGCAGTAGGAATCCTTATGTAAGTAAAAAAACAAGTAAATAGACTTACTAAATGTTTCCTTACAGATGACATGAATGGATATATTCTTGCATAACAAAGTACTGTTTTCCAGGATTGGCCAATATCTAGCTTCTGTCTTTTCTTTGTATTGCAATTTGTGGTTCTGGGGCTACCTATATATTGTTAAGGGATTTCCACCAGTTGTTTGGCAGCTGATAAACATTTTGCACTTAAATATTTCTTCGCATATATATATATATATGTGTGTATATAATGTATATATGTATATATATAATGTATATTATGTATATGTATATATAGGACAGACATAACAGGCACAAAGCATAATACTGATATTTTACATGGGCAAGTAGATGGTATTGAACACTAAAATTGTGAGTCACTTTATTTTTGTAAAAGGATCAATACGATTTAATTAAATTCTCCAAAGTAAATAGACATTTCCAGGACTTCACCCAGATCAAGTAATTTTGATGTATAAGTTAATATATTTAAATATAAGATATGTGATCTCTATTTGAACTGTAGCTGAGGGTCTGGCAAATTCTAAAGGTAGATCTGTTTAATCTGTGTTATTTATTTTACTAGATTGTAGGAAGTGTTAGGAGAAAACATTTCATTGGTGAGAATGGTGAATGTCACTACATGTTATGCAAGTGGGCTTTGAAACAGAAAAACAGAAGGAAATGACAATAATCAGATCAAAGGATAAGGAAAGAGGAAAAAACTTTCAGAAAGAAGCTTAACAATCTGTAGACTTTTATCATTAGTTTCTCTTGGATACTTAGTCGCACTTCACCTTTGAGTGGAATGTTTTAATATTAAAGTTCTGGAATCAGCTGGGACTAGTACAGTTTACCTAAGGGGAAAGGCTTTTGCTTTTTTGCTGTAGTTTAAGCTGGTTTTAAACAACCAGTCTAGACCTTTGAATGTCTGTAAACTAAGGAAAGAATCTGGTCTTTCAGCAGACCTACACACTTCAGATGAGTGGGTTGAGACCACAGGGCTAACATTTGTTCAGATTTGTTGAGAGTAACCTCCATCAAACTTGGCTTTGAGTCTTCATTTTCATATTTAAATTTTAGCAACTCTGAGGTTGCAACAAAAGTCATAGGTGTGGAGGACTTATAAAGTCCTTATTCACTCTGGCTAACCTATCCAGCCTCTGCACTATTACAATTTGCACTTAAAGTGAATGTTGTAGGGGTGCCTGGGTGGCTCAGTGGGTTAAGCAACTGACTCTTGGTGTTGGCTCAGGTCATGATCTAAGGGTTTGTGGGATCAAGCCCCAGTGTAGGCTCCGTGTTGACAGCACAAAGCCTGCTTCAGATTCTCTCTCCCCCCCTCTCTGGTTCTCCTCTGCTCACATGTGTGCATGCTCTCTCTCTCAAAACATAAAAAAATAAAAATAAAAACTAGCTAAATAAATAAATAATAAACTTTAAAAAATAAATGTCATATAATTTAGTTCTTTTTTTTTTTTTCCAACGTTTATTTATTTTTGGGACAGAGAGAGACAGAGCATGAATGGGGGAGGGGCAGAGAGAGAGGGAGACACAGAATCGGAAGCAGGCTCCAGGCTCTGAGCCATCAGCCCAGAGCCCGACGTGGGGCTCGAACTCGCGGACCGCGAGATCGTGACCTGGCTGAAGTCGGACGCCTAACCGACTGCGCCACCCAGGCGCCCCTTTAGTTCTTTTTTTAAATTTGAAACAGAGAGAGAGAGAGAGAGAGAGAGAGGGAGGGGCAGAGAGAGAGACTCCCTAAGCGGGCTCCATGCTCAAGCGGGGCTCGATGCCAGGACCCTGGGATCATGAGCTGAGCTGAAATCCAGAGTAGGACTCAACTGACTGAGCCACCCAAGCCCCTAGTTCTTTTTTTTAAACACACTATTTTGACTAAAACTTTTGAGCCGTTACTATGTGATTAACGCTGTTAAAACACTTATACATTGTTTCAGAAAACTTGGCAAAAATTAATGAGCTGTTTAAAGCCTAAACCTTAGAGCCAAGCTTCTTGGACTAAAATCTTCCTTGGCAGCTGTGTTGCCCGGACAAGCTACTTAACCTCTCTGAACCTATATTCCTCATTTGAGAATAGGAACATAAAAGCACCTTTCTCACAGGAGGTTTTGAGGATTATTTGAGATAGTATTAATTAATGCTTAGAACTATGTCTGGCACATAAGTTGTCTGTACATATTAGCTACTACTTTGATTACTCTGTTGTGACCTTGGTTATGTCTGCTTGTTGGTTGGTTTCCTGCTTCACGGGAGACACCCTGATGCCAGCACATCGTTTGAAGTCTCTTGTCATCATCTTTGTGCAAACTGGAACCATCAGTTAAATTTTTACGAATCAGTCTATTTGTAAAACTAGATTTATGGAAAAGTTAGGATTTACAAAATTACCAAAAAAAGTTAGTGACTTACAAAAGTCGCTGCCAGGCAAACAAAGTATTATTCATCAATAAGAAATTCCATATATGGCCACAGGTAATAAACTTTTCTATAGTGACTCAGTCATTTAAACATTAAACCTTTTAAAAATAGTGGATATTTAATTGACTTTTCAAGGCTTTTTTTTTTGCAAGAAATAAAATACTTACAAAATTATAACTGCTAATATTCTAGAGATTTAGGTTTCCTCAGGGTCCAAACCAAATTATTATTGATATGTGGGGTAATGTGCCATATTGCTATGTATAATTGGTGGTCCCTTTTGATTGAGAAATCTGATCTAATGTAATTTAAAATAATGAATTACAAAAATAAATATTTTCCTATTGATTAACTATTTAAAAGTATTTCTCTTAAAAAAGTGATAATATCTTTAATGGATATTCTTTATACTGTTTTCTGAAACTCTTAAACATAAAACAAGTGATAAATCTTGTCACCTCTTAATTTTCGGCAGACCACAAGTACATTGCGTAGATTAAAGGGACACAAGCTAATTGCAAGCAATATTTTAATATGATTACTACATTAATACATTTATTTATAATAAAGTAGAAAATATTAATGTTGAACATTGCAGAAAATCATTGACCATTCCTTCTCTTTTTTATACTCTTTTCCTTAAAAACCTGTCTTTTTTTTTTTCTTTCTTTCTTTTTAATGAAAGCCTTTGAACTGGAATCATCTATAGGGTGCACTGAATTGCTGTTATATAGCTCAGCAGGGACCTTTAACATCTTCTGTAGGGCACCTACTATGAAATCAATTTGTTCCACTGAACAAAATGACTCATTTGTTGCTTTGCTCTACATTGCCTTATTTTGACTTCTTGCATTATTATTTTTATTCAGATGGTAAATCACAGTACATTGTGATGGCACATCACTAACTTTCAGTGAAAGATCATACATATCCATGTCATCAATAATGGAAACTTCGTAATGTCATCATAAAAAAAATAAGATACCGTGGTTCCTTTTTTTCCACACCAAACTTTAATTCTCAAGCTGTATCTTTATAAATTTTATTGGGACATAAAAGTCACATATCAATTCTTTATTCAAATTTAGAAGGAATGGCCAATAGTTTTCAACAAATGTCTATGCCTTATATTTGGGTTAGGAAATTTTCAATAAAATACAGTCATAGTTAGAATAGTACCATAAATCCTTATGTATCCATCACCCAGTTCAACAATGCATTTTCTCTATAACTTGCTCACTTCTTGCCCTGAGTAATTGCAACAGATTATTCAGGAAAAAATTTCAGATATTATAACATTTCATGTGTAATTATCTGATGTATATATCTAAAATAAGTACATCCCTTTATAAGCAACCACAATTTTCTATCACACTCTCACTGCAAAATTAGAAGTAATTCATTGGTTAATATCAAATATCCAGCCATTGTTCACAGTTCTTAACTTATCACAATTCAACCAAAATATAAACGAACTAAAGTATGAAATATTCAATCACACCAAAAAGTTCATGTCTGCCTCTTTAAAATCAATCCTTGGGGCGCCTGGGTGGCTCAGTCGGTTAAGCATCCGACTTCAGCTCAGGTCATGATCTACCCAGTCCATGAGTTCAAGCCCCGCGTCGGGCTCTGTGCTGACTGCTCAGAGCCTGGAGCCTGTTTCGGATTCTGTGTCTCCCTCTCTCTGTGACCCTCTCCCATTCATGCTCTGTCTCTGTCTGTCTCAAAAATAAATAAATGTTAAAAAAATTTTTAAATCAATCCTTTACTACACAACTTTTGGGAAGAATTGATCAGTTTTAAGTTCCTACTCTTCACCTTTTTCTAAAACATTACATAAATGAAATAACAATATGTGGCTTTTTTTAAATTTATAGCATAGTAAAAATCACTTGACTATATACATTGGGTCTATTTCTGCACCCCCTATTCTGTTCCATTGGTTTATTTGTCTGCCTTTACACCAATTTTACATTTGTTGGTTACTGGATGTAAGAAGTATTGAAATCAAGTAAGGTAAGTTTTTTAAGTTCTTGCTTCTGAAAATTTTTTTAACAGTGGGGAGAGTACATTTGATCCTTTTTATTTCCATGTTATTTTTAGAATTAGCTTTTACAAACAAACAAACAAAACACCTACTTGGATTTTGATTGGGATTGCACTGAATCTACCTATCAATTGAGAGAGAACACCTTAACAATATTTTGGTCTTCCAATTCAATTCATGACATAGTTTGTCTTTCCATTTATTTGGGCTTCTTTTATTTCTGTCATCAAGGTTTTGTAGTAGTCAGCATATAAATCTAATATAATTATATACCTAGATATTTCATATTATATGTTCTTATTATAAATGGTACTTTAAATTTTTTAAACTTCCAGTTGATATTTGCTGGCATTAAAAATACAAATGATTTTTAAAAAATGACTTTGTATATTGTGATGTTGCCAACATACTTAACAGTTTTAGTAGCTCTTTTTTAGATTCGTTAGTATTTCTTCTTTTTTTTTTTTTTTTAAATTTTTTTTCAACGTTTATTTATTTTTGGGACAGAGAGAGACAGAGCATGAACGGGGGAGGGGCAGAGACAGAGGAAGACACAGAATCGGAAACAGGCTCCAGGCTCCAAGCCATCAGCCCAGAGCCTGACGCGGGGCTCGAACTCACGGACCGCGAGATCGTGACCTGGCTGAAGTCGGACGCTTAACCGACTGCGCCACCCAGGCGCCCCTCGTTAGTATTTCTTAGTAAATAATCATGTCATGAGTAAATAGGGACAACTGTATTATCTCCTTTTCAACTCCCATGCATTTTATTTATTTCTTGTCTTACTGGATGGACTGGTACTTAAGATTGCTCCCAGTTATAGGGAAAAATCATTCTTTTACCATCATGTATGCTGCTAACTGTAGGGTTCTCAGAGATGCCTTTATTAGATTGAGGACATTCCCTAATATTCCTTTTTTTTTGCTGAGAGTCCTTACCATGAAGAGATGTGGAAAATTATCAAATGCTTTTCCTGCATCCATTGAGATGATCCTAATTGTTTTTCTTCTTTAGCTTATTGATACAGTGAGTTACATTGTTTAACATATGTTTCACCAATCTTGCACTCTTTGGATAGATTCCTGGGCCATAATATATTCTTTTTTTTTTTTTTTTTTATATATGAAGTTTATTGACAAATTGGTTTCCATACAACACCCAGTGCTCATCCCAAAAGGTGCCCTCCTCAATACCCATCACCCACCCGCCCCTCCCTCCCACCCCCCATCAACCCTCAGTTTGTTCTCAGTTTTCAACAGTCTCTTATGCTTTGGCTCTCTCCCACTCTAACGTCCTTTTTTTTTTTTTTTTTTTTTCCTTCCCCTCCCCCATGGGTTCCTGTTAAGTTTCTCCACATAAGAGTGAAACCATATGGTATCTGTCTTTCTCTGTATGGCTTATTTCACTTAGCATCACACTCTCCAGTTCCATCCACGTTGCTACAAAAGGCCATATTTCATTTTTTCTCATTGCCACGTAGTATTCCATTGTGTATATAAACCACAATTTCTTTATCCATTCATCAGTTGATGGACATTTAGGCTCTTTCCATAATTTGGCTATTGTTGAGAGTGCTGCTATGAACATTGGGGTACAAGTGCCCCTATGCATCAGTACTCCTGTATCCCTTGGGTAAATTCCTAGCAGTGCTATTGCTGGGTCATAGGGTAGGTCTATTTTTAATTTTCTGAGGAACCTCCACACTGCTTTCCAGAGCGGCTGCACCAATTTGCATTCCCACCAACAGTGCAAGAGGGTTCCCGTTTCTCCACATCCTCGCCAGCATCTATAGTCTCCTGATTTGTTCATTTTGGCCACTCTGACTGGCATGAGGTGATACCTGAGTGTGGTTTTGATTTGTATTTCCCTGATAAGGAGCGACGCTGAACATCTTTTCATGTGCCTGTTGGCCATCTGGATGTCTTCTTTAGAGAAGTGTCTTTTCATGTTTTCTGCCCATTTCTTCACTGGGTTATTTGTTTTTCGGGTGTGGAGTTTGGTGAGCTCTTTATAGATTTTAGATACTAGCCCTTTGTCCGATATGTCATTTGCAAATATCTTTTCCCATTCCGTTGGTTGCCTTTTAGTTTTGTTGGTTGTTTCCTTTGCTGTGCAGAAGCTTTTTATCTTCATAAGGTCCCAGTAATTCACTTTTGCTTTTAATTCCCTTGCCTTTGGGGATGTGTCGAGTAAGAGATTGCTACGGCTGAGGTCAGAGAGGTCTTTTCCTGCTTTCTCCTCTAAGGTTTTGATGGTTTCCTGTCTCACATTTAGGTCCTTTATCCATTTTGAGTTTATTTTTGTAAATGGTGTGAGAAAGTGGTCTAGTTTCAACCTTCTGCATGTTGCTGTCCAGTTCTCCCAGCACCATTTGTTAAAGAGGCTGTCTTTTTTCCATTGGATGTTCTTTCCTGCTTTGTCAAAGATGAGTTGGCCATACGTTTGTGGGTCTAGTTCTGGGGTTTCTATTCTATTCCATTGGTCTGTGTGTCTGTTTTTGTGCCAATACCATGCTGTCTTGATGATGACAGCTTTGTAGTAGAGGCTGAAGTCTGGGATTGTGATGCCTCCTGCTTTGGTCTTCTTCTTCAAAATTCCTTTGGCTATTCGGGGCCTTTTGTGGTTCCATATGAATTTTAGGATTGCTTGTTCTAGTTTCGAGAAGAATGCTGGTGCAATTTTGATTGGGATTGCATTGAATGTGTAGATAGCTTTGGGTAGTATTGACATTTTGACAATATTTATTTTTCCAATCCATGAGCAGGGAATGTCTTTCCATTTCTTTAAATCTTCTTCAATTACCTTCATAAGCTTTCTATAGTTTTCAGCATACAGATCCTTTACATCTTTGGTTAGATTTATTCCTAGGTATTTTATGCTTCTTGGTGCAATTGTGAATGGGATCAGTTTCTTTATTTGTCTTTCTGTGGCTTCATTGTTAGTGTATAAGAATGCAACTGATTTCTGTACATTGATTTTGTATCCTGCAACTTTGCTGAATTCATGTATCAGTTCTAGCAGACTTTTGGTGGAGTCTATCGGATTTTCCATGTATGATATCATGTCATCTGCAAAAAGCGAAAGCTTGACTTCATCTTTGCCAATTTTGATGCCTTTGATTTCCTTTTGTTGTCTGATTGCTGATGCTAGCACTTCCAGCACTATGTTAAACAACAACGGTGAGAGTGGGCATCCCTGTCGTGTTCCTGATCTCAGGGAAAAAGCTCTCAGTTTTTCCCCGTTGAGGATGATGTTAGCTGTGGGCTTTTCATAAATGGCTTTTATGATGTTTAAGTATGTTCCTTCTATCCCGACTTTCTCAAGGGTTTTTATTAAGAAAGGGTGCTGGATTTTGTCAAAGGCCTTTTCTGCATCGATTGACAGGATCATATGGTTCTTCTCTTTTTTTTTGTTAATGTGATGTATCACGTTGATTGATTTGCGAATGTTGAACCAGCCCTGCATCCCAGGAATGAATCCCACTTGATCATGGTGAATAATTCTTTTTATATGCTGTTGAATTCGATTTGCTAGTATCTTATTGAGAATTTTGGCATCCATATTCATCAGGGATATTGGCCTGTAGTTCTCTTTTTTTACTGGGTCTCTGTCTGGTTTAGGAATCAAAGTAATACTGGCTTCATAGAATGAGTCTGGAAGTTTTCCTTCCCTTTCTATTTCTTGGAATAGCTTGAGAAGGATAGGTAGTATCTCTGCTTTAAACGTCTGGTAGAACTCCCCTGGGAAGCCATCTGGTCCTGGACTCTTATTTGTTGGGAGATTTTTGATAACCGATTCAATTTCTTTGCTGGTTATGGGTCTGTTCAAGCTTTCTATTTCCTCCTGATTGAGTTTTGGAAGAGTGTGGGTGTTCAGGAATTTGTCCATTTCTTCCAGGTTGTCCAATTTGTTGGCATATAATTTTTCATAGTATTCCCTGATAATTGTTTGTATCTCTGAGGGATTGGTTGTAATAATTCCATTTTCATTCATGATTTTATCTATTTGGGTCATCTCCCTTTTCTTTTTGAGAAGCCTGGCTAGAGATTTGTCAATTTTGTTTATTTTTTCAAAAAAACAACTCTTGGTTTCGTTGATCTGCTCTACAGGTTTTTTAGATTCTATATTGTTTATTTCTGCTCTGATCTTTATTATTTCTCTTCTTCTGCTGGGTTTAGGCTGCCTTTGCTGTTCTGCTTCTATTTCCTTTAGGTGTGCTGTTAGATTTTGTATTTGGGATTTTTCTTGTTTCTTGAGATAGGCCTGGATTGCAATGTATTTTCCTCTCAGGACTGCCTTCGCTGCGTCCCAAAGCATTTGGATTGTTGTATTTTCATTTTCGTTTGTTTCCATATATTTTTTGATTTCTTCTCTAATTGCCTGGTTGACCCACTCATTCGTTAGTAGGGTGTTCTTTAACCTCCATGCTTTTGGAGGTTTTCCAGACTTTTTCCTGTGGTTGATTTCAAGCTTCATAGCATTGTGGTCTGAAAGTATGCATGGTATAATTTCAATTCTTGTAAACTTATGAAGGGCTGTTTTGTGACCCAGTATATGATCTATCTTGGAGAATGTTCCATGTGCACTCGAGAAGAAAGTATATTCTGTTGCTTTGGGATGCAGAGTTCTAAATATATCTGTCAAGTCCATCTGATCCAGTGTCTCATTCAGGGCCCTTGTTTCTTTATTGACCGTGTGTCTAGATGATCTATCCATTTCTGTAAGTGGGGTGTTAAAGTCCCCAGCAATTACCACATTCTTATCAATAAGGTTGCTTCTGTTTATGAGTAATTGTTTTATATATTTGGGGGCTCCGGTATTCGGCGCATAGACATTTATAATTGTTAGCTCTTCCTGATGGATAGACCCTGTAACTATTATATAATGTCCTTCTTCATCTCTTGTTACAGCCTTTAATTTAAAGTCTAGTTTGTCTGATATAAGTATGGCTACTCCAGCTTTCTTCTGGCTTCCAGTAGCATGATAAATAGTTCTCCATCCCCTCACTCTGAATCTAAAGGTGTCCTCAGGTCTAAAATGAGTCTCTTGTAGACAGCAAATAGATGGGTCTTGTTTTTTTATCCATTCTGATACCCTATGTCTTTTGGTTGGCGCATTTAATCCATTTACATTCAGTGTTATTATAGAAAGATACGGGTTTAGAGTCATTGTGATGTCTGTATGTTTTATGCTTGTAGTGATGTCTCTGGTACTTTGTCTCACAGGGTCCCGCTTAGGATCTCTTGTAGGGCTGGTTTAGTGGTGATGCATTCCTTCAGTTTTTGTTTGTTTGGGAAGACCTTTATCTCTCCTTCTATTCTAAATGACAGACTTGCTGGATAAAGGATTCTCGGCTGCATATTTTTGCTGTCTAGCACCCTGAAAATCTCGTGCCAATTCTTTCTGGCCTGCCAAGTTTCAAAAGAGAGATCAGTCACGAGTCTTATAGGTCTCCCTTTATATGTGAGGGCACGTTTACCCCTTGCTGCTTTCAGAATTTTCTCTTTATCCTTGTATTTTGCCAGTTTCACTATGATATGTCGTGCAGAAGATCGATTCAAGTTACGTCTGAAGGGAGTTCTCTGTGCCTCTTGGATTTCAATGCCTTTTTCCTTCCCCAGTTCAGGGAAGTTCTCAGCTATAATTTCTTCAAGTACCCCTTCAGCACCTTTCCCTCTCTCTTCCTCCTCTGGGATACCAATTATGCGTATATTATTTCTTTTTAGTGTATCACTTAGTTCTCTAATTTTCCCCTCATACTCCTGGATTTTTTTATCTCTCTTTTTCTCAGCTTCCTCTTTTTCCATAACTTTATCTTCTAGTTCACCTATTCTCTCCTCTGCCTCTTCCATCCGAGCCGTGGTGGTTTGCATTTTGTTTTGCATTTCCTTTAAAGCGTTTTTCAGCTCCTCGTGACTGTTCCTTAGTCCCTTGATCTCTGTAGCAAGAGATTCTCTGCTGTCCTGTATGCTGTTTTCCAGCCCAGCGATTAATTTTATGACTATTATTCTAAATTCACTTTCTGTTATATTATTTAAATCCTTTTTGATCAGCTCATTAGCTGTTGTTATTTCCTGGAGATTCTTCTGAGGGGAATTCTTCCGCTTGGTCATTTTGGATAGTCCCTGGTGTGGTGAGGGCCTGCAGGGCACTTCCCCTGTGCTGTGGTGTATAACTGGAGTTGGTGGGCGGGGCCGCAGTCCGACCTGATGTCTGCCCCCAGCCCACCGCTGGGGCCACAGTCAGACTGGTGTGTGCCTTCTCTTCCCCTCTGCTAGGGGCGGGATTCACTGTGGGGTGGCGTGGCCCGTCTGGGCTACTTGCACACTGCCAGGCTTGTGATGCTGGGGATCTGGCGTATTAGCTGGGGTGGGAAGGCAAGGTGCCCGGCGGCGGGGGGGGGGGGGGGGGGGCAGGCTTAGCTCGCTTCTCCTTAGGTGATCCACTTCAGGAGGGGCCCTGTGGCAGCCGGAGGGAGTCAGATCTGCTGCCGGAGGTTTGGCTCCGCAGAAGCACAGAGTTGGGTGTTTGCGTGGAGCGAGCAATTTCCCTGGCCGGAACCGGTTCCCTTTGGGATTTTGGCTGGGGGATGGGCGGGGGAGATCGCGCTGGCGAGCGCCTTTGTTCCCCGCTAAACTGAGCTCTGTCGTCCGGGGGCTCCGCAGCTCATCCTCCCTTTGTCCTCCAGCCTTCCCGCTTTCCGAGCAGAGCTGTTAACTTATGACCTCCCAGACGCTAAGTCGCGCTTGCTGTCGGAACACAGTCCGTCAGGCCCCTCCGCTTTTGCAAGCCGGCCTCGGGGGCTCTGCTTGGCCGGCGGGCCGCCCCTCCGCCCCCGCTCCCTCCCGCCAGTCCGTGGAGCGCGCACCGCCTCGCCGCCCTTCCTACCCTCTTCCGTGGGCCTCTCGTCTGCACTTGGGTCCGGTGACTCCGTTCTGCTAATCCTCTGGCGGTTTTCTGGGTTATTTAGGCAGGTGTAGGTGGAATCTAAGTGATCAGCAGGACGCGCGGTGAGCCCAGCGTCCTCCTAAGCTGCCATCTTCCCAGAATCCTCCCCAATATATTCTTTTTGATAGATTGTTGATTTGTTATACTAATGTTTCATTGTGGATTATTGCATATATGTTCATGAAGGATATCTATCCTTACTTTATTTTTTTCCCTTGTAATATCTTTGTCTGACTTGGTATCAATGTAATGTGACATCATAAAATGCATGAAAAGTAGTCTCTATTTTTCAATTTTTGGTCAAGTTTTTTCAATGCATATTATTTCTTCTTTAAATGTTTGAAAGAATTTTCTAGTGATGTCAATTGTGTCTGCAAATTTCTTTGTAAGGTTTTTAAAATTTTTTTTTTCAACGTTTTTTATTTATTTTGGGACAGAGAGAGACAGAGCATGAACGGGGGAGGGGCAGAGAGAGAGGGAGACACAGAATCGGAAACAGGCTCCAGGCTCCGAGCCATCAGCCCAGAGCCTGACGCGGGGCTCGAACTCACGGACCGCGAGATCGTGACCTGGCTGAAGTCGGACGCTTAACCGACTGCACCACCCAGGCGCCCCTGCAAGGTTTTTAGAAGTTCAATTAATTTAATAGATAAAGAACTATTCAGATTATTCATTTCTTCTTAAATGTTTTTGGAAGTTTGTGCACTACAAAAAATTATATATTGTGTGGCACCTAAGTGGCTCAGTCAGTTGAGCCTCTGACTTTAGCTCAGGTCATGATCTTGCAGTCCATGAGTTCAAGCCCCATATTGGGTTCTGTGCTGACAGCTCAGAGCTGGGAGCCTGCTTCAGATTTGGTGTTTCCCTCTCTCTCTGCCCCTCCCCCCTCATGCTCTGTGTCTCAAAAATGAATAAACATTATAAAAATTTTTTTAATTATTTATTTTACGCATCCTTGTAATGTCCGTTGGAGGTAAAAGTTTAATTTTATAATAAACTCTTGACCTGCTGCCAAAGTGGTTTTTCCATTTTCCATTTTCAGGAGTAATGTCAAGCCCACCAAATGAAATTATTTTTCAGATGTTGAAAATTTTAATTTCTAGAAGTTCTATTTGATTATTTTTTATATCCACATTTTTGTCTCATATGTTTATATTGTAAATTAATGTGCATTTAAAAAAATTTTTTTTTCAACGTTTATTTATTTTTGGGACAGAGAGAGACAGAGCATGAACGGGGTAGGGGCAGAGAGAGAGGGAGACACAGAATTGGAAACAGTCTCCAGGCTCTGAGCCATCAGCCCAGAGCCTGATGCGGGGCTCGAACTCACGGACCGCGAGATCGTGACCTGGCTGAAGTCGGACGCTTAACCGACTGTGCCACCCAGGCGCCCCTATGTGCATTTCTAATAATAGCTGTTTGAAGATCTTGTCTGCTAATGACATCCCTCTGTGACTTCTGAGGTTATTCCATATTACTGAGTTTTCACCTGATTATGTGTAACATGTTGCTGCTGCTTTAGAAGCTTAGTAACTTTCCATTGGATGTTACACATTATGTATTACATTTTTGAATGTTTTGATTTGTTATCTACTTTTAAAGAGTGTTGAAGTTTATTTTGAGTAAGCCATTTAATCCTTCAAATTCAAACAATAGCTTGTTTTTAAGTTTCACTGTGGTGGTCTACAGTGGTCTTTAGTTTGGAAGTTCTACTGCGACATTACCTTTCCAGTCTTTCTACTGAATGTCAGGTATTCAGCACAGTACTTCATTCTGGCTGGTAGAAACTCAAACATTTCTTAGACTGATGAGACCTCTTGGAATTGTTCAACTTACAAGTTTCTCTGCAGTTTTTTGTTGTTTAACCAACCTTGCAGAGTCTCATCCTATACCTGTGCAGAGTGGTCTTAAGCTGAAAATCTATGGTACCGCTATGTATATTTCTGAGGTTATTTCCCTGTATGGATCCCTTTTCCTAAATACCCAGCCCTGAAATTTATCTGCCTCAGCTTAAATATCTTCATCTGACTCTTCATCTCTGTTCTCAACAGCAAGTCACCTGGTTTCTCCATCTGCCCCATGTTGTGGTTATTGTTAATTCTGTGTCTAACTAGAAGGCTGAGGTAAATGTGCTTAGTACATTGATGTCATTTTTCCACTGCGGTTACACCTACCTTGTCAGAAAAAATTTTGTCAAAGAAAGTAAAGTATGGCTTTTAAATGATAAAGTATGTTTGAGTTCATGACCAAGACTACTTTCTTTTTCTTTCTTCCCTTTTTTTTTTTTTTTGCTTCTCATTTCATCTTAAGCTTCTTATGTGACTTAACACACATTTACATATATCACAACTGAAACTATACAAACAAAAATACGTGTTAATAGACATTGTCAAGGTATTTTATTTAATGCTTTTGCCATAATTCTTTTTAATAAAAGCCTCTGATATTTTAGCTTATTGTTATCTTTCCTTATTGCATTTATTTAATAAGAATTTCTTTTTTTTTAATTTTTGTAACGTTCATTTATTTTTGAGAGACAGAGAGACACAGAGCACCAGCAGGGGAGGGGCAGAGAGAGAGGGAGACACAGAATCCGAAGCAGGCTCCAGGCTCTGAGCTGTCAGCACAGAGCCCGATGTGGGGCTTGAACCCACGAACCACAAGATAATGACCTGAGCTGAAGTCGGCTTAACCAACTGAGCCACTCAGGCACCCTAAGAATTTGTTTTCCTTATTAGCATAACTTCTGGACGCCCAAAAACTATATGCTAGGTCCTATTAAAGACAGAAAAAGAAACATTAGGAATAGCAGAAATCACTTATTCCCCAGATTCACCATAGTTTCGTTAAGAATTTAACTCTATTTCCTACCCTTTTTAACCAAATGGAACATTTGAGGGAGAAGGGAGGAGAGTGACAGAGCAAACCTTATTTATAATATAGGAGAAAATTCAGTAATTGGAATTATAAAAATACAAATAGTCTCTCTGTGAGAGCAGAGAAGGTATAGTCAATTCAAATGGGGAGATACGATAAGACTTCATGGTGATGAACATGGAATATCAAGTCTTAGAAGAAAAAAGTTTTTGAAAAATAGGTAATATCACATGAGAGGCTAGACAACACTGTGTCTTTAAAATGCATATTTCAACAACCCTACTACCCTGGCGTGAACTGATATGACAAAATCACCCTTGAAAAAAACAGTTTAAGGTCCAGCATGGAAATAGCAAAAAATAACACAAAACAATTAAGGAGGATAAATGCTAGACTATGGTATAACATTTTTTTGAAAACAAGCTAAAAACCATAGCCCCAATTCTAGTTTTGTAAAACCAAATGAAGGATACCACAGATGACATGAAAATAAGTATTCAGGAAAAGAATTATAATCCTTTTCTATTCACTTTATTTTTTTATGCTTATTTATTTTGAGAGACACAGAGAGAACGAATGGAGGAGAGGAAGAGAGAGAGGGAGAGAGAGAATCCCAAGCAGGCTCTGTACTGCCAGCATGGAGTCCAATGCGTGGCTCGAACTCATGAACTGTGAGATCATGACCTAAGCCGAAATCAAGAGAGGGACACTTAACTGACTGAGCCACCCAGGCGCCCCATCTATTCATTTTAAATAATCAGCACACAATGTATAAGAACAGAGGTAAGATCCATAGCAAGTAAAGGTGGAGACCACATAAGTCTTCTTTGCAGGAGCCTAGAAACTTTAGTGGAGTCAAATGTTATAATTTTTTTTTTTTTTAGAAAACAAGCGTATTGCATTGATTAAAAACATTCTAACAGGAATTATTGAATATATATGCTACAAAAAAACCTGTGAATATACAGAGGTAGGTTAATTTAAATAATAAATAAAGAACAAGTTTTACCATTCGGAAACTGAAGTGCTTATTGCCAGAATGACATCATTAATTTAAGATATCTCAAAAATAGAAAGAAAGATGAAAAGCTAGTGGTCAGTTAGTTCAAAAGGAAGCAAAACGCTAATTAATCCTTTGACAATCATTAAAAAAATAAAATCAGGCTAAGTTTGGATTATTTATGTAGTTAGAATCTTAAAAAATCCAAATAAAAAGAGAAATCTTGACAGTTTCCCACATACTTGGTTAACCCCCCCCCACACACACACCCTAATTTTCTTTTGACGAGATTCCATAACTGGTTGCATAGAGAGAGGCAAGATTATGACTATATTCAGAAGATAATACCTTGCAAATGACTGTAATCAATTTTATAGCTCTATTGATATCTGAATTATTTGAATTTACATCATTTCATCTTGCTAACAGAAGACCTAGCAACAGATTGAGGCCATTTTCCAAGTTGTTATTTGTTTCTGTTATTTTCAATTACTGCTATGTTGGTAAGTATTTAACATGGCTATGGAAAAAACAATGGGTTCCTTCTGCATTTCCCACCATACTCTGTCTATATGAGGCCATGTGACTATGGCCAATGGATTGTTCATGTAAATGCTATACACTTCCAGGTATGGCCCATTCAAGCTCCTGTGACAGTTTCTACTTCTTATTTGTTTCTCTGCAAAGGTTCCAGTGGGAATAACTGAGAATTTACTAGATGGAAGGGACACCGACTCCTGAGTCACCACATGGAATTTGGCTACTAAAAGTGGATTGGACTGACCTCTGAGTGAGAAATAAAACTTTTAAGTTTAAGACAAAGAGATTTTGGTGTTGTCTGTTTCAGCACTGGTATGCTCTGATACCATGAAAAGAGCTATAATATTTTGGATGATAAAAGCTTCGATTTTAAATATAATGAACCACTGGCTGGGCACATGCAGAAATAGAAGCCTTCAAGTTTTTATATCAGTTAAAGAGTCATTGCATATTCTGTGTAATACTTGCTCCAACGTTAAGAATAAAGTAAAAACTGAATAGAGTGTGGAAAGGGGCAGCAGGGATAAAGATGAGAATAATACAGATTCAAAGGGGTATATGTATCCCCATGTTTATAGCAGCATTATGAACAATAGCCAAGCTATGGAGAGAGCCCACATGTCCATCAACTGATGAATGGATAAAGAAGATGTGGTATATGTGTGTGTGTGTATATATATGTGTGTGTGTGTGTGTGTGTGTGTGTGTGTGTGTATACATATACATATACATATACAGAAAGTGGACTATTACTCAGCCATCAAAAAGTGAAATCTTGCCATTTGCAATGATGTGGATGCAACTAGAGTGTATTATGCTAAGTGAAATTAGAGAAAGGCAAATACTATGTGATTTCACTTATATATGGAATTTAAGAAAGAAAACAGATGAACAAATGGGGAGGAGGGAAACAAACCATGAGAGACTCTTAAAGATAGAGAACAAACTGAGGGTTGATGGAGGGAGGTGGGTGGTGGATGGATTCAATGGGTGATGAGTATTAATGAGGGCACTTGTTTGGATGAGCACTGGGTGTTGTATGTAAGTGATAAATCACTGAATTCTGCTGAAACCAATATTGCACTGTCTGTTAACTTACTAGAATTTAAATTAAAATTTGGGGGGAAAAAGGAGGATCTACTGGCTATACCTTAAAGAGATGTCTGTCAAGTATCTAAAGCTTTTTATTTTCCTAGACTTTAAATATTTTGGTTTCCAACAAGCAATAAGTGAAAATTACTTTTTTTATATGTAAAAAAGAGAAATTCCAAAAAATGGATTTTACCTATAGAGAGAATACAATTTTGTGCCTACAAGAATATTTTGGGTTAAGCATGGGGCCCATCAGTTGAGCTAAAAACACTTAAGATATTAGAGACTATTAAAAAATAAGAAAAACTTATTTAGCATCAAGAAGTTGATAAGATACTAAGGAAATAATCCATGATCCAGACAAAATCTATTGGATGTGGAAATCCAGAATGGCAACATTACTCCACTATCTTGAAGATGATTGACAAATACAGTGAATTTAAGCTTTAGTTTAAGGGATAGAAGAAAATGTACAGGATTTGCCTAAGGCAGAAAATCAAAAGGCAGAAGGGCTAAAGATGAATAATTCAAAAATTAGAAAAAGGAAAATGAATAAACCCAAAGAGTAGGTGAATGGAAATATTAAGGATAAGATACAAAATTAGTGAAATGCAAAACCTACAAAATGGAATCAACAAAGTCCAAAGATCATTCATGACACAAAAATATAACAAAATAGACTAAACTTCAGTGACATTTAATATCTTAACATATGATATAATGAACAACTTTATAATAATAAATCTAAAAATTTATACAAAATAGACAAATCTTTATTTTATTTATTTATTTATTTATTTATTTATTTATTTATTTATATTTATTTATTTTGGGGGAGAGAGAGAGAGCACGAGCAGGGTAGGGGCAGAGAGAAGGAGAGACAGAATCCCAAGCAGCCTCTTCCCCATCAGCGCAGAGCCTGATGCTGGGCTTGAACTCACAAACTGCGAGATCACAACCTGAGCTCCCAAATAGACAAATAGATAAATCTTTAGAAGAACACAAATTACACATTGACAAAAGAATTCCAAACAATTCTAAATAATGCTATAATTGAATTAAATCAATAGTCAAAAATCTTATTTGAAGGAAATTCTTAGTCTACATGGCATTGGTAATATTTGAACTTCTAGAGGCATATGATTCTAATCTAACACCAACTGTTCTAAGAAATAGGAAAAACAGGGGTGCCTGGGTGGCTCAGTCAGTTAAGCATCTGACTTTGGCCTAGGTCATGATCTCACGGTTCTCATGAGTTCGAGCCCCACATAGGACTCTGTGCTGACAGCTCGGGGCCTGGAGCTTGCTTTGGACTCTGTGTCTCCCTCTCTCTCTGCCCCTCCTCTGCTCATGCTCTGTCTCTGTCTCTCTCTCTCAAAAATAAATAAACATTAAAAAAATTAAAAAGAAAATAAAAAAATAAATAGGAAAAACACACATGTATACCAATTGTATTTATAAGATTGGCATGGCCTTGGTATAAAAAAAATGTATACTACATGAAAATAAATTTACATACAAATTTCACCCAAGAACATACATGAAAAATGCAAACTCAAATATTAACAAATGAACACAACAATAAATAAAAAAAGGTAATATAATCTATCTTACTGGGTTTTTCAGAGATTCAAGTTTAAAATCAGTTTCTCAATTAATGTAATGTACCAGATTAAGTTTGAAGGAGATAAAATATATCATTTCAATAAATGTAGAAAAAATATTTTGCTTGTACATAACTTTGGGAATATATATATATATATACATATATACATATATATACATATATACATATATATATATAGTTAGTGGAATTTCTGGGTCAGAGGGTAAATGTACAGGATACTATCAAGTTGCAAATATCTTTTCCCACTTAGGACAATATCTTAAGAAATAGATATTGAGGAATAGAGTGTGCAATTTCTGTATAGATTAATTTATCAATGATTTCCTTCATGGAAAATTTCATTTTCAAAAAAATTGTCATCTTTCTTCTTTCCATCCTCTCTTCCTCCCTCCTTTCCTTCCTTCCTTCCTTCCTTCCTTCCTTCCTTCCTTCCTTCCCATCTCCCCTTTTTCTTATCTGTCGTCCTTTTAGTGTGACAATACAAATTAATGTCTTGTAAGGTGAATTAAGATTCAATTTTTGTGTTTTCCTTAATTAATAAACATCTGCAAGAGTGCAATTTCATTCTATTGAATATAAATATTCTAATTGCTGAGAAACTGTGCATGGGGGGAAAAGGAGAGACAGGAGGCAGAAAAACAGTTATTTAACAAAAATTATATAAAGAAACTATTGGCTTCACAAGGAAAAAGGAGGTAATATTTGAAATTATAAGTTTATGAATTTTGAACCATTATGTACGTGAAATGTGAAAATATCAGCTCTCCTGATAAGTTGTTAGGTAACCAGAAACAAGATAATTTATCACTGCATTTAAGAGTGGGGGTTCAAGAATTAGACTGCCTGAGGTCAAAACTAGGATCTTCCATATATTAGCTGAATGAGCTGGAGAATTTTCTAAAATTCCCTTAGTTTTCTCATCTATGAAATGAAGATAATGATGTTATATACATCAGGGCATCTGGGTGGGTCAGTCCGTTAAGCATCTGCCTTTGGCTCAGATCATGATCTTGCAGTTTGTGAGTTCGAGCCCCACGTCAGGCTCTGTGCTGACAGCTCAGAGCCTGGAGCTTGTTTTGGATTCTTGTCTCCCTCTCTCTCTGCCCCTGTTCAGCTCACGCTCTGTCTCTCTCTCAGAAATAAATAAACATTAAAAAATTTAAAAAATAAAAAAATTATGTTATATACATCTTAAGATAGTTGTGGATAACTAATAGTCAATGTTTGTAAAATGGATAGAACGATTCTTGGAAAACACATGGCATTTCCACCAAACTTGAAATTTGCCTGGTGTCATTCCTTAATCTTCTGCTCCTTCTAAATTCTCCACTGCTGTCCATTCCTCTTGGCAACAAATATAAATAAATTAGATTAGTCTTTTGAAATTTTTATATTCATTACCCTGAAACTTTGTCAATTTCTCCTCCACAATGGTTTTAGAGAAGTCTCCACTGAAAACATCTGATCTCAAACTCATTTACTCATGGATTTCCACACCGTTACTCAACATTATTCCTATTTTCTCCATATAGATGTTTTGCCTAACCCTGTTTGTCGCATAATATGTGGTCTTCTTTACATTTAGAATGTTTTCCCACTTTATACCAATTGAAATTCCATACTTTCTCCTGTGTACTTTAGGAACACTTTGGCAACTAATCTGACCTCAGACCAATTCGTTATTTTGTTAGTGCCTTTTTGTAAAATGCTTGTAATGAGCTATCACTTATTTTTTTGAATCAGATACTGCTGTTAGGTTGTTTCCCTAACTGCAGCTGTTACTCTTGGAATCAACCACATGCAACATGTTTCTGCACACGTGCATTTTTCAAAGCAGTATTATTTTTATGCTCAGAATCAGTAGGCAAAATGATGAACAAGATATTTTAAAAGCAACAGGACTATTTAAATATCTTCCCTTTAGCACATCTTTACTAATTATTCACTTACAATTATTCACTAATAATTAACTTTATTCACAATAATTCACATTTATTTCACAATAATTACAATTATTCACTAATTATTCATCTTTACTAATTATTTGCTTTGATTTATAAGGGTCTATATTCTATCAATCACTTGCTAGGTTGCTTTTGGCAAATCACTTTACACTTCTACATCTCCGTGCCATCATCTGACAAAGTAGACATTGGGTTACATGCTGGATAAAGCATGGAACTTCAAAATTCTCCAAAAACAGACTTAGAAACTGCTTGCCATGCATCAGGTCTGCAAATAGCACCTCAGTGAATGCCTCTTTGTGGATATGTGTGGAAGTTTTCCTGAGATACATATTTAGGAGTGGAATTTCTGGGTCATGGAAAATATTCTTATTTAATTTGACTGAGTACACTCATATTGTCTTCCAGAATGACTACACCAGTCCACAGTGATTGAGGTTTAATGTATAGAAACATCCACACTACACTTAGCATTTTCAACTTGCAGGTCTGTTAGCTGTGAAGTGACACCTTTCCTTGATTACTAACGAACTTGAACAACTATTACGTACTCTGTAAATTGTCTGTTCTTATATTTTGCACATGTTTTTCTATTCATCACAGCTAAAAAGTGGAAACGATCTGTATCAATTTCCTAGGACTGCTATAACCATGTAGCACAAACTGGGTGGGCTAAAACAATAAAAATATATAATCTCACAGTTCCTGAGGCTAAAAGTCTGAAATCAAGGTGTGTACAGGGCCATCCTTCCTCTGAAAGATGTAGGAAAGAATCTTTCTTTTCAAATGCCAACCTCTTATAGTTTCCAGTAATTCTTATCATTCGTTGGTTTAAAACTGGCCCACTCCAGTCTTACCTCCATCTTTTCACGGGCTTCATTCCTTTGCATGTGTCTGTGTGCCCTCTCCTCTTCCTTCTTACAAGGACACTAATCTTTGTATTCAAGGTGCACCTATCTGCTGTGTGACCTCATCTCAGCTAAATATATCTGCAAAAAGTCTATTTCCAAGTGAGATCAGTTCTGAGATTCTAGATGGATATGAATTTTTTGGGGGGGCGGGGAGGGAGAACCCATTTGACCCAGTACATGACCTAAATGTTCATCAACTGAAGAACAGATAAACAAATGTGTTTTTTTCTTTACAGTGGGCTATTATTTGGCAATCAAAAGGAATGAAGCAGTGAATGATACCCACTACTGCATGGATGAACCTTGAAGCTTATGCTCATTGAAAGAAGTCAGTGACAAGATCCTACACCTATGTAACTCAATGATTATAGTCTAGAATCGGCAAATTTGTAGAGACAGAAAATAGATTAGTGGTTGCCTGGGGGTAGAGGGAAGCATGTGGAATGACTGCTCTGGATTCCTTCTTAGGTAGTAAAAATGTTCTAAAATTAGATTGTAGTGATGGTTGCACAATTTTGTGAATTTACTAAAAATGACTGAACTGTATAATGTAAATAGATGGATTTTATGGTATGTGAATTATAACTTAGCAAAAGCTATTTAAAAAATGACTCACACACCTGGATTTGGTGTGTGTGTGTGTGGGGGGGTTATGTCATACTTCTGGAATGTGTAGTGACACTGGGTTTCTTTTTGTTGTTGACTCAAAACAATTGATGAAATATTATCTATGTACATCTAGATACATGCCTATATTGAATTAGCTATTGAAAATTCTCTTAGTTTTGATAATGGTGAAGTTTGTCAACTAGAATTCCTTTATTTTTACAAAAGTATATTCATCAATATTTTTATTATGATTTAAATTTTTGAAAAATTTTTAAGTCTGCCTTTTCTCCCATATCAGTAAATTGTTCTCTCCTGTATTAATATAATTACCTTGTAGTTTTTCCTTTAAAGAGTATCTTCTTTTTTTAAGTTTATTTATTTATTTTTGAAAGAGAAGGAAAGCATGAATCAGGGAGGAGCAGAGAAAGAGAGGGAAAGAGAGAGAATCCCAAGCAGACTCCCTGTAGTCAGCACACAACTTGATGTGGGGCTCAGACCCATGAACCATGAGATCATGACCTGAGCCGAAGGTGAACGCTCAACCGACTGAGCCACCCAGGCACCCCTCTTTTCACATTTAGGTATTTAGTGTATCTGAAGTTCAAGTCTTATGTGTAATTAGGTAAAGATTTAATTTTACTTTTTTTAAATATCATGATCCAATTTTTGTAACACCGTCTATTATGCAATGTATACTGTATGCTTATTAAGTGCTTGCACACAGATGGCTTGATGTCTTAGTTCCCTCTTCTTTTCAAATAGTCTAGTCTTGTGACATCACCACACTGTTTTCATTACTATAATTCCCCATTTTCCTTTATCGTTTCTTAATTAGAAAGTGTATTGTGCTATCTCCTCAATAGGATAAATGCTCCTAGGGTTTCAAATAAACTCATAATGTTGACTTTCCAGTAACTGGACCACTGTGAAGCATATGGTAGACAATCAGTAAATCTGAATAAATGAAGAATGAGCAAACGAAAGAAACAGCATGTAGAAATTATATATATATATATATATATTATATATATATATATATATATATATATATATAATGTTTAGTAAACCAAAATACATGACCAATTGTTTTAGGAAATTATACAAAATTGATGCATTTAAGAAGCATATAAGATATAAAGAAATGAAACAGTCATAGGGCAGAGTGGGACATGTAAAGGGGAGGCATGGTGTACAAATTTATTCCTTCTAAAAGGATAAATCTTATGTCAAATGGATATTACAATCAAAATTTAAACACAACATTTAAAAAATTTTTTCAGCATATTTATTTATTTTGAGAGAGAGAGAGAGTTAGAGAACAAGTGGGGGAGGGGCAGAGAGAGAGAGAGAGAGAGAGAGAGGGGGAAAGAGAGAATCCCAAGCAGGCTGTGCACCTCCAGGGCAGAACCCAATGCAAGGCTCGAACTCATGAACCATGAGATCATGACCTGAACCAAAGTCAGATGCTTAACCGACTGAGTCACTCAGGTGCCCCCAAGCATAACATTTTTGATATTCAGATTAATATAATCTTGTCTAAGAGTTGTTATCTCATTATCTCATTAATGTTATGTCTTATTACAATTAGGGCATTGCTGATTTTGAATTTGAAAATTAATACTAAACATAATTTTTAAAACCTGCTTTTAATTGGGGAATTTCAAGTTTTATTGCACTAATAAAATGTTCAGGCTCAGACAACGCTAATTACTATTTAGAGATTGTTTGCAGGTGCAAATGTGAAAACATTTCTTAAAATTGTAAACACTTTATTGTATTTAAATACCTGTATTTTATAAGAACTAGTAATGTTTGAAGTGATTTGCATTTAATTGTGTTTTAATCATTCCAAAAGTCAACAAAGTTGTAAATATTCTTCTCTAAGAAAGAATTTTTCTACTTATAAAATATCTAGGGATTCCTCAGACTGATCCTTGTCTGGGATTACTTCTGTCTACACCAACGCCCCAGCACTCCATTAGCACGTGTTCTCACATCAAAAGTCGTTTACGCCCTGTACAATTTGTACATCCACCACTTCCTACTGAAGTCACTTTTTGCAGTTCTATAAACATAAAACAAGACAATGTACAAAAATATTTGGAATATAAGACTTCATTATTGGCCTCCTACAGAGTCCATTTGAAGGGAAACCAGAAATATATTCAAAGTTATACTCTCTTGAGGTCTAGATAGACCATATAGCGCTTGGAGTTGCCAGAGGTTAGAAAAAAAGATGGAGCAAGGAAGGCAAGAGAGGAAAAAGAATTCAAATAGGGAATGGGCAATTTATACTTGCCGAATGTCCACCATGGGCCTCACTTTATGCTTGGTGTTGTTATATACCATTTCTCATCTAACAGTCAACAAAACGCCACACATTATATTATTTCTCTAAACTACAGCTTTCTTACTGAGAAACAAAAGTTCAGAATCAATACCTGTCTGATGTCCCTGAAGCTGCTGAGGAACACGGAGGCTAGAAGTCAGCCCTCCTGATGCTCCATCCAGCGTGCACTCCACCACAGCGGGAGTTCAAGACTAGACTGAAAGTACAGATCTTGTCTTAGAAGGGATAACATAACGCGGTATTCATACAGGTAATAAAATTTGTGTTTTATCAGTTCCATGATATCTATACCCAGATCATTATCGTTTAGTCAGTAATTTTTAGTTGACTTGCCGTAATGTGAACAAATCTCAGGTATGTAGTTCTGATTTTTGCATGTTTCACATCGTAACTTAAGAAAAGTAGAAATACACGATGGCTTTAAATGCAGAAACAAAACCAAAAATGTCCATTTTTCAAAGAACTGGGCAAAACCACTTGCCCAGATCCTTAGTTTACAGCTGGAAATATGTCTATAATTAACTATCTTAAATAGAAGGTTACCCTAGCAGGAGAAAGATACTTCATATTTTGTCTTTATCTTTTGTTGTGGGCATTTTTGTAAAATAAGAATAATTCAGAAATGATGTTTAATGTAATGCTGTCACAGGGAGATTACAATTAGAGAAAGCACGCAGTACTTTTCTACAATCTGAAGCGAATTATGGTATGTTTCCACTAGCTCTCAACATATTTCTTCAAACTCTGAAAATGCAGTTTGGTATTCTGATGTATTAAGAACCCAATTAATCATAAGTGTTAGTTCAGCTGCAGGGTAGATAAGTTTGTTATTAGAATCACATTTTGAATTTTTAAAAATTCTATTTTATTTTTATGTTTCTTTCTCTGAAGCAGTCCCTTTTAATTATGCGACAGTAAATTTCATATCCAACAATCAAATACAGTTTTGCTGTTTCATCGAAAAGGATCCATGTGCTCTTTGCTTTTCTGTATTTTTGTCTATGGTTTTACTTCAAAAGAAAAAAAAAAGCTCCTTTAGAGTAATATTCAGATAAATTTTGCATTTAAAAAAATTTTTAATGGTTATTTATTTTTGAGAGAGAGATAGAGTGCAAGTAGGGGAGGAGCAGAGAGAGAGGGAGACACAGAATCTGAAGCAGGCTCCAGGCTCTGAGCTGTCAGCACAGAGCCTTACAGCACAGAGCCTCAAACTCATGAACTGTGAGATCATGACCTGGGCTGAAGTCGTACACTTAACTGACTGAGCCACCCAGGTGCCCCAAATTTTACCTTTTTAAAAGCATTATAAACTTGTTGAGGATGTAGAGGATTATTTATGGTAACTAGCCTTGCCCAACTATGCTTGGGTGTCTCCATTTTATGAATTAATAGCATTGATAAAAATTATGTATTTTAACAGAATTCATTGTATCAGTACTTACTATATGTCAGGCAATGTGCAAAGAATCTTATACACAATAGTTTACTTTTAATTTACACACTGGCCCAATTTGGAAGGTAAATAGAGATGGGGAAATTGAGTAATAAAATACTTGTATGATTGAAACAGGTCACGTAGCTTGTAGGGAGCAAACTCATTTTACCCGGTTCCAAAGGGTAATTATAGCTCTTGAACGGGCACTACAAAATAGGTATAGTGGGCAAAGTGTTGAATAGCCATTCCTATGAAATATATGTAAGGTGGTTTTACTAGTAACTGGTTTCCCGGTAGCATTGGTTGATGATCTGATTGAGAATGAGAAGGGAAAATAGATTGAAGGAAGGACAATTTTGAAAGCTGAAATGTGAACTCTTGAATTTATTGCCTCAAACAAAGGAAAATTAAAGTCTATGTCTACTGATACAAACTTGATTATTTTGATTAAAGCCTAAGTCAAAATGTTTGAGTCTGTTAAAAAAAAATAGTTGTCAGTCAAAACCAAACAATAGGTTGATTTTTTAACTTTCTTTTGTTTTTTTTAACCTTGCCAATGAAAATAGACAAATTAGTAAATGTAGAACCAATCAGAATTATACAATTTTTTTCTTTATTGTCGCCTTAAATCCGGAAGTCATAGCTGTGTAGGCAATCTGACAAGAAGGTAATACTTTTCTGAATGATCGATGAACTGTAAATTCCTAGTCCTACATTAACGTAAAAATCCATAGTGAGGGCAGGTTTTATCTGATGAAATCAAACCTTCACAGACCTCATCTTTTAACCTCTACTGTACTATATGTAAAGCTGTTTAAATTTATATTAAAACTTCTGTACTTGGCTGAAATCACAAGAATATGCATGAAATACACTTTGTAGAGTTCTGTGTGCCCCCCAGTCACCCAAATGAATAAATCAATTGCAATTTAATATGTGTAGTAAGTTTAGAAAGCGTTGAGCAAAGATGATTAAAGGTTGAAAAACAAGGCCAAGGAAAAAAAAGTTAAAATAAAAAGTATAATTTAGCCTCGGAGAAAAATTGAGAAGTAATTTAAGGACAGTCATTAGAGATACGAAGTCTATTTTAGACATGGTGGTAGCTGGTTGTTTCCTTTTTCCAACAAGGAAAGAACAGAAAGAAATGAAGCCAATTTGTTGTAAGCCATAAAAAAAAGAGAATATTTGAATTGTAATAGTTATGGAATATTATTTTTCAGACATTTTACTAATATAGACCAAATGTTTTTCTAAGATATAAGTATGTATGCTTATACTTACATACATGTGTGTAGTTATTTGTAAAAAAAAAAAATTAAGATATGTAGATTCCAAATGATTAGTGTCTATGCATTTTTGCTGGTTGGGTGGGTAGCATGGACTTCAGAAAATAATAGTTCTTTTTCCAAGGCCCAGTCCTTTTAGTGCAGAATCTCATGACTCCTCTAAAACTGAAAATCATCAGTTTCATTCTTAAGTCAGGATAATACCATATGTCTCTATATATTATTGGAATAGAAAATTACTATTAGATTTTACACAATTAAAGATTGTTAGCTAGACTAATGTGAATAGCACATATTGAGGAATCAAGTATTGAATTGAAAGTCCTGTCTTTTATTATTTTTAAAGCAAGATGGTTCTTGGGGCACCTGGGTCACTCAGTCTGTTAGGCTCTCACCTCTTGATTTTGGCTCAAGTCATGATCTCATGGTTTCTGGGATCCAGCTCCGTGTCAGGCTCTGTATTGACAGCACAGAGCCTGCTTGGGATGCTCAATCTCGCTCTCTCTCTGCCCCTCACCTGCTCACAAGCATGCGCTCTTCCTCAAAAATACATAAACATTAAAAAAAAAAAAAAAAGGCACACAAGGTGCATCTGGGTGGCTTAGTCGGCTAAGCATCCGACTTCAGCTTAGGTCATGATCTCCCTGTGCGTGACTTCGAGCCCCACAACAGGCTCTGTGCTGAGGGCTCAGAGCCTGGAGCCTGCTTTGGATTCTGTGTCTTTCCCTTTCTCTGACCCTCCCCAACTCATGCTCTGTCTCTCCGTCTCTCAAAAATAAACATTAAAAAAAAGCACATAAGAGAAACAAGACCAACAATATTTGTCTGTTATTAGTAGCTGATGAAGAGAGTGAATCAAAATATGAGATCACAGCTTTAGCTGAAGCAGAACCAAGAGACCCAGAGGAATTCTGCTGATCCAAGTAATACACTGTGTATAGAGAGGTCTGGAGACCTGTAACTTTCTGCAAAGTCTCCAGAGAAGCCTGTGGAGAAATGGCCAATCACCTAGAGAGCAAATGTTATACCAACAGGGTACATAGAAAATGTACATATGAAAATTAAATTAAATTAAATTAAATTAAATTAAATTACATTACATTACATTAAATTACATTACATTAAATTAAAAGGACTTCCCTAGGTGTGCTTTTGCAATTTACTTTTGGACTTGATATGCAAAGTGTTTGTTTTAATTTTTTAAAGTTTATTTATTTATTTTGAGAGACAGAGAGAGTGAGCAGGGGAGGGACAGAGAGAGAGGGAGAGAGAGAATCCCAAGCAGTCTCCGCACTGTCAGCACAGAGCCCAATGTGGGGCTTGAACTCACCATCGATGAGATGTGACCTGGGCTAAAACCAAGATTCTGACGCTCAACCAACTGAGCCACCCAGGTGCCCCCACACTGTTTTTATTTAAACGACACTTTGCTTTAACTCCGTGGCTCTCTGGTGTCTCTTTCTTTTCCAAAGTTAATTTCCTCCCTTGAAGTTGGAGTAATATTTCCTTTTCTATCCACTTTAGAGTTTTTCCAAGGATTAAATAAGATGATAATGTGAAAAAACTTTAAAAAGTATAAATTTCTAGAAACACTGAGCATTCTCATCATGGTTTTATTTGTCATGTATGGCAAATCACTTCTGAAGTCCGCACACTGGAGGTCTGGGATCAGCTGCCAGGCCTGTTTGCATGTTTCATATTTGGAAAAGATTTGACAAATGTCAGTCATGTAATCCAAAGTGGACTAAGGAAATGATCAGAAGGCATTCGAGTAATGCTGAAACCAAATCACGTAACAAGTCTTTTGATGATGCTTTAATTGCAACTTACAGATCCCTACCCTGGCTATCTGAGGGCAAGTGGAATTCACTGAAGGAAGAACTGGAAACCTCGGCTGGGACAAGGCAAGAACTCACAGAGCCCCAAGGCTGAGGGAATAAGAACAAAGTGACAGACTCAGGCTGCTGCTCTGGCCAGTCAGCCTCACTCCCCTCCACCATCTATGCCACTCAGTTTACAGTCAAAGTCCTGATAGAGTCTAATAAGCTCAGATGGACTTATATGGCCCCATGTTGTCTTTGGGGCAGACGATAAAAGTTAATAATTACTCTCTCAAGGATGCAGACAAGGAGGAAGAAGAAATGGTTATTTGAGAGGTTTCTACTAGAAGTGAGAGCAGACATCGAGTAGCTAAAACAACTACAACAAATGTCTAGTATGTTACACAGACTTTGGGCTTATCACAGGGTAAATCTGGATAATTCAGTTTCTTGCCCAAATTTCCAAATACTGGAGGATATTTTTAATTGATTTTAAATAAACCATGTGTTATTTACAATAATTACTAAGAAATTCTAATATTTAGAGATATTTCTAAACATATATAAAAACATACTAGAGGATGAAAAATACATTAACTGATACACATTTTCTTGTTTTCAGCTATAATACCTTTAGAATTGCTTGGCAGTCTGACGCTTTTCATAAGTTGATGGAATAGCATTCTCTCCTTGTCTCTGAAAGGATTTGTCTGGATTTCAAATGGCTAATAAACCTGTGTATCCAGTTTTACCTTTAAAATAATTGATATAATCATTCTAATTAGGCTAAATGTACCCTTTGATCTTAAGTGTCCATCAAAATATTCAATGTAGTTATCTTATAGCAATGCTGTCTATTTTTAATGCAGTCTGTTAAAAATATCTCTCCATATGTTAGCTAATTGTCTCTGTAAGAAAATAAAATAGAGTTCTAAACCAACTACCTGTCTTAAAGACAATGCATTTATCCTCTTATTTTTTTTTTTCTTTTGGCAAATACTTATCAAGCAACCCAGACACTGGGAAGATAACAATAAACTGCTACCACTTATGAAGCTTAAAGTCTCATATGGAAGAAAGTAGGGGCATTTTCAACAAAACAATGCTTTGAGAAATGTATAGAAACACTTAAATCTGTCTCAGAGAGTCTAGTGATGCTTATCAAATAAAGTAGGCTATAGTTCTATATGGTATCTTTTTTCCGGCTTTATTGACATATAACCCACATAACTTTAAGGTGAACAACATAATGATTTGATATATGTATATACTGCAAAATGATTATCACGGCAAGATTAGATACCATCCATCAACTCACATATTCACAGTTTTTTCTTGTGATGAAAACTTTTAAGATCTACTCTCTCTGCAACTTTTAAATATACTGTACAGTATTGTTAACTATAGTCATCACCCTGTACACTACATCCTCAGAACGTATTTATCTTATAATTGCAAGTTTCAAGTAGAAGATACTGTGGGAGTATATGGGGAATGTTAACATGATTGCAATAATCAGCAGGATAAAATGAAGTCCTTATTTCCTTTGGGTGTGTTATATACACAAGTACAGTGGTTAAAGTAATGCTAGCTATTGTAACAAACATAGCCCCACAGCTGTGTGCTTTAGGATAAGTTTATTTCTCACTCAGCCAACACTCGGATGTGGCTGTCTTACATCAGTATGCAACTTTTCTACACATGGTGACTCAGGGACCAGGGCTCCTCCTTTCCCCTAGGACTTCCTGAGTCCCCTGCTTCCAGCCAAAATGTGAAGGTAGGTAGGGTCAAAAGCAAACAAAGAACCCTCCTCTACTTCACTGATTGTCCTGGAAATGGCATGTATGACTTCCACTTACATTCCATTGGTGAGACATGGTTACATTGGCCCACATGTCACTTTTCCCAGTGACAGCTCTATTCTATGAAAACAAAGTTATAGAATAATTGATATTAGCTGTCCTTTAGAGGTGAAAGTGAAAGGATAAATGGGAGGAAGGGAGGGTAGGCAGGAGGGTAGAGGGGGGAGGGAGGGAGGAAAGGAGAGAGAATAGGAAAAATTAATGGGTGTGGAATTTATAATAATATACGACAATACCACCAATGATATTAACAAAAGTGATCAAGAACAATTGACATTTTTGCAGATTAAGAATAATGAGAAATATGATTGGGGAGAATTAGGAGCTCAAATCTCTTAATACTTGTAAAAGGGTTTTATTTAGGACTTTAATTTCTCCTGAGAAATGGATAAGTAGCATAAATGAATAGATCTACATAATTCAACATATGTAGATCTCAAAAACAATTTTGACATGGAGAGAAAACTTCACAAGTATTGAATGATGTAAACAATACTATACTAATTGTGTAAACTAAAGCACAAGATATATTGTCACATTGTGCTTATAGATACAGGTATATTTTTAAAATTATTAACATATTTAATAAAAATTATCAAAATATTAAAATAAAATAGTGGAGGGATACCTAGGTGGCTCAGTCAGTTGAGCATCAGACTCTTGTTTTCGACTCAGGTCAAGATCCCAAGGTTGTGGGGTCAAGCCCCACATTGGGCTCTGTGCTGAGTGTAGAGCCTGCTTAAGATTCTCTCTCTCTTTGGGGCACATGGGTGGCTCAGTTGGTTAAGTCTTCAAGTTCGGCTCAGGTCATAGTCTCTCAGTTCGTGAGTTTGAGCCCCGTGTTGGGCTGTGTGCTGATAGATCATAGCTTGGAGCCTGCTTTGGATTCTGTGTCTCCCTCTCTATCTCTGCCCCTCCCCTGCTCACACTCTGTCTCTCTTTCTCAAAAATAAACATTAAAAAAAAAAAAAGAGGGGCACCTGGGTGGCTCAGTCGGTTGAGCGTCTGACTTCAGCTTACGTCATGATCTTGCAGTCTGTGAGTTCAAGTCTGAGTCCTGCTCTGTGCTGACAGCTCAGAGCCTGGAGCCTGCTTCGGATTCTGTGTCTCCCTCTCTCTTTCTCTGCCCCTCCCCCGCTCATGCTCTGTCTCTCTCTCTGTGTCAAAAATAAATAAACATTAAAAAAAAAAAAAGATTCTCTCCTTCTCTGACTCTGCCCCTGTTCCCTGCTGGCACTCTCTCTCTCCCTAAAACAAAATAAATTAAAAAAATAAAATATGTAGTGGAAGAACACATACCAAATTCTATGCAATGGTTTTCTGTAGGGATAGAAATAAAGATAGAAAATTGTAAGAGTATATAGAAGAGATTCTAAATTTGTTGATAGTACATTATTCTATATATTATTCTATATATATTCTATATATTCTATATTATATAAAATATATATATATAATCTCTATATATATTATATATTATATAAATAAAATATGGTAAATGTTAATATTTTTTCATTTGTGGTAGTGGGGACAAGGTGTTTGTTGAGGTAGTGTTTTCCACATTGAGAGACCTGTAAATTTCACTGAGTCCTTTCCTTAGAAAGCAGGTGCTTTATGTTCACATTTAGGGCATTTTTATGCTCCTGAGGTTATAGTATTTAGACATGTTTATACCGTGATCTGAGAGTGTATTGCATAAGTTTTTGTGAGCTAAAAAAATTTGGACAACATTGTTGAGCATAATTTGAATTTGGAAAAATAGGAAAACAATTATCGACTAAGACTGTATTATATTATTGGATTTAAGTAATTACACTTCTAGCCCATCTCTGAGGCTTTAGAAAGCAAAAGATTAGCTAATCACATGGTTCCCAGAAAGATACAAAAAAGAACAGTAGTTATTGTCTAGAAAGTAACCCACAAAGGTGGGAGAAGTATTTATCTGGTAATCTCTTTATTCTCTTGCCTGACAGGTCAGCTACTTTATTGGGTGGCTTCAAGTTAAGAGAACAGAATGCCAACTAATCTTTCTTTCCCTTCCTCCATATTATTCTAACATGGTCCATAATACATGAACTTTGACTTTAGGGAAGGTTAGGGAGAAAGCTTCTTTCTCTCTAGCCCTCATTAGCTCTACTGCTTGGAAACAGCAGTGACTCATCTGAATGATAAAATGGTGCCTAACTTAATTATAACTTTTGAGATTAATGAATTGAAAAATATTTTCACAGATAACTGATGAAAGCGAGGATTGCAGCACAAAAGGAGGAGAAGGCACAGGCAAAGATCATGAAACTATCAGATATCCAGCCTCTATTTCCAAAGATTGCTTTCGGCCACACAAAGCATGTTTCATTATTGGATCACAAACCACCAAAATATGTGTGATACCTTGGTTTGCCGGAAACTACAGTCTCATTCAAGGAGAGGTCTTTTGTATCCCATCCAGTTACTTAGTCAAACCAGGATGGAAAGGAATGAAGATAACATTACAAAAACCAGCTGCAGACCATCGGTTTGTACAGTTTTCATAAACAAGACTGACAAGATAACACAGACTACCCCCTTGTGTTGGACCCTAGCCCTTAACTACATTGACCAACAGTGGATACATTTAGTTAGGTGTGTCCAAAGGTCAGCATAGTGACTTCAGCATCCTCAACAATAAGTAGAAGATTGTAGCCAACCTTGTACTTACACAGATGGGCTTTATGGTAAATAAGTAGATGTCTTTCTCTTTGTTTCATGGTGCAGTAGTGAAAACTCAGGAGAACAAGGGTTCTTGTATCAGAATTTCCCCTGTAGCAGGGAGGTAAGACAACTCGATAAAAGAGGATTTACTAGCAAGTAGGTTTCAGACGGCATTCAAGAAGCATTCTCCAATCCTGTTATATCTGTGCTTTCGATGCACATAAAAAGAATAGCAATTTTTTTTTACTTCCAATAATCAGTCTTCACCCTGTTGGGGGCAATATTACCACCACTAAAGTTGCTTGGCTTTATATGTTTGTCAAATTCATCCATATAGTTTAATGTAGTCGTTAAATGTAATATCGTTTATACTAATTGTGTAAACACACTTACTTTTCCATTCTATTGATGAAAATGTAAACATTTCCAGTTTTTGAATATTACATACATTCTTGTGCTTTTTTTTGTTAACATATGTACACAATATCCTCATACACTATGTGTACTTGGATATTCACATGTTCAGCTCTAGTAGATTCTGCCAAATAGTTTTCTAATTACATTCACGTAAGAAGTTTTGGAGGATTTTAGTTGCCCCGCACTGTCACCAACACTTTTATATTGTCAGTATTTTAAAACATCAGTAATTTTGGTAGATGTGTGGTGCATCTCATTGTGGCTTTAATTTGTATTTCTTTGGTGAGTAAAGTGATAAGCGTTGTTTCATACACTGGTTGCATATTTGATTTTCCTCTTTTATGAAATGAATATCTTCTGTCCATTTATCTGTTGAGTTGTCTGTCTTTATCTTATTAAAGGATCTTCTTTTAAGACTTTAGTTATTCTGGATATAAATTACCTTTCCAAATATATGCAAATATCCTCTTCTGGTCTGTGCTTGCTTGTTCTACACACTTTATCTGATGACCAGTTCCTACCCTTAATATCTATTTTAAATGTTTTTGTTTCCTTTAGGTTGGCACTTTGGATTTCTTATTTAAAAACCTCACACTTTACTGACAAAATTATTTTCCTATATTTTCCTCTAAGACCTTTATGTTTTACCTATCACTTTTATGTCTGTAACCAATCTTGCATTGCTTTTTGTGTATAGGGCGAAGTGTCAAGATAACCATAAAAAATATGTGCTTACAAAGTAATTTTTTTAAAAATAAGCACTCCATGGGACAAATCTTTCCAAAAAAGAACTCAAAATCTAGAGTCTGTAGAACATTTTTATGTTAAATTTGACAACACAAATGCATGAAAAAATTCACATTAGCAAAAAGTAAATGTAAAGTCAAAGAACAAAACTAAATTGTCGAGGGAAATTTTGTGTGAATTATTCAGTTTTTTATTGTTTGTGTATAATAACATCTGCAAATCAATAAGAAAAATCCTGATGACCAAATATACAATTTGTCATATTTGTTAAGAGACAAATAAGTCTCCTATAAAAAAATGCCAAAAAATCCCAACAGGTAAAACAAGATAGCTTTAAAACTAGCTTTTTTTCTGTCTTATATGATTGTTTGTGTATAACAAGTCCAGGCATCAGATTGTTTTCCAGCGTCCCCACAAAATATAACTTCTGTCCATGATCTAAAATGACTGATATATCTCCCCACCTCACACAAATGTCAGTCATCACTAAATAGAAAAAACTGTAAGGTGATATAACCCAGAAATTACACACATATTTGTGTTCATATCCCTTTAGTAAGAATTTAGACATCTACCCACAGGGAAGTTTGAAAAACAGTCCCTTAATAAATGACAAAGGGAAGTATGGATATATTGGAAGCCACTAGTGTTATCTTCCTCCAGGGAAAGAGATATAAACATTTTGTAGAAAATGAGTTTTAAACACAGTAAGATGCTAAAATTAGTTTATAATAAACAATTTAAAATTTTAACCACAAATGGATACTTTTTTTTGACATAGCATAAAGACAAAGAACTAAACATTTGACTCCACACATTGTGGACAAGGGTGGAGGAAAGAGGAATTTACCCTTGCTCTTTCTTGGAGGAAATATAAACTGAAAGTCTGTCTATTGATATTTGACAATATCTACAAAATTTTTGAATTCACATATCGTTTTACCTAGATATTCCACTCCTTGTTATTTAGCTTCCTAGCAAAATAACAGATGTGCAAGGCCATTTAGGACAGCATTGTAAATAATATACGTATATGTTTATTAACTAGGTCTCCTTCAAATCAAGCATGCTTTCACATGAAGTGGAATACTATGCACCATTAAGGAGAATATGACAGTTCTGCTTAAACTGATATAAAAACGATTGCTATACCATATAAGGATTTAATTTAAAGCAAAGCATATAATATTACACATAGTATAGTACCTTTCTGTGTAAAAACAAAAAAATGCGCGTTTGTACATTTGCGTATCTCAAACAATAAACTGGAAGGAGGAATATACGAGAAACTGGGAACCATGGATATTTCTGGGGAAGCAAACTAGCCTGTGTGGGGTCTAAGGAGAGAAGACTTAGTCTTAATTTGAATTTTTTTATTCCTTCTGAATTTTGTACTGTATTAATGTATTACCTTTGCAAAACAAACAAACAAACACGCAAACAAACAAACCCAGGTTAGAGAACTCAAAGATAGAGAAAGCATTCATTGATAGAAAGATGTAGCCAATTGTTAAACTAAGTCTAGGATTTTAAATGTTATCTAAAATAGGCCAAAGATGTTTAATGTCAACTGAAAATAATGTCATCTGGGGCTAATGGCTCTGACTGCCTTGTAAATACCAAGACAGAATCAAGGTAAGTATTTCTTTAAATGAAATCATGACTAGTATGCTTAAGGAATTTTATATCTCTCCTGAAAGATTATAAACATACATTTTCACCCATAATTTAATCCACAGATTTAAAATGTATATGCTAGGGCACGATGGTGGCTCGGTCTGTTAAGTGTTCAACTTCAGCTCAGGTCATGATCTCAGCTCTCATCAAGGTCTCATGATCTTTTAGTGGTATTACTAAAAGTTCATGGGTTTGAGCCCAGCTCAGAGCCTGGAACCTGCTTGAGATTCTGTCTTCCTCTCTCTCTGCCCCTCCCTCACTTGTTCTGTCTCTCTCTCAAAAACAAATAAGCAGGGGCGCCTGGGTGGCTCAGTCGGTTAAGCGTCCGACTTCAGCTCAGGTTATGATCTCTCGGTCCGTGGGTTCAAGCCCCGCATCGTGCTCTGTGCTGACAGCTCAGAGCCTGGAGCCTGTTTCAGATTCTGTGTCTCCCTCTTTCTCTGACTCTCCCCTGTTCATGCTCTCTCTCTGTCTCAAAAATAAATAAATGTTAAAAAAAATTTCAAAAACAAATAAGCATTTAAAGTAAATACATAAATAAAATGTATATGCTAATAAACAGAAACAAATAAGAATTTAGAAAATCTATGTTCTACTCCCTCTATACATTACTACTGGCTCACTCTATGAGTTTGAATACCTAATGTAATATTTTTCAAGTTTCAGTATTTTAATACATAAATTTGGACATTATTTACTGTACTTTGTAGTGTTGCAGCCAAAATAGTGAATAAGAAAAAAACTTCTAAGTGATAAAATTATAACTTGAAGTGTTCCCAGGGTGATAACAAATGTTTAATCACTAAGGGGCGCTTGGGTGACTCAGTTGGTTAAGTGTCCAGCTTTGGCTCAGGTCATGATCTAAGGGTTCCTAAGATAGAGCCCCGCATCAGGCTCTCTGCTGTCAGTGGGGAGCCCACTTCAGATCCTCTGTCTTCCTCTCTCTCTCTGTCCCTCCCCTTCTTGTGCTCTCCTTCAAAAATAAATAAACGTTAAAAAAATGTTTAATCACCAAGATACCATGATCTTTGCTTACTGGGTAGTGCTCCTGGCCCATTGTGGCTCGAAATTAAGAATGCCTTCTCATTGGGGTGCCTGGGTGGCTCAGTCGGTTGAGTGTCTGACTTTGGCTCAGGTCATGATCTCACACTCCGTGAGTTCGAGCCCTGCGTCGGGCTCTGTGCTGACAACTCAGAGCCTGGAGCCTGTTTCAGATTCTGTGTTTCTCTCTCTCTCTGATCCTCCCCCGTTCGTGCTCCATCTCTCTGTGTCTCAAAAATAAATAAACGTTAGAAAAAATTAAAAAAAAAAAGAATGCCTTCTCATTGATTAAATTGACAAGAAACTAAATTGGCCTGATCTTTCATATATATTTATTAGAATCCTAATTGACTAATTTGTAGAGAGAAATATAAATTATGTGCTTCTCCTCAAAGGGAAACCAGGACGTTGGTTAGTAAGCTCTGAATCAGGAACATAAAAATTAGTTGATGGCTCAAACATGCTCCATCCATCTGTATAACAGAGATACAATTTTAAACGAGAAGACCAAGATATGTTTGGTAAGGAACCAGTGGTATTACTAAAAGTCTCTTCCTAAAACTCATATTCACTGCTTCTCTTGTTGACAAGAATTATTTTTTAATTACTTTTTATGTTTATTTTTATTTGAGAGAGAGAGAGAGAGTGAGCGGGGAAGGGTCAGAGAGAGAGAGAGAGAGAGAGAGGAGACACAGGATCCAAGCAAGCTCCAGGCTCTGAGCTGTCAGCAGAAAGCCCGACGCAGGGCTCGAACTCATAAACTGTGAGATCATGACCTGAGCCGAAGTCGGAGCTTAATCAACTGAGCCACCCAAGTGCCCCCGACAAGAATTATTCATACAACTTTTCTCAACAAAATAACTCTTAAAGTATTGCACTCGACAAGTTCTCCTGTTGCTTTGCCTCCATTCAGCCCCATTTGTTGGGGTCCTTATTCTCCTGGCTTCAGCTTCCTCTCTCAGCCCTCTTTGTCATGTCATTCAATAAGATCTTTTGGCAACAAGACTACTTATTGCTAATAGGAGCTCCTAACGTTGCCACTTTAATCCCTTACCTTCACTTACCTTAACATTTACATACTGGCCATAAATACCAGCAATTTCTTTCAGCACCTGCATGTACCAGCATCTACTTATTGTGAAACATTGCTCTAGAATCATCTATTACTTTAGTGGTAATCCAGAAGTTTATTTATCCAGCTTTGAATTCAATGTTTAAAAGTAGAAATGAGTAGAATCTTAAGAAGAATGTTGGGCGCTTAATGTCATTGTTAAGGAGATTATGGGTAAGCATATAATGTATTGTCCAAACTAGGACATTTTGGGAAGCAAAGAAGGAGTTTTCAATACTTAGGCTGCAACAATAGACCTAAACTGAGGGTATCCAAGACCAACTGGGACATATGGGTTACTTGAGAACTCAGCATTAAGAAGAGAGTTTTCAAGACAAGCCTTAGAAGTACTTTTTTAAAATTTTTCCCCACAACTTAGAGTGACATGTCATAGCTCCCATGAGGTGATGAGTTGTGCCTAGATAGCATTACATGGACATGAGAAAGATATTGAGAGTAAAACCATCCAATAGCCTTCACATGTTTTGTTTTCTAATATTAAAATCAAAATATCCTATTCACTGCTATGAACATAGCAGGTGGCTGTGAACACTTCACTGATCTAGCATGTAAGCACCTGGGCTCCAGATGATATGGATGGTCAGCCGGGCAGCTTTGCCAGCAGAAGGTGAGCCACGGAGCCATATGGGCATCTTGACGGTTGGAGTCCATACTATAAACTGCCAACGGCTCCCACTGCAGGTCCTTTAAAAAGCTTCAACATCCTTCGGAAATTGGAACCTCTTACCACTTACGTGAACTACTAGGATTATATTTAATTTGCCTTAACATTCATGCCATTTTGTGTTTGCTATCCATAAACCTGTTTTTTTCTTGGGTTTTTTGTTTGTTTGGTTGGTTTTTTTGCATTTTATCACTTACCAAATATCTTTTAGTCTGAAATGTGCTAGGCCTGCCATGGTTTCAGAGTGGAATAACAGGCTATGAAAAGTATAACTTTTCACTGGGGTATTTGAGCTCTCTAGCAAAAGCTCATATAGCATATATTCAGGCACTAATTCCCTCTGGATGGAGTTTCTAGAATTTACCTCTGCATGTCACAGTGCCATCACATCAATCACCAAGAAGCAAGCATAAGATCCTGGACTAGAAGAGGAATGGGGGGTGGGGGGGGGGGAGGGAGGTACCACCAGTAAAACTGATAAGATTCTCTTCATGTAGTTGTTTTTTCAATTTTAGTGAAAATTATTTGGCATTCACTTAATCAAAGTATCAATTTTGCATCTTAAATGTCATTCTATGCCTATGATCTCAAATCTCCTCTAAGTATTGAGGTTTCACAGTGACAGTCTCACATGATATAAACAGTTCTACCTATACATGTATATTCATAAGCTTTTCATACCATTATAAAAACATAAATATATAATCCCTTTTCCATTATGAATAATGTACACTGATTGAGGAATCATTTGATTCCATCTAGGTTAATTTGAGTGAAGAACCTTAAACTGTATGGTTATTCCAATCATATTAGTCTTATTAATGGAAAACCTAGATGAAAATTATTGAAATAAGAAAAAAAGGCCAAAGAGAATACAAGGATGTAGTCCCATACATAAAGTACCTACTATGTGCTGGACCTGTACGAGATAGTTGATGTTCAGTGTCTCATTTAATCCTTAAAACAACCCTGAGAGATGCATTATATTAACCCCATTTTGTAGCTCAAGAAGTTCAAATTTAATATGTTTCACTTGTTTAATGTTATATAATCAGTAAGTGAAACAGTAGATAATTAAATACAGGTGTATCTTTAAATCCTGTAACTTTAAACTGCACCAGGAGACCCATCACTCCAAACCCTTAATTTCAAAGATGAGCGCATTATGGTCAATCCACATTACATGATCAGTCACTTCCCTGACCCTCTGTCTACAGCAAAAATTTACCCAAGCTAATGACATTCAATCTTTGCTTAGGTAATTTTACAAATCAGTCTTCTTAAATGAGATATATAAATATCTGAGTGCTATGACCTAAATATAGATTACTCAAAAAGTTCAGTTCCCTCCCTGCCTTAATCTCTTTGGTGTGATAATATGTTTAGAAATGTAGTGTCTGTCATCACCCCACTGGAAATGATTAACATGGTAACATTTATGATAAGACCATATATCTGGTCTTACCTAATATGCTGATACTAGATGTTATAAAGTATTTGTGTTTTATAATTAAGGAATTTTTCAGTAAACATCTAACAGGAAACTTCTTTGGTCATCACAGTGCCTACAAAACTTTAGGCGTTTAGATGTCATCCTTGCTGTTATCATGGAATTTTAATATTGATGTAAATTATATCCTAAGTAGTTTCATTTCATTTAAAACTCTTATAAATGTTAAATTGGTTTGGTCATGTAGGAAAGAAACTTGCATCTTTTACAGTTCATTCACTGCTTTCATTGATATGTTCATAACAATCAAGTTAATGATACTCTATATTTTCTACCTCAAAATAATAATCACAGAACTGTAGAACTTTGTGAGGCCTCAGAAAACAATGAACCCTAACTTCGTATTTGCTAGTAAAGGAAAAAGGTGAAAAGGGCTAAGTGGTCTGCCTGAGTCTCTGCAACCCAGATCTGCAGTCTTCTATTTCTTGGTGCTTTCCACTGGAATTCAGTTACAAGATCAGAGAGTCTGCAATTCCGAAACAAGGCCATAAACAGCAAGGCTACACGTTGTGAAAGTTCAAGGCCAACCATACTACCATTTTATTAAAAAAAATTTTTTTTTCAATGTTTATTTATCTTTGAAAGAGAGAAAGAGTGCAAGTTGGGGAGGAGCAGAGAGACAGAGGGAGACAGAAGATCCAAAGCAGGCTCCGCATTGTCAGCGCAGAGCCAATACCAATCTCGAACTAAGGACCTGTGAGATCATGACTTGAGATGAAGTCAGATGCTTAACCCACTGAGCCAGCCAGGCGGCCCCATACTCCAATTTAAAAGCAGTTATAACCCTGGCTTCGATATGGCAAGGATAAGGTCTTTCTGGCCACTGAGTATCTGTTGATATCTAAAGAAACATTTCCAGTGAAAGCATCTGAAACACAACTTTGGCTGTTGTTTTCTTCTTGGTTTTTGAAATAGCTTATCAGATCAAAAGAAAAAAATTCCATTGGTAATTCTAAAGTGAAAGGTCACCAATGTGCCATTTCTTACTGTGCAAGACCAAAACTTGGTCATATATAATCACATATGTGATTATATATGTGATCACATATAATCACAGCTTGGTCACATATAATCACATATGTGATCATATATGTGATCACATATAATCACAGCTTCAGAAAATTACACCATATGGGCCAATGAATGTATACTGGAAAAGAACTGTAGTAATCATATCTGCCTATCTTCTGCGAGGGCCAATGTTTTTATTCCACAATACTTCAAGAAATATTTCAGTAAAAAGTAAATTATTTAATGTATGACATTAAAATACAATTATCCGTTTTTTCCTTTGCTAAAATGCAAATAAACTATTATGAACTAGTAAAAATTGGGCTTCTGTAGGTTATACTGATAAAAGGCTTGTCTCTTCCTTTTTTTTCTTTCCATTTCTACTACCAGTGGCTCAGTCATCTGAGACTCATTCCTGAATTTCAGAGTAAATAATCCAAGTCATCCATTTCTTATATATTATTATATTTTTAAGGTTTATTTATTTTGAGAGAGAGAGAGAGAGAGAGAGCAAGAGAGTATGTGTGTTTGCAAGTAGAGAGTGGACAGAGAGAAAGGGAGAGAGGTAATCCCAAGCAGGGGACTCAAATTCAGGAACTACAAGATCATGACTTGAGCCAAAATCAAGAATCATACCTTAACTAACTGAGACACTCAGGTGCCCCAACTATCTTTTTTCCTGAAGTTTCTTTAGGTTTTAAGGCACTGCCATGTATTTACAAAAAAATTAAAATTATTTAACCACATAAAGATTTATAAAGCTAGGGATAATTTTAGAGGGATATGATGGTTTGAAATTACAATCATGTAAGTGAGCCATCTTTAAGTGGAGCCTCCAGCCCCAGCCTAGCCTTCAGAACACTACAGCACCAGGTGATATGTTGACTACAAGTTCATTGAAGACTCAGTCACAAATGCCTAACAAAGCCTCTTCCCAATTCCTGGGAAAGGGAAAAAAAAAAAAAAAACTTTTGGAAAAATAAAAACTCAGGAAAAAAAAAAAAACTTTTGCTGTTTTAAACTGTTAGATTCAGGGGAACTTTAATAGATGGCACAGTATCCAGTTGTGAGTGTGTCACCACCAACATTTATATTGAAGCCCTAACCTTCAGTGTGACTGTTTTTGGAGCTGGGTTCTTTAAGGAGATAATGAAGGATGAGATCATAAGGGTAGAGCCCTGATTTGATAGATTGGTTTGCTTCTAAGAGGAAGAAATGCCAGAATTCCACTCTCCCCTTCTCTCTCTCTGACAGACAAAAGGCCACATGAGGACACAGCAAGAAGTTGGCCTTCTGTATGCCAAAGAGAGAGGTCTCACCAGAAACCAATACTTGATCTGGAACCTCCAACCTTCAGAACACTGTTCTTTAGGTGGCCCCGTCTATGGTATCTTGTTACAGCAACTCAAGCTGACCAATAATGAGCAGTTCTATAATCAAGCTTAGAGAAATATATAACTATATTTGGTGATGCATCAGTCTCAGATACCAATAGAACCAAAGTCATCTGATGCTTTTAAATTATCAATGTTCTTCACACTCTACTTGACTGCTTAAAATTTTTTCCATATTTCCACCCAGCTTCTTGCCTGGTCTTATGTAGCTTTCCTATATAAAGAGAGGGAGAATAAAGGAAAGAAGAAAGAAAACTGTCAAACCTATACTTGCTTTTGTTTTGAGAAGGTACTGTGATCCATTCTTCTGTTGGACTATAACATGCCTTATTAGAGTTTGGGTTCTATGAGGGCAGACTATGCCTTCCTTGTTTTCTCATAGCATGTTTACAAAGAAGATGTTTACATACATATATATTTGTTGAATTGAGTTTTATTAAATTTATCCAAAATGTGTTAATTTCAATAAAATGGAAAACTCTACAGTTTTATTTTAAAATGTTGCTTTTTAATTTCACAAAGACATAGAATCATATATATTTTATGTTGCTGATTTAATCATTCATTCAATTGATATTTATTATGCATTTGCTATATGCAAAGCACTCATTTATTCAATTAATGTTGAATTTCATTTAAAGGATTTTAAGCAAAAGAGAAACAGGATTTGTATTGGATATGGGACTGTCAAATGTTTTAACAAGGTAGTCATTCTATATATCATCCTGCTCAGAATCCTGCAACAGATTATCATTGCATTTAGAATGATTGACAAACTCCTTAACCTGGTTCATATGTGCCCACGTGACCTGACCACTTCCTGCCTGTTTGACTTCATTTCAAATGCCTCTTTTCATCATCCCTATAAAGCTATACCAGCCTTTTTAGTTTTCTCAGACAAATCAAGCTGCATCCTAAATTTACTCTTCCCCTTCATCCTCTTTTTCTGTCATTGAGACCCAAAATTGAATGTCATCGCTTAAGGAGAACTCTTCAGAATCCACAATTTCACATAGTCATTCTTGCCTTTCCATATAACCCTGTTCCCATGAGGCTCGTAGTGCTTATGACTATCAAATATTTTGTACATTTGGTTATTTGTCTTTCTCTACTTAAATGTACATTCTCCAGCCTAGCATAGAACTTAACTGTTGTGCTTACTGCTGTTAACTGTGGAGCTCAGAGTAATAGGTCCATAGTTATTGTTCAAAAAATGTCTGTTTAATTAATAAATGGATAAATAAAAAAAAGTAAATACGTGGTTGGATGGTAAGAAAGAGAGAGAACTCAGGCATAGCTCCCAAATTTTTAACTTGAGCCAATGGGTTGAAAGTGGTGTCATTTAAGGAAACTAAAGACTGAAGGAGAAAGAAAGTGATCCGTGGAAAGGAATAGAGTTTTGACTGACTCCATTAAGTTTCATATTGCTATTAGATATTCACGTGGAAGATATCAAGTTGTCAGGTAGCTACCAGCTCTAGACCTCGATAGTAAACTCAAGTATAGAATTACAGAAACAATTGTACAAACTTTATATGTGCAGATTATAATAATAACAGTCACAAAAATTAACATTTCATATATATGTGTATGTGTGTGTGCATAAAACACACACACATAGTGGGCCGGACACTATTTTACATTTTTATTAGATTAGTTCACCTAATCCTAATAACTTCAGCTTAAGACAGACATTGATTTTATCTCATTTTACGATTCAAGAAATTGAAGCACCACAAGCGTGCATAACATGACTGAAGACAGATAATAATTGGTTCAGCTGGGATTCAAGCTCAGGCGGTCTGATTTCATAAGCCACATTTTTCACCATGACAGTGGGAAGAAAGAAATTAGGTCAGAAATGAGTCGGGGATTATTCCAACATGAGAGGATGAACAGTAGAGGAATATCAAGAAAAAACAAAAAGCTAAGAGGAAAATTGGGAGGAAACAAAAAAACTAGAAAATATGTCTTCTCAGAAACTGAGAAAGAGAATTCCTTCAGAAGAAGAGGAGCTTGTTTGTGTCAGATGTTTCTCAGACAGAGCTAGAAGAGGGGAGACTAGGGAATTCTCCACCGGATTTTCAAAATAAAGGTAGGTGAGTGGTGATTCCCTTCACAGGAGTCTCTGGTGAAAAGGGATATATGAAAACCAGGAAATCATTAAGAGAGCACACAAAGTGGGGAAGCCAAGGATGAGACTCTAATCCCCAGAATCTTTGCGCTGATGTCAGCATATTTGGTGAGATGAAAATGAGGGGTCAAGGGGATTTTTTAAAAAATAAAGCCCATAGTATTTTTCTTGCTGATAAACAATAGTGCTGAAGTCATAATAGTAGCGATTCCTTGAGATCAAATTACAAAGCTAGGAAAATATCAGAATACTAATCAAATATGACTTATAGATTTACAACCTCCTCTTAACCCTGTAGAAATCTCTTGCTATTCCCTTGCCCCAGGCAGCACACACTGGCCTCTGGATAAGAAGATTTAAATTACAAAAAAAAAAAATTCAAAAAAAAAAATGGCTTGCGAGCACTTTAAAAAACTACCTCTGTGTCATTAAATTGTTCTTTTTAGGTTACTGCAAGTTGTAATGATTAAATATTAAAGAAGAATGGTAGTACAAGAATGAATGTGAGGGTGTGATTTCCAACTCTGGTCCCACACATAGTTCAAGGTACGCCTTTCAAGCTGGAGTTGCTTTTGTTTCTTTTCCAGAGCACAAAAATATTGTGTCTTGACTAATCAAAAAAATTAAAAGAAAAATAGTAATTGAAGAAGACATTATTCTTAACTTGTCAGTATTTTTTATTCAGTTGTACAATCTTGGGATCCCTTGAAAGCCAGAGACAGAGATATGCTTTATTTAGAAAACAACAAGCTGTTAGAAGGGGTTTTGAGGGTGGGGGGAAGAGCAGAAATTCATAGTTGCCATTACATCACAGCTATAGGATCTGTCAGATTCTGACAATGCCAAAGCACCTACCCAAAATCTCAGCAAATTTGGCACTTGCAAGTACTATGAAGTGGGGCGTGGGGGACACTGTATTTCTATATAGAAGTCAGATATATTCTAGGGAATATATTTTACATAGATTTTGTTATTGGTATCCAATGTCCAAAGTCTTATCTAGAAAAGAATATATTTTGTATACATAGTTACAAATAAATTAGAAGGTATTTTTCTTTCTTTTAAAAAAATTTTTTTTAATGTTTATTTATTTTTGACAGAGAGAGAGAGACAGAACATGAACAGGGGAGGGGCAGAGAGAGAGGGAGACACAGAATCTGAAGCAGGCTCCAGGCCCTGAGCTGTTAGCACAGAGCCTGACGCAGGGCTCGAACTCACAGACCACGAGATCATGACCTGAGCCGAAGTCGCCCAACCGACTGAGCCACCCAGGTTCCCCAGAAGGTATTTTTCTTTCTTGAACTGTCTGATGAATCCAGCATCATGTAGAATAGAAGTTGAAATATTAGGCTAACTCTAAAGCATTATTCAGCACCTTTAATTCAGCATACTAAATCTAAAATAAGAAGTTAAATATAAAAGTTACTTGTTATCTTCTTAAATCAAGAATAACATTCGTAAAGTTTGTTGTAGCCCAAAGGCAGGTTGGTGCTTATTGATTTATTTTTTAATATTTATTTATTTTTGAGAGACAGAGCGCAAGTGGGGAAGGGGCAGAGACAGAGGGAGACACAGAATTCAAAGCAGGGTCCAGACTGGGAGCTGTCAGCACAGAGCCCCATGTGGGACTCAAACACATGAGCTGCAAGATCATGACCTGAGCTGAAGTCGGATGTTTAATTGACTGAGTCACCCAGGCGCCCCTCAGATTGGTGTTCAAAATCTATTGCCAGTACTTACATTGGTTGTACTGATGTCGTTGCCACCTGCGTGTGTCTGTTTATACCATGTACCAAGGGTATGCCCTGTAGTTTTAGAATTTTGCTCTGTTTCCTGAAGTTACCATTACATAGCAAATGATTGCTCAACATATCACTGAGGCCCAAAGAAATAGCATGCATACAATTCAAAGCCATTTGGAATAGTAAGTGACTTCTTCTGTCCTAATGCTATTCCCAATGCTGTTTATTGAATAAATAAGTATTGATTTAATCTGTGGACATTTATAAGTCATCAGGTGAGAAAAAGCAATGCTGAACATAAGAATTGAATTTTCTCTAATTGCGATGAATTATTAATAAATAAATCACAAAGCTCATAACTTTTTGAAGTCATGTCTTAATCGTTGTTTTACATCCAGGTCAATAAACATCGGCTGTATGAAATATACAATATATACCACATTTTTGTAAAACCCAAAGTATGGATAATAGTTATGATAAAAACAGCCACAGCAACAGTAATAATTATTATAGCAGTAATATTATTATAACATTATTAATTATTACTATATAATAACTATATTATTATATATTATAATGATAATAATTATATGCTGAGATCATACACACTATGACTTAATGTTATATAGTTTAATTTTCAAGTGACACTAGGGAGAGGATGTCCTTATTATCTTCATTTTAGATTTAGAGGGATTGAGTAATATGTCCAAAAGACAGTAGTTGACAGTGACTGTAAGGAACAATGGTACCTAAACTTAGTATCACTAGGCATGAGAATTATGCTCAGTCTCACCCAAAATTCTTGGATAAAATATTGGGTTAAAAGTAATGAATAATGTCCTTATGCACTTTTCATTTTGGTTTTTTTTTTTGTATGTAAACACAATAGCTATTGAAAACAGGTGCTTTTGTCAATTATTCATAACTGAAAAAAATATTCTGCTCAATTTTTAGTGATATTGTCTGTATATTCTGAACTTACTTTTATCATCTTCTATGGCAAAAATTCTATCCACAGATAGGTCTGGAAAGATACAGAGACCACAAAGGAAAGAAATAGAATAGATTGGAGATTGATGTCTAGCAGAGAACATTGGACATGGTTTCTGACACATGGACGTTACTCAAAAGAGAACAGGTTAGAAACAGTACTACTACGTTTTTTAAGGAAATGCAGCATAAAAAAATTAGAAAAAAAAGTTGGCAAAGGGGGAGCTTTGACAAATGCTTGAAATAATTCTTGGGCCCACAATCTTCAATGAAAAAAAAATAAGACTCCAAAAACATATTTTTGATATGGCTAAGGACAAGAATGGACAGGGAGAAGCATGTCAGAAACCTGATCAAGAAGAATATGGAAAAAAATTAAGAAGGGAGTTTTTCCCAGATAGTTGACTTGGTGTTTAGTCAAGAAACTTCCCCATACAGGAAAGGGCCTTTCACAGAGTCTGACTGACAGGATTTTGAGTTACTACAGACCAGTAATGTAGCTCTTTGACTTTCAGAATAAGAATATTTTGCGTTTATGTTCTTCCTTGTTTTGCCATTAAATAATTGAGTGATTGTTAGGAAAAGTGTATGCAAATAATATCGGTCTCCAGACGGATTATTCAGACACAATTGGGAAGCATAAATATCAGATAAATATCCTAGATTTTGATATGGGTGCCACAACTGATGGAATTTGGGTGTTGAGTGTTGGGAAACGCTGAATGTGCTCTGTATGGGAGGAATGTTGAAAAGGATATTGGTGACCAGAAAGACTGTCTGGACACTCCAATTCTATTCACTCTTTTGGAGCATATGTTCGGACATGTACCAGCATTCTTTGCAGTGACATTGTGACTGTTATTAGTTTTGGCCAATAAAACACAGAAAGAAATGAGGCACTCCCACTTCCAAGTGTAAACCCTAAAATTCCAGATTTTCCTCCTTTTCTTTCTCTATGTGTGTGTCTCCCCTATTTCTGTAGCCACAAGCAAAGAAGCCCAGATCCTTAAATCACTCATTGAGAAATAGACTTCCAGGAGGCCCATGTTAATAACATGAGGAAAGGTACATAAATATACATTAATATATATATATTTAAGCAATTAAAGCACTTTGATTTGAGGGAGGTTTGTTATACAGCTAGCAGTATTACTCTATTTCATATGTGACTCATACAGCTACATATAGTTTACTCAAACCTTGCTTTTTGCTCCTGGTTATTGAACAATGCCAATTCCTTAACGTTATAGAGGGAAAGGGGGTCAGGCCTATACAAAGCAAGTGGCAAGTAAAAATAGTCACCTTCTTTTAGAATCTACAGTGATAGGACATTGGCATTTCCTTTTACCACTGAAAACTTCTGATAAATTCAAGTTATCCTCTCTTCTTCTATTCTAAACACACACACACACACACACACACACACACACACACACACACAGAGCTGTTCATTCTCTCAGGTATTCTTATCTGATGGTACAGGAGTAGAATAACAGCATTTACGCTTGATGAGTTGCTCACACAGCAAGAGCATATCTCAAAAATTCAGCCACCCAGAAATTACAAAATGATCACACCTCCATTTGGCAATATAAAATAGCAGAGGAAAAATAAGACCATTAAGTGAGCATTATCCGCTCTATATGAATATAAAATTATGAACCATAAAGCAGGGCAGGTCTCTGAGCAAGCTGAAGGAGCCCGAGCTGATTCCTGATATGAGTCTAATGATGAGTCAGTGGCCAAGCTATTTATAACACAGTCCCTGCAAGAGATAAGAGCCTGCACAAAGCTTCGTTAACACTGGTATTTTGGCTGGCAGTTACCATACTAAAGAAACACTTGTGATCCCATCAGTGCAGTCGTCCTATGTAATAAAGCAACAAACTCTTCATATTCTTCCAGCATCAGTCCATGGAATGAGAATATTAATGTAGTTATATAAACTTACCTCCAATTTTGAAAGCTACCTAAAGTAGAATTATCAAAGATTTGTCTTTGGCTAAAAAACATGACTTCAAACCTTAAAAGAAGAGTAATCTTTAACAGATGCAAGAAAACGAGACTGATTTAATGTAATACAATATAAATAGTTGATTATGTATCGCAAAATAACATTTGCAGGGCAAGTACCTCATAAAGAACATTGAACATTCAGTGTGGATTATTATAGCCACAGTGCAAAAATTCATTTGTTAACTCAAAAACTACACTTTTGGAGACTGGATAAATTGTTTCTCACAAACCAAACATGGAGTTTAAGCACAATATAAACAATAGACCTTCATTTTGCATATATAGAAAGCTGAACAACTTTAACACTAAGCAATTCTAACTTAGACAATTACAAGTACTATCAACATCAGGTTTACTTGCCTGCTCCTTTTCAGCAGTTATCTGTGGCCCAGACCACGTAGCCAGAATCTTCCTTTTTAACAGTCTACAAGTACCTGAATGACACTAAAGCTAATGAACTACTAGTGTACTAGAACAGAGATTCCCAAACTGTAGAGTGCACCAGGAGAGCTTGCTGAACGCATTGCCAGCCCCCACCATCAGATTTTCTGATGCAATAGGTTCAGGTAAGTTGAAAATTTGCATTTCTAACAAGTTCCCAGTGATGCTGATACCGCTCTTCCGGAGACCACGCTTTGAGAAACAGTGTACTAGAATACTACATTATGAATGAGAATATGTGATGAATGGCCTCATAGTCACCACCCAAATCCATAAGCTAGCAATTTTTCTAACTTATCAGTTATCTTTCCTAAAGATAAAGGGAACATGACCATTTGCGTGAAAATATATTGGAAACCTCTCTAGAACCTTGCAGTTTTAAAGTTATAAAGTGAATACTGAATAGGGGTTTTATGGTGGAAAAAAGATAAGCCATGGGAAGCATTTGGCTTGATATACAGCTAACATATACTAATTTGAAAAATGTTGAGATAACACGGAAAATGAAAAGGTGTAGAGAAGCAATATTATTTACCCCGTCTCTTCAAAATTCCTAATTTATGCTTCATCTTCACAACACTACAGATGGGGGTCTGGTACTAATATTCTTAACTTAAATAATGGGGGGAGGAATCCCCCCCAAAAAACTCAGGCCCCTCTAGTTGGAAATTTATCAAAAGCATTCTGGGAATGGGCTTCCAGTCTCCTGTAGCTTGAGACTGGGTTTTTATCCCTCTTCATCTTGCAAAATGTGGAATAAAGAAAACTTTATAGACTCGCAAAGAGTCCTTCTTTCCTTTTCAAGGCCAGTGTTTCTAGCTTGAAAACCCGCAATTTATATTTACAATGGGCCATTATTTCCTTGGTCAACTCTCATCCGCTTTTAAGGTGACCCTCAATGTCATGTGGTAAGAGGGCTATTCAAAGTGCCTGTCTGAAATAGACAGATTGGCCTGATAATTACTCCTGCAATTGCCTCTCAAGGAGAATTAAATGATCTTGTCTCTCAGCTTTTGCAAAGACAGATAATAAACAACCAGCTGCTGTGGGTACCCTGCCCTCCTACTCTAAAAGCAATATCAAAGAAAAAGCTATATTAAAAAAATGAAGAGGAAAGTATTTTCAAAGAAGTTTACCATGTTTGGTTACATGCTGCTTAGATGCCTGTTTTAAATATTTTTATTACCTCATGACAGACTGGAAATTAATGATGACATTGATGGAGATAGGAGGTGAAGGATAAGAAAGCCCATGAAATGTTTGCTAAAATCTCTCTATGCCAAGACTGATTTGAACTAGGGAGAGTAAAGGGCTACTGGCTTCGTAGCCTTTCTAGACATGGCAAATTCACAGAAGCTCTAGAATCTGAATGAAGTGACTGACCTCTCCACAGGTTTGCCAAAGCAAGAACATGGCTGCCAAAGGGGTTTCAGTACAATGAAAGCATTTTTGTCACTATTGAGAACTGAAAAGTGCGCCTGGCCTCTGAGCTGCAGTTATATATATTTTTTATCATTAGGAAAAGCTTTTTAAGATTAAAGGAAATCATCTAAGATTTTATCTGTAAGAAGGTACAGGAGGAAGTAGGACACAAAGAAGTACAGCAAGTGAGCAAAAATAGCAACACTGAATAAAACCAGATGAAGCCTGAAGTATGAACATATTATTTATTCATTTGACAGTCTCTGAAATCAAACAAGAATTACATGTTCAGAATACATCAGATATTAGAGTTTGCCGTGGATAACATAAAATAAAAAGAAAGGAAAATGGAGGCAGTGATCACACTATGTCCTAAGATGAAACGCAAGGGATGTAGTTATTCTTGCTCCTGTGAACACAATTAATTGCTCTCACTACCACCCTCTAAATTCGACTCCCTCTCAACATTTTCTTTGTTGTAAGGAAACGTGTGCTGCATTCATCTACACTAGTCCCTAGGTAGCCCAGGAAACAGTGATAATTTTATCGAAATTAGCAAATTAGGAGATCTTCCATGGATCATCCTATTTAAGCCTCACCAGTTTTTGACAGAGGCCTATAATTATCCCCATTGTCAAGGTGTAGAAATGGCACTTATTTGACACAGTGGGTGTTGCAGCAGGAATGGGGACACCTGAATCCAGAATTTTCACTGCAAGTGGTGAGCTGTGCCGACTCCAGAAGCAGCAGTGGCAGGATCCCACCTAATTCAGGAGGTAAAGCTGGGGTGACAGCAGTAGCCACAGGTCAACTGAACAGGCTTTGGCATTTGCCCCACACTTTTAGGCAGCTGCCAAACTGCTAGAGAAAAGATAGGAAGCGAGCCAAAGCATGGGGCGGTAGAGTAGCCACGCACACACCTGTACATTTTTGTCTTAGAGCTCTTTTTCTTAATTCTTTTCCTTTCTTTTAAAAGAAAAAAAAAATTAAAGAATATGCTTTTCTCCTATTCCACAGGATTCTGGCAAGGCTGGAATTGTGGACTTATTTCCCCAGCTCCACAGGTGGGCTGTGACCGAGGCATGTTAATTGTCATATTGGTTACCCTCTAAGTATAGTTCAGGGGCAGACACAGGAACGAAGATGGGCCACATGGACTGCTTTGGGGAAGTGCTGGGAGAAAACAATGTGATCTTCCTCCCTTTAATTACAATCTCAAACTGAAAACATAGTGCAATCTTGAAGGTGTTAGCAGGATATACTTATTTGGAATAAAATCAACACAAAAGAAAGAAAATTGAGAAAGAGAGAAACAGAGAGGGAGGACTGATATAAACTGATGAAAACCTTGAACCCATGAATCTTTGGACCCTGAGCTGTGCTCAGTTTTGTGAGGTCATAAACTATTTATCTGATCAACCCATTGAGTTGATTACCATCATTTCTAGCCCAAAGTGTCTAGTTTATAGCATTGTCCCTATTTTCTGAATTTAAAATTAGGAATCATATTTTTAGAACAGTAATGTTACCTAAAGGGGGTGATAAGACTCAGTATTTTAAATGAGAACTCTTTCTACAACTGTAGCAATTACATAGCTGACACTTACTATGAGCCAAGCACTGTTTAAAGCATTTTACAAATATCAAGTCATCTAATCTTACAACTGAATTCTTATGATACTCATTTTATAGATGACAATTCATTACAGATTAAATACGTTTTCCAAAGTCACACAGATAACGTGTTATTGATCATGAGGCTCTTGAAAGTGGGTACTGACTACTATCTTGGTTCAAGCTGCTATAACAAAATACCACAGATTGAGTGCCTTAAAAAACATTCATTTCTCACCGTTCTGGAGGCTGAAAGGTTCAAGAGCAAGGTGCTGGCAGATTCAGTGTCTGGGGAGGACCCTCTTCAGCTTACAGATGGCTGTCTTCTTGCTATAACTTCACATGGCAGAGGGACAGAGAAAGAAAGAACAGAGAAAGCTCTCTGATATCCTCTTATAAAGGCACTAATCCCATTAATGAGAACCCCACCCTTATGACCTCATCTAAACCTAATTAACTATCAAAAATCCAACCTCCTAATATAACCATATTGGGAGTCAGGTCTTCGGCATATACTTTTTGTAGGGATACAACATTTAGTCCATAATAAAAACACCATTCCAGTTTTTTAAAGTAATCCAGGCCAAAGAATTCAGTATGAATTTCCACTTTTCCAAAACTCTTTCATTAAATGGATGAATACTGATGCTCCTTCATTCCAGGAGCACTGATGGTGGGAGTGGAAGCGAATGACAGTACAAATAACCAGAAACATGAAGAAAACGGATGGAATCCAAGCCATCTATCTTCATAGCATTATAGAGATAATTATTTTTAAAACTGAGAAGCAGACTGTGGAAGAGATTATACAAATTTGGAGTCTAGTAATGTATACATCCATTACAGACTGAAAGTGTCTCATTTACAAATAAACATATGTCTAAAATGGACCCATTAGCACTGTCTAAAATTTAGACCAGTTCTTACAGATACTATAAGTATTCACTTATTAGATCATAAAACAAAAGATGCTTAAGGGACTTTCAGCTTCAGAACTTAAAAATATTTCATAAGGAAAACTGTTACATATTTAACGAGACTATCTCCAATTGAAAATGGAAAACTATGGTCATGCAGTAGATAATTGAAATACAGGTATGTATTTTTATGTAGTATTAACATCATGATGATAAAGAAACACCCATCAAAGAAGATAGGAATAAACATTCTTTGACATCAGTGTCACCAAATTATACACTCTTTGCCAAGTTTCAGCAGATTCCTTTCTCTGTTCAGTCCTATTTTATCCCTTTTGACAAGATCAGAGAGTTGAAGATGTCTAAAGTAGCTATAAAAAAGTGGGCAAGTAGTAAGTATTGCTATACAGTATTTTAGGGTTTGGCTGTCATTTTTATTAAAGAAAATTTATCAAAATATGCAATAATCTTGCAAAATAAATATTTGACCAAAAAAACTCAATACAACCATAAATAAACAACCACTGGGATTTTAGTTTAGGGAAATATGTCCAGTTCAACTGCAAAATGTTATTACTCTTTTTTTATATTTATGATACATATATAAAATTTGAGACTTTTGAATTACATTTCTTAATCTAAACTAAGGAAAAAGGTCATGGAAAGCTAAATGCATGTTAAGAGCTTTGCAGAATGGCTTGCACACTGATGGTGAAATGGAAATAGGCAGGAATGCAGGAGCATGAAGTTTGCCACACACTCTCTGACCTGTATATTCTAATCAGGACTAAAAAGATGTAGATAGTAGCACATGTTATGAGGTCATTTTATATATACCATCATCATTTTATGTTTAAGCAGAACAACTAACTAGAGGAAAAAATGCAGGACACAGAGACTGATACATAATGTGCTAACTGCTCTTTGTGTTCTTTTGGTTTGGGGTTGTTTATTTGTTTAATAAGAGTGCAAATAATAAATGCTAACAAGCCTCTAGCACCTAACTTCACCACAACTCAGTGTGTGTGCTTTGGCATGTGACATACAAGAAGCTACTGTGCGTTGGAAGAAGTATTGGGCTGAAAACCTGCCTCTGCCATTCACCATATGTGATCAAAGAGAGGCCATTTATTTAGTTTCAGTTTCATTGACTTACATATCCTTTTGTATGCAAGTAACAGAACTATAGTTCATAAAGGTCCTATAAAATAAAACATATTTGCTGCAGTCTGCCTGGTCCTAGAAATGAAAACATTCGTTTTAGTCTCTCTCTCTCTCTCTCTCTCTCTCTCTCTCTAACCCTAAATTTGATTTCTTCTCTGTGTTTGCATCATTATGCAACATGTGATATATGTCATATTTTCTATGTGGTCAAGGGGAGGGCACTGGTGGCAATTCCAGATTCACATAGTCCTCACAGTTCAGGATCCCAGAAAAGGAAGGATAAATACCTTTCTCCTGGAGTGTATATACTGAATTGAGCCTTCGGAGTTGCTTGCCCATTTCTGAATCGATCACCATGGCCAAGGGTGTATAGTACTCTAAATTACAAGCCTGTGAGGTATAGTTACCCCTGTGGCCTGACACTTCGTTATTTCAGCACCTAAGAACCTATGGACTAGAAGTGGTTTCCCGAAGGAAATGAAAAATGAGCAAACCTTTCAGAACCGTGAGAATTACTTGTAATTATGCCCAGCGCTTATCAAATCAAGTGTGAAGGTGGAACAAAGGTTTTTTTTCAGACATGCAAGCCTCTTAACATTTATTTCTTACATGCTGTTTTTCAGGAAACCTTTGGAAAATATATTGTAAAAAGGAATAAACCAAGAAAGAGAAAACATGGGAATGAAATAATAGGGGTTCCGACACAGGTGAAAAGAATCCCCAAGATGTTGTCAGAGGGTAATCCCATGATGAATTCTAGAATCCCGTGATGAGTTCTAGAAAGCGGTCTTAGAAAGGTCACAGAAGCAGGTGCAGAGTAACAAAGTCTCAAAGACTTTGAGAAGAGTTTTACAGTTCTGAGAGCTTTGAGCTAGATTAATAAACAATACATGGAAGTCAAGAAAAGAAAAAACAAGATAGTTAATACATAAAGGGTGAAAAAACCCTGAAACATTTTTAAAGAAAGAAAAAGTACCCATAGCATACCACATGGCTTTGCTGTAAATGATATTATGTAGTTATATTAATGCAAGCACTGACTACTGAATGAATCCAAAGTGGTGACATAAACACATATGACTATAATGGAAGAATGAGGGGAGAGGAAGCAAATATGGGTGAAGAAGGCTGTAAAAATATTCATGTTTCATGGTCATATGGAGTGATGAATAACCTGAAAAAATTTAAAAGGCAGTCTACTAATGTCATAAATATGTATGTAAACACGTAAAGAAAACTTGAAGACTTGAAAAAATAGAAGACTTGAAAAATGGCCTGAACATTATTTAACATTTGCTGATGTTTGGGTAGATGAAAAAATTCAGGGGCACCTGGGTGGCTCAGTTGATTAAGCGTCCAACTTCAGCTCAGGTCATGATCTCATGGTTTGTGGGTTAAAGCCCCACTTCAGGCTCTGTGCTGACAGCTCAGATCTTTGGAGCTTGCTTCAGATTCTGTGTTTCCCTATCTCTCTGCCCCTTCCCCATTTACACTCATCTCTCTCTCAAAAAATAAACCTTAAAATTTTTCTTTAAGTTCATACTACAAAAGATTTATGTTGCACTGCATTAAAAAGTGCAATTTCAATTAAAACTCTAAAACAGTACTTCAGTCAAATTCCACTGTCGTGGAGCCTCCAGAGAAAGGCATTTTATTTTCATATTCCCTTTAGAATTACATGCTTCTCAGCATGGGCATCAAGGAAGGGTTGGTTTTTGCTTGTTTGTTTGTTTTTGTTTTTTGGTAGAAAGCCAGTATGGATAATTTGGGAGGAACTGTTGGAGCTGATGGTGAATTGCCTGAGACCTTGGAATTAGAAAGTTTTCCAGGGCTTATCCTTAACTTTCAGAATGTTGTACCTGATAAGTTCATTTTCCATCATCTAAGATATAAAAGAATACAATAATAAAAGATCACAAACTCAGGAGACAGATTTCCTGCCATAAAATCACAGCTTTGTCCCTTATTAGCCATCATAATTTGGACAAGTTATTGAGCTCTTTGTGCCTCAGTTTCCTCACCTGTAAAACAGGGATTAATATTTTGGTGAAGATTTCATGTTAATGTAAGTAAAGTGTTCAGAGCAGTGTCCAGCTGTAAGAACTACTCCTATTATTGTTGCTTTGAGCAGAGACCAGACATGAAAGTTGGCCCATTGTTCATGATAATGCAGAACAATCTTAAATACCGCACTGTGAATTCCACTCATATTATCTTTCAGTTGATGTCCTGGAGGGATTTGTGCAGTTTCAAAAAAGGATAGAGGGGGATGATTAAGTATTAAATTGAAATAATAAATCAAAGTATTAAAGCACACAAAAAAAGTAGATTACTCTTAGGAAAAAGAATCACGATCCCTGTTTGAGTGTTTAATTAAAGAATTGTTCACTATAGGGATGGAATCTTTGTCTAACCTCAGTGTAGTGACTCAAGAAATGGAAGAGAGACCAGGAAGTTAATAGGAGCAATAACAGAGTAAAAAAAAAAAAAAAAATGGCTTCCACAGTACTTACTGGGTCAGCTCTATGTCAACGAGATGATTGGCCAGAAACCAATAGTCACACTCAAAGTTATTATAAAGGTGAGCCATGGTCACCTACAGAGATGATAGCAGGCAGCACCAAGGCACAGGGAAGTGTGGAGGGAAGGCTGGCATCAGTGAAATCAGAGGAGAACATCACTGGCTGTGGGGGGAATGTTTTACTAACATGGAGACTCCAATAAGAGAAAGGAGGGGGGTTGAGCTACACAGGTTGTGTGACTCCCCTAAGAAAGTGCTAGGGATAAGGGTAGAGACTTCTGAGCCAGAGGATGTTAGAGTACTTTTATTGTCCCATATTCTCTAGCTTTTCCTTTTCCTAGTTGGGTCACACTGGGAAATGTGGATGCCATAATTATTATAGAGAAATAGCAGAGATATTAGGTAAATGATTTACATGAAGTATATTCTGTCTATACACTCCTTCATCTGGGGATATAAAAATAAATCTGTGCTTTGTTTACAGATTTGGTCTGTAAGAGACATTACCTTCTCTTTAGCTACACTTAGGTCGGTATTTCTGTGTATATTTCATTTCATATATATGTTCAGTATGGTCTATGGGACAAAATTTTAAAACGTTCTTGGATTAAGCCCTCCATAATTTATTTAAATCAGTGGAATCATTGATGAGAGAGATATTAGAGATCATCCATTGCTACTATTGTCAGAATAAATAATAATATTATAAATGTCATGAGTGTGAGAATTTTCCATTGGAAATGATTTAGGAAAACAGAGTGGATCATACAATGGATTGAATGTTTGTGTCCCCCAAAATTCATATGTTGAAATCCTGATGGTACTAGGAGATGGGGCCTTAGGGAGGTGATTAGGTCATGATGGTAGAGCCCGCATGCATGGATTGCAGACCCTCCTCACCCTGTCTGCCATGTGAGGACACAGCAAAAAGATGACAGTTCATGAGCCACGAAGCAGGTTCTCACCAGATACTTGTTAAATCTGCTGGCAACATGATCTTGTACTTTCAGTCTCCACAACTGTGAGAAATAAATATTTATTGTTTATAAACCACTTAGCCTATGGTGTTCTGTTATGGCAGCCCAAAGAGACTAAAAGAAGAAAAAAATGGAATATTTAAGAGATATATAATATCTATGTATGCTTCTAAAAAGTTAGATGTGTGTGCATGTGTGTGTGTGTGTGTGTGTGTGTGTGTGTGTTTAATGTTGTCAGTCTCAGTAACTCATTATCTTCCATTCATGCCATTTCCTGTAACTGATGCTAACTATTCACTGAAAAAGCTGACATTACTGCACAGTCAGCTTGAAATTTCAATACACAACACTGTAAAACCTTCAAGTTAAGCTCTGTTTCCACAGCAACCACAGTTTAGCTCAAGAAGCACAGCTAGACTTTTTTTTTTGTGGTCTTAACCTTCATGTATGCAGTAAGGTTTGCTGATGTTTGATGCAGCATTTATAAGTTTTATTGGGTATATAAGCTTATTCCTGTAGTTTCTTTTCCTGCATTCGAAAATCCAATGACAACTTTACATAGGAATAATTTTTGAGGTATAAACCAGGGCAAGGGGAGAAGCATAATAGTACCAATTGGGCATTTGGCTGTATTTTATATAGACCTGATGACTAATTCTTTCAAAAAAATGAGGACTGACAATTCATCTGTGAAAAAAAGTCTGAGACTAGTTTTGAGAGCCCTCGTCTTCACGCACAAATACACATACCCTGAAATAATTAGGGTTTTTCCTGAGCTACTAATGCCATCTTGCCAGTGGCAGTCTTAGATTTTGCTGCATGATGGCTGTCTCATGAATATACAAGACTACACGGTTTGTGTGTACTGTGGAGCATGGCCTTCTAATCCCTCTTCTTTAACCAGATAATTCTCTTGACTGCTTATGAACTGAGTCAAACTGTGTCTATTCCCTCTTTAGAGATATTTCATTCTCTAGAGAAAAAAGGCTCAATTATTCTAATCATAAGAAATTCCACCCAACACACACACACACACACACACACACACACACACACACACACACACACTGGATTTTCTCTTGAATCACCCAATACAGTTGTTAAAGAGGATGTGTAAACCAGTTTTGGCCAATGTGATGTCCTAAAAGATGAAGGCGGACATTTCCATTTCAGATGTCCAAATAATCCTATCCATGGTTCAAATTCCCATTTATTTTTTGCACAAAATTTCTGGTCAATATCATTCAACTGTACAATTTGGTAACTCTACAAAATAATGGTTTATAAGCACATATGACTTCTCACTGACTCTTAGAAATTCCTCCATTTATAGCCATTCACAATCTTTCACACTACTCAGAGGAAGTATTGAAAATCTTTCACATCCCCCCTCTAGCTTTTCAACCCTGCTCTTTTCGTACATATTTTTTTTCTATTTCATATGAGAAATGAATGTCTTCAGGGTATGGTTTCCCTCACCAAATGCTTCAATCTATTCAACTTATAAACTTTTGCATATTAATAATTATTTTCCTCTTGTCTCAGAAGAAATAAACATATCTACATCTAAAGTATGACACCTTTACTCTGTATGCTATGTTCACCATCATTTATTGACCTTGGGAATTTTCTCCAGCCATAAATCTTGTTATGTATATTGATAAGCTCTTGCCTCCATTTCTAGTTTTTCCCCTTTGCTTTTAAATATGCTTAGTTCCTTTTATCTTAAAAATTATTATGTAAGGGGTGTCTGGGTGTCCTGGTTAGGCGTCCAACTTTGGCTCAGGTCATGATCTCACAGCTTGTGAGTTCAAGGCCCACGTCAGGCTCTATGCTGACAGCTCGGAACCTGGAGCCTGCTTCTGATTCTGTCTCTGTCTCTCTCTGCTCTTCCCCTGCTCATGATCTGTCTCTTTTTTCAAAATACAAATAAACATTAAAAAACAGATTTAAAAATTAAAATATAAAAAATAAGTCTTAAAAATTTTACCTTTGAATCTCTCTACCTATTATTTTCTTTCATTTCTAAGATGACCAAAAACTAGTCTAAACTTATAATCTCTCCATATCACCTATCATTTGTTAGTCCACGATGCTTGAATTCTTACTAAAACTACACTAATTAAGCCTTGAAATAATTCTCTGATCACTAGATCCAAAGTTGTTGTTGTTGTTGTTGTTGTTTTTTATATCCTCTTCTTACTTGATTGTAGCTTTCAGTAATGGTCAATGTTCTTTCTTAAATCTGGCTTATCCCCTGGAATCCACAGTATCATCTTTCTATCCTCACCTAGTCCTCCTCCCTCCAGCTTCTTTGCAATGTCATTCACAAGTCCTCTTTTTGGTCCTACTCTGTGCTACTCTCTCATCAGCCTTTGTTTTTCTTTCATGATGTGTTCCTTTGGGGATCTCATGTACTCTAATGTGTTTGTCCAAAACCAACTGAACCGATTACCTCCTCTCTAACCTATCAAACTGGATTCTCTAGTTTCATCTTGTTTTGTTGTTGTTAAAGTTTATTCATTTATTTTGAGAGAAAGAGAGAGAGAGAGAGAGAGAGAGGCAGAGAAAGAGGGCAAGAGAGAATCCCAAGCAGGCTCTATGCTCAGGGCAGTGTCTAACGCAGGGCTCCAACTCATAACTGTGAGATAATGACCTGAGCTGAAATTAAGCTGGACACTTAAATTACTGAGCCACCCAGGTGCCCCTCTAGTTTATCTTTATTTGTTCAGAAATAACAAGAAATAACCTAAAGTTCAAGATAAAATCCTGAAATTCATAGTCAATCCATTTTTATCCAGCATTTCTTTTATAAGTTGTTCAAAGTTTCATAACTTCTTTGCTCCTAATTATAACTAAAATTTATCCCTCCATCTGAATTTCTATAGTCATCACTTTGCTTCTGCCCTACATATATATCTTATAATATTAAATTTACCTTTTACTTGGGCTTCTACCCATTCTCTTCCAATATATTCTCCATAGTTTTACCAAAGTGGTTTTTTTTCAAATACAAATCTAGCCCTACCACACAGAACCCCAAAAGCCACTAATGATTCCAATCATCTTTTGGATCTCTACTCAACAAGAAGCCCTCTCATGAACTAAGTACTACAGATCATTTGGTCTTTCATTATTTCCTTGATCCTTAGCCATTCTAAATTAATCCAAATCTCTGATGGAAGAAGGCCATATTCTATTCAATATGTATATCTCCAGTGCCAAGCACAGTCTCTTGTGTACAGAACTTGGTAAATATTTGCTAAAATAATATAAGAGTGAACACAAGATGCACCCATAAAGAATACAGACCAAGAGACTTTCTCATATTTCAAGGGAAAGGACAAAATAGACCTTGTTTATCAATAGTAAATCTCACATTTAATAATGTCCTTATGAAATTACTCTACATATATTTTATCTGCACCCTGTATTCCTACGTTTACGTCATCTAACACAGTGTCTCAGGTTTAGTTCTTTAGGAGCCAGTTGTTTTTATGCAGGTGTTTATTGGAGAATACTCTTAACATTAGTATCTGTAACAGAGGAGGGAAGTAAGATAAATTGGAAGCAGAAGGTGAATAGCAGTGTAGTTGTAACAGACTTCTGACAATTCCACAGGAAGATCTAGAGCTGGGATAGCCCTTATAAGTCATCCTGAATTGAATCAAGAGTGCTGGATCTTTGCAACCCTGAATAGACTAGTCATTTGATGTGGACTACCCAGTTGCCCCCACTAAGGGGTGTAACTTTGTATGAAGAAGCTCCTCTTGTCAATGGAAAGCTGTGAGTCATTATTCACACTACCAGTAGCTGGAAGAATGAGCTGGGCCACTTATCCTAGCAAGGACTGTTTACTTTTCTGCTGGATGACTCACTCTCTCCCTCCCACTATATATGCTACCTTTTTAACTGGCCAAACCCTATCTGCAGCAACAAACTCTCTATAAGTTTTTCTAACTCCTTCTGGCTACCAGTTAACCCACCCATGCTAGAACACATAACTGGCAGGATTTTTTCAAAATCACAAGCACGATTTATTTAAATAACTTTCTTGGCTCTAATTACCACGGATTAAAAAACAAACTTCTATCCCATCATACATAAAGTATTCTAACATTTGCCTCTCCTGTCCTGTGGTCTCTTAGTCTTTATGCCACAGTTTTTTTCTGGACGTTTTCATACCCAAAGCAACAATGGCCTTGAATGAATCTATTTTTCATATTTTTTTCTATTTTTTCCCTTTGCCTAGAGCTGTAAATCTTCTCCTTCTTTAAGAAGCACCTTAGAGCTTTGTCTTTTGTAAAGCTCCTCCAACACCCTCAGGCAAAATCAAACAGTCTACTTTGTGTTTTCAATGCTTTGTTTATCAACATGGTTAGAACATTCAGTGTTGTATATTCATAATTTGCTTAAATGGTGCTTTTCCTTCCTATCTTAATCTCTGTAACATATTGTCTTCCTATATGCCTACACAGAGTAACTACAAGATATAAGTTCACTGAAAGAATGAAAGAATTAATGAATGGCCTAGTAGGTTTATTCTAGCATATACATTTGAATACCAAGTCAACAAATATGGCAAGTATACCTAAAAGATTGCTGTAGGAGTACGTGTCTAACATATTTTCTCTGTTTTGCTCTTGTTTATATTATTTTCCCCCATCACTCAGAAAGCTGGAGAATCTATTGTTTCCACCTACATTTCACCAAATGCCTGAAAATCACTAAATTTATGAGCAATATTTTTCAAACAATGATCTAGAAGAAAATCAGTATATTGAGACATTAAAGGATTTTCTAAGACTGGGTCTTTTGTGTTACAATTCCTGATTTGCTTTTTCTCCCTATACATGTCATATACTTATGCTTATGTATAATTTTTTTGTTTGATCATTAGCTATTTGGATATCTGTGACTTTCAATATATCTTAATTATAACATAAACAGCAATAAAAAATTATATTATTAAATATATCCTTTGAAAGCTTCCTGCACAACCAACCATTCACTTTTTAAACAAATATTTCATGGTTCTGATAAATCCTACATTTCTATCCCAGTAAAAAAGGGGAGAACTTGGGGCACCTGGGTGGCTCAGTCAGTTAAATGACCGACTTCAGCTCAGGTCATGATCTCATGGTTTTGTTCATAAGTTCAAGCCCCACATTGGGCTCCCTGCTGTCAGCGAAGAGCCAGCTTCAGATCCTCTGTTCCCCTCTCTCCGCCCCTTCCCTGTTCATGCTGTCTATCTCAAAAATAAATAAACATTTTTTAAAAATGGGTAAGGACTTAAAGAGACATTTCTCCAAAAAAGACATGCAAATGGCAAACTGGCCAACTGGAAGTGACTGCTCAACATCACTAATCATTAGAGAAAAGCAAATCAAAACCAAAATGAGATCTTTCCTCACCCCTATTAGAATGGATAGCTTTAGAAGTTGTTAATTCATGCATTTGAGCTTTCTTACTTGCTTTGTGCTCATTTAGTCCATAGATAGAGTTCAGTAGAGAAAACTATTTTTCTGTCAGTGTCCAAAAGGAAAAACTGATTATTGCTTCAGGTTGAAGGAAGATTTCCCAATGAGATTAAATGTTTTGGATTAGTTTACTTTACATGTTTCTGACAAATTATTGTATATGTTTAATTATTGGGCAATTCGGTATAATTGTGGCAGGATTTGTTCCTCCAGATTGGTTTCTAATTTATCTTACATCTCATTGTAGTGTTTTTGTATTTCATTACAAAAAAACTAGGATGTGAATGCATGTCAAATGAGTGTTTCCCATTCAGAAATACAATTTCCTTTTACCACCTACCTTCAGTTAAAGGTATCTTTCCCAGCAGTGTGGAGGTTCCTCAGAAAATTAAAAATAGACCTACCCTATGACCCAGCAATAGCACTGCTAGGAATCTACCCAAGGGATACAGGAGTACTGATGCATAGGGGCACTTGTACCCCAATGTTCATAGCAGCACTCTCAACAATAGCCAAATTATGGAAAGAGCCTAAATGTCCATCAACTGATGAATGGATAAAGAAATTGTGGTTTATATACACAATGGAATACTACGTGGCAATGAGAAAAAATGAAATATGGCCTTTTGTAGCAACGTGGATGGAACTGGAGAGTGTGATGCTAAGTGAAATAAGCCATACAGAGAAAGACAGATACCATATGGTTTCACTCTTATGTGGATCCTGAGAAACTTAACAGGAACCCATGGGGGAGGGGAAGGTAAAAAAAAAAAAAAAAAGGACGTTAGAGTGGGAGAGAGCCAAAGCATAAGAGACTGTTAAAAACTGAGAACAAACTGAGGGTTGATGGGGGGTGGGAGGGAGGGGCGGGTGGGTGATGGGTATTGAGGAGGGCACCTTTTGGGATGAGCACTGGGTGTTGTATGGAAACCAATTTGTCAATAAACTTCATATAAAAAAAAAAAAAAGGTATCTTTCCCCATACAAAGGTATTTTCCCTATAGAAAGTAGTGGGAAAAAGTCCTTCCTGAGATTAGAATTGAATCCACATAGGGTACTCTGCTTCCTAATGTAATATTAGATGCAAATTATTAAAGAAGCAAAATATATGGATATGTAGCTTTTTCCATGGTGCATTAAGTATATGCATAAACTTGTTTCATTTTCTGTTTTTTAATATAATAGGTATGCACATTTTTCCCACTACTACCCTCCACAAAATGTAAATCTTTTCCATTATAAAGCAAGCATTCTTGCCTTCCTGCTGACAGCATCTTCTTTTATATCACAAGCTTATATACTGTGAAAGTAAAAGGCAACTACTTTCACATATATGAAAGGAAATAAACAATATGGATTAATGATTCACCCACTTTAATCAACTGGTTGTTATAACTATCATTCCTTTGTTTTTATACTGGACAGTTTATAAAATAAAAAATAGGGTTTTTTGATAACTTCTCACATCTGGAAATGTGACAAATAAGTTATTTCTAAACATTAATAGTGCAATGCATCATACAGTTTCATTTTAAATCAACATATTAAAATGGATTTGCAAATAATAGGACTTCTGTCTTTATCCTATGCATGTGACTATGAAAGGAAATATTATTTGAAAAATAAGTTTTAATAATTTTCATTCTTAAAATGTTTTACAAAAAGTAAGGTGTTTTACAAATACATAATATTAGATTATTAAAATTATATCTTCCCAGTTCCATACTGAAAATTGGAAAATAAATATTTTTAAGGCAATAATGTTTTTTATTAAATGTTTTTATGAACTGTAATTTAACTTAGATTAATCAATATATTAAAAGCAAAATAAAAACTAAGAGCAAACAAGACAATTTTGCAGTCCTTGCAAATATTTTGTATTTTGTATGTATGGGTGTCCTGTCTATATTCAGTACTGAGTAATTCATTTATTGTACCTTGCTTGGTGTTTGATCAATCAACAAACTCTTAAATGATATGTCTTGAATAGGTCCCATGCACCCAGCACTGTGTAATGGAAGATACTAAAGAAAACATTGCTTTTGTCCTTAGAGAGCTAACCATTTAATTAGGGAAGCAAAGAAAAAAAAAGTGATGAGAAAACATATCTAATGCACTAACAATTCAGAAAAGGGAAAGACTGATGTAGAATGGAATTATAAGAGTTAACTTGGGGCGTCTAGGTGGCTCAGAGTTGAGGGTTCAACTCTTGATTTCAGCTTAGGTCATGATCCCAGGGTCATGGGATCAAACCCCACATCAGGCTCTGTGCTCAGTGTGAAGCCTGCTTGGTATTCTCTCTGTCCCTCTGCCTCTCCTCTGCTCATGATCTCTTTCTCTCTAAATAAATACATACATGCATACATACATACATACATACTTAACTAAGGGCAAAAATGGAGATTAGTATTAGATTTATTCCCTTGATTTTGATTTCTTTTATCCCCTCAGCTTACCCACATTTTGTCCATTCTTCATTGGAAAATCAAGTTCAATTTCTTATCTGAAGTCAATCTGGATTCACTCTCCCCATTATCTTTTCTGAGCTCATGTTTTATTAACCAATCTGTTTGTTAGTCATTTGTATTTCCACTGTGTAAAAGACGCTTTCTCATCTTTCACACATTTTTTTGAAAAAGTGTACTTGTCTCTTCTTTAGTAATTTAATAAATAAGCAAATAAATAAATCCACTTCTATAGTTCCTTTTTTTAGTTTAGCAATAATAACTAGTTTTAAAATGGAAACTTAAGTTAAAAATTCATGTGGTTTTTAGTTGTTGTCCTTGAAAAATAAAACACTGTTGTTTCAGGTATACTTCCACGTTTCTTGTTTTTCTTTGGTAGTTTGATCCACTTGATCAGTGAGCCTATGTTAGGTAGTGGACAAATATTTACTGAACAAACACTGGAAATCAATTAACCTACTTACTGATTATATCAGTTAACTGAAGGTCACATTTAATTGAATTTAACTTTTTTTTCCTATTGTTTTTGTGGAAATATTGGCCCACAGAGTAAAAGATGTTTTCAGTCATTTGTGGTAATCATAGACAATGACATACAGTGAGGTATTCGTTGTCAGTACCTCATAAATTGGTCATTATTAAACAAAAACGGACTTTTTCTGTAGAAAGAGAAGAAAGAAAATTAATAGTAGTTTGCACACATGATGTGGTGGTTTTCAAGCATGTTTTTACATTCTTTGATTCATCCTCCATAGGAAGGCTGAGTCAATCTCCCCTCTCCTTGAACAGGCTGGTCTTTGTGGTTGTTTCAAGGAATAGAATGTTGGGAAAGAGATGCTGTGTGACTTCCAAGGATGGGTTGAAAAAGCTAGGCAGTTTCAGCCAATTTATCTTGGGACATACGCTCTTGGAGGATTCAGCCTCCTTGTAAGAAGTATGGGTACAAAGAGAGAAAGAAAGAGTGAGACTATGGCCTGGAGAGTCTTAGCAGTTTGTAGCTGTTTGTATTATTTCAAGTCTGAGTGTCCAACATGTGAATGAAGAAACTGTTGAAATGACCCCAGTTACAACCATCTATCTGGAACTACATGAGAAAGACTCTCCACCCTGCAAAAAAGACTCCAAATGAAAAATGCCTCTAGCCCAGTCAACCTACAGATTTGTGAGCAAGATAAATAATAAAGTTTTAAGATACTGCTACAAGGTGATTTGTTACTTAGCAATAATCAGACAAATGGCAAATAGTTTCATGAAATGAAATAATTCAAACTTTTCACTGCATATTCTACTGAAATGTCTTGTGTCTGAAATATCAAATGCCATCTTATAATATATCTTCTTACTTGTATCAGAGGTACCTTAAAATTAGACTTACATAATTCTGGAGAGAAAAGAACAAATTAGACCAGACGTACTTAAGTTAAGCTTTAAAAGTTTTATATTTTGTACTGGATTATTGAAAATAATAACCACCTATATTTTTTCATATTTTTAATGCTTGATCCCTTTCAAATGGGAAGTTTGTTTAAATTAAATATATAGAAACAGACATTATTTCAAGAAACAAATAATTTTACTTTTTTGTCAAGAGCTAAAACCACACTCATTACTAAAGAATGTTCTTCAAGTTGAGATTTATGAAAGAGAAATAAAAATAGAAATGGCGGATATGTAATTTTTTAGTTTTAAAAAGCCTTTGTTTTCTTTTCCTTTAATATATATTCAAATGTAACAATATAAAACAAACTCGGCAGAAAAATTCAAATATATTACTTATTCCAGACTTGGATGTAACAAGGTAAAAAAATAAATTAAAAAAAGGAGGAATTACTTTGACTCTTTCCCAGTTCCTCCATCATCCTGATTTGTGAAATTTATAATAGTTTAGGGCTTTGTTAATTTGTGGCTTTACTCCTCATATTGTGCAGTCTCTGACCACCAGGTCAAAGAGTTTTATGAGTGTTTTGCTAATAAATGTCTTCCTGCTTTTTATAGTTGCATTTAGCTTGGCATAAAAACATGACCTTATATGCAGCAGTATAAATGAAGAATGAATAGAAGTTACTTACAAATTAATGGTCTTGGCTTTGCTTAGTTAATCTTACAATGAATCCATTGCCAACTGTAATTAATGAGGGACAAACTCATGAAATAAATTCAGTTAGGGAACTTGAAAAAAGAGAATAAGAATAATAAGCATTTACTTTCCTTTACTTTTTCCTCCTTATTACATGTATTTTTAGCAGCTTCTCTGCAATGAAAATATTTAAAGATTTAATTAAGGTTTATGGACTCAGAAGAAAGTGAATGTTGAAGGAGATACTATTGAAAACTAGAAATATTTTTGTAGGAAACATCAAATGATGCAAAGTTCACTGATAAAATAAGAGAAAATAGAATAAGAAGCATTATAATAATAAGTAAGAGGAGATGAATTTGATGAGGAAACCAGTATTCTGTGGATTCTTTTCATCCCAATTTTCATCTCTTCTATTAATTGAAAACAAAATGAACAAAATCAAAAGTCTAGATTTGCCATTCCAGGGACATTATTCTCTCATTTGACACAGGCTCTCCATTGTTCCCTAAATGATCTGTACGTTGTTGTTGCAGATAAAAATCACTGTATGCTTTCTCTCTGTTCCCTCCTTGTTTCTTTAAATCCTGCATTTCAAATTCCAACCCATGCCCCAACTTTTCTAATAAATTTTTATCTATCACCCCAGAACTAAAATTCTATATCCCTTTTGCTATATCAATTAACTACGTTTTGCATAATTTTGTAATTTATGAAAACTCTCTAAGTTTTCATTTTCTTACCTGTAAAATGGAAATAACAAGATATCTCTCACAGGTTTCTTCTAAAAATTAAAAAAGCATGGGGCACATAGGTGGCTCAGTACGTTGAGCGTCCAACTCTTGATTTCGGCTCAGGTCGTGATCCCAGAGTTGTGGGATTGAGCCCCCCTTTCGATGTCATGCTGAGTGTGGAGCCTGCTTAAGATTTTCTCTCTTTCTCTCTCTCTCTCTTCCCTCTGCCCTTTCTCCTCACTTGTGCTCTCTCTCTCTTTAAAATAAATAAAATAGGGGCGCCTGGGTGGCTCAGTCGGTTGAGCATCCGACTTCAGATCAGGTCACGATCTCACGGTTCGTGAGTTCCAGCCCCGCGTCAGGCTCCAGGCTGATGGCTCAGAGCCTGGAGCCTGCTTCCGATTCTGTGTCTCCCTCTCTCTCTTCCCCTCCCCCATTCATGCTCTGTCTCTCTCTGTCTCAAAAATAAACATTAAACATTTTTTTAATAAAACAAATAAAATGATTATTTTTAATTAAAAATCTTACTTAGATGTATAAATATAGTAAGTTCTATGTTGAAGTAATTTTCGTCATAATATTAACCTGTGACATGATTTATATTTTGGATTATATGTTTTGCTTCAACAAATATAATGTAGACCATTGCATACTTGTGCTGTGTTCCAGTATGGTTTTTATTGAATGTGTTCAATGATTTGTCACCATCACTTTCCATGTCCAATTTGGTATTCTCTACCTTTAAGAGATCTATTTGTTTCTATTTTGAGCTTTGTTCCTCTTATCTCTCTTCAATGTACCAAAGAAATATGATACAGAGGCCATCAAGGTGAAACTCAAAGTTGCTGTCCAGCTACATCATAGCCAATAGAACAATTTCTTCTGCATGCAATTTTGTCTCCATCTCTGCAATCAGGTCCTATTGTTCAGTCTTTTTCCTTACTCAATTCTAAAACAAGTAGAAACTCAGATACTAATGTTAGCTCCACAAAATTCTAGTTGAATCATTTATAGATAAATCTAGGCTATATGCTTGGAATACTGGTATTTCACCGGGGGCTGGACAGCATAATACAGTAGAAAGGACCTAAATTTGAGAACGCAGAGGTATGTTGTATTTCTTGATATATAATTCTTTTGTCATATACTCTCAAAAACTGCTCAGACTCTTTGTCCCTCACTTAACATGTAACTGTAAAAAAATCCCAAATTATGATCATACCTGGTAAAGAATTATTAATCTTTACTCTCGTGGCACATCCTCTAATCAATTCCCAAGAACATGAAATGCAAATGCTAAGATACACTCTCATTGTATGGGACATAGACCCTCTTTTGCTATAGTTCACTATTGTGTCTGGGTGCCTATGAGAAAGTTTCACTTTCCAGGTCTTGCACATAACACATCAAGGTGATTTATATCTGTGTAAAAATGAATTGTTTGGGGGTGTATATTAGGTTTTGGCTTAATAGTTATGTAATTTAGCTCTTGCTATACAACAAATAGACCAAAATGCAGTGGCTGAAACCGATAGCATTTATTATCTGCAGGTCCTCTGGCCATGTGCCTTTCACAAGGCTGTAATCAGGTGGCATCCTGTGCTGCGGTCATCTTAAGGCTTGAATGGGCGGCTACTCTTCCAAGATCATTTACAAGTTATTGAGAAGATTCATAGCCTCGTGTGTCAGTAGACTGAGGGTCTCAGTTCTTCACTGGATGGTGACTGGAGAACACCCTAAATACCTTTCTAAGTGACCCTTTCCAAAGTGTAGCTCTCAACCTTAGAGCTTATTTCATCAGAGCTTGCAAACAAGAGGGCAGGAGAGAAATAATGAGCAATATAGAATTCAAGATCTTTTTAAAGCTAATATCAAAAGTGACATCCCATTTATTTTTCCGTATTCTATTTTGCAAAGGCAAGTCACTTGGTCCAGCCCACACAAGAGTACGAATTTGAGAAGGTGGGTGTCACTGGGAACCATTTCAGAAGCTGCCCACAACACTGATATTTTCTTAACACAACTTTAGGAGGTTAGTTCAGTTAAGCCATAGTTGCTGAGGTGCATAATATGTCAGGCAGCAGACAAGGATGAAATGATGAATAATATAATATCTGCCTTAAAAGAGTTCATAATCTATTTTGGAAACTGATTGTTCTGATTCTATCATGCACAAGCTACACTATGGGAAAATAAAGAGATTCCTAATTCAGTTGGTGAGGTCAGGAAAAGATTCCCAGTGGAGGAGATGGGGTTAATTTTTGACACATGAAATGTGGAGAAGGGGCAGCATATCAAGGGGAGGAAAACAGCTATTCAAATGTACTAGGGCATGACACAGTCCAGTACATTACAGTGTGCATTCATTATGGTGTTCATGCTGAGCCCTTTAGATGATGTTGCAGCATAACACATTTTTTCCAGTGTATGCACAAAGCACTGTACAGTAAAAAGATATTACTAGATATTATTAGTTCTCTTCTGCCTACTAGCCCTTGACTCATGGTGAGCTCTCCTGCTCCATAGGAGGTTTTCCTAGCGGGTGACTCTCTAGAACCCATCGCTCAAAACTGACGCTATCCAAACTCAGGCTATCAAGGAAATTGGCAATAATCACAAATTACTCCCCATACAGACTCCAAAATGTTTGTAGAGACTGACTGCCACTAGCTGTCCTACTACCCCTGCTTGTTCTTACAAGCAAACATTCAAATTAAGGTATAATAATGTTAGGCAATTTCCCTATAAATAGGAATTTTTACAGTTGCACCAATTCTAGAACTTGTTAATGTTGCAAAATCAGTTTTTAATGAATAAGAAAATATTTGAAATAAAAAATATCCACAACAAATGTATAAAATTCAATGGACTTGTTTTCTGTATCTCTGAGGAATATTTTATGCTATTGACAAAACTTCCTTGAAACATTCTCTTCTCTTGGTTCCTCTGACGCAATCCTTTGCTGACTCATGTTCATCTCTGGACACTCATTTATGTATATACTTCCAAGTCATTTATAAATCAGTAGATGCTAGTGCTTTGGAAGGAAGCCAAATATTACACATTTATTTAATCTTAGAACTCGGAAAATATATCTAGATTGTATTTCACTCATTCCAGAGGAGAGAAGAGTTTCCACTTCCTCAGAAATTGGAGTTTTCTCGGGAATGTAACTATTTCCTTTCTCCAGATCTTCTTGCTCTGGAAAGTTTTGAGTTTTTATGTCTTTTACCTCTCACTTACACATGGTTCTAGAATGCTGTGGTATCAATGTATCAACGTATTATTTCCCCATCTTCAAAAACTTAATAGCTAGCTCCTGGGCTAATGGGGCTATTAGCAAGAGTAGTAACTCAAAGACTTGGCAGGACACTGTGATGTTTATCATTACAAAATCCTGAGTCTTTAACCTGTGCTTATTTTGAAGGGAATACAAATTTCCTATGAACATACTGTAAGTAATTATGTAACTATAATAAGAAGATAGAACACAATATAGAGGAACACACTTTCTCATTAGCCAGCTTGAAAATTGTTGCTGGTGATTGTATCAGCCTTAACACTAAAGGAAACCAATTGCATGGCCCCTCCAATTGTAAAACTGTGCATTAAAATTAATTATTTTTTCTTAAAATATAATAACAACAAGAATGCATACAAATATATAAGCAAATAATGCAATTTAACTTGGATTTGCGGCAGGGAACATTTGGACTAAGGACTCAGAATGCAGATGCGAATTCTGGATCTGCAACTTAGCTGCATTATTTTTACTTCAAATTTTAAATTTTTTAAAGTAGTCTCTACACCCAGTGTGGGACTCGAACTCACACCCTGAGATCAAGAGTCACATGTTCTACTGACTGAGCCAGCCAGGTGCCCCATTTTTGCATTATTTTAGACAAATTACTTAACCACATGGGTTTTTCAGTAACCTTTTCTGAAGGGGAAAATAGTAGCACCCATCACAGGAAATTTTGTGTGACGTAAAGGAGCTAATATTTGGAAAATGAATGAAAGAGCAGGTGGGACACAGAAAGCATCATACACCTAAAAGATTAAAAATAAAATAAAATATCTCTTCAGTGGATCATGACACTATTTTTCAAATCGTAAAGGTGGGGGTTAAAAATGACTTAACAAAAGAATTTTGATTAAGACTTTAGAGATCTCTGGGGCATGGTGATTATGCTCTTGACTGCAATCATTTCTTTACTAGGGATTTATCCATCTGCAGTGGTAGATGAAGTGGGCAATTAGTCACATTAACTCCTCTACCAATATTTATCATTATTATTTTGCTAAAACAGAATTGAGGAATCCATCAGACTAAATGTAAATACTCATGGTCACCAATTCAATAGCTTATATGTAGATACAGGTAGATAAAATGTGATGCTTTATAGATTTTTCTGATTTGCAGGGGCACCTGGGCAGCTCAGTTGGTTAAGCATCTGACTTCTGATCAGGTCAAGATCTCACATTTCTTGGGTTCGAGTTCCATGTCAGGCTCTGCGTTGACAGTTCAGAGCTTGGAGCCTGTTTCAGATTCAGTGTCTCTCTCTCTCTCTCTCTCTCTGTCTCTCTCTCTCTGTCTGTGTGTCTCTCTCTCTCAAAATAAATAAATAAATAAACATTAAATTTATTTTTCTGATTTTAATTTTCAAAGTGATCAATAACTATCTTTCACACACCAGTTGATAATCTGTATATATTCTTGGGAGAAATGTTTATTCAAGTCCTTTGCCCATTTTTCATCCAATTATTCGATGTTTAAAATATTGAATTTAGGGGCTCCTGAATGGCTCAGTTGGTTGAGCATTGGACTCTTGATTTTGACTCAGATCATGATCCCACAGTCATTGGATCAAGCCCCAAGTTGGGCTCTGTGCTGAGCATGGAGCTTGCTTGAGATTCTCCCTCTCTCTCTCCCCCTCTGGCCTTCTCCCCCACTATCTCTCTCTCTGTCTCTCTCCCTAAAACAAAATTTTTTTAATTAAAAAAATAAGATATTGAATTGTAGGAGTTCTTACATATTTTGGATTTTGAACTCTTACTCAGATATAGGGTTTGCAAGTATTTTCTCCCATTTTTTAGGCTGCCTTTTCCTACCATTCATTGTTTCTTAGTGGAACAAAAGATTTTTTACTTCACTGAAGTCCCACTTATCTATTTTTGCTGCTTCTGCTTGTGCTTTTCATGTCGTGTCCAAGAAATCATTGCCAAAAAAAAGTGCCATGAAGTTTTTTCCCCTATGTTTTCTTCTACAAATTTTGCAGTTTCAGATCTTACATTTAACGTTTAATGAGTTTTGAGTTGATTTTTGTGTATGGCATAAGGTAAGGATACAATTGCATATTTTGCATGTGGATATCTAGATTTTTCAGAACCATTCACTGAAAACAGGATTGTATGCCATGAACATGCAGGATTTATCCCTGGGATGCAAGAATGGCTCAATATGCAAAAATCAATTAATGGTATACACCATGTTAGCAGAATGAAGGACAAAAATCATACGATTATCTCAATAGATAAAAAAAGAATTTGACAAAATATAATACCCTTTCATTAATAAAGACTCTTAACAACTAAGAATGGGAAGAATTCACCTCAACATGATAAAGGCCATATATGAAAAGCCAATGGCTGACATCTTAATCAATAGGAAAAGCTGAAAACTTTTCTTTCAGATCAGGAACAAGGCAAGGATGCCCACTCTCACCACTTCTGTTAAACATGGTACTGGAAGTCCTAGCCAAAGCAATTAGGCAAGAAAAAATAAATAAAAGGCATCCAAATTAGAAATCAAGAAATAAAACTATCTCTGTAGATGACATGATCTTATATATGGAAAGCCCTAAAGATTCCCCCCAAACACTTTTAAAACTAATAAAAAATTCAGTGAAGTTTCATGATACAAAATCAACATGAAAAAAATTAGTTGTATTTCTATACACTGACCATGAACTCTCCAAATATAAACTCAGAAAAAAAAATACTGTTTACAATAGTATCAAAAAGAATAAAATACTGAGGAATAAACTTAACCAAGGAGGTGAGATACCTGTGCACTAAAAAATGCAAAACATTGATGAAAGAAATTAAAGAAGATACCAATAAATGGAAAAATATCTTGTGCTCATTTGAAGACTTAATAGTGTTAAAATGTCCATACTACCAAAACTTATCTATAAATTCAATATAATCTCTATCAATATCTCAATAACTTTTTTTGCAAAAATAGAAGAAAAAAATCCCAAAATTCATGTGAAACCACAAAAGACCCCAAATAACTAAGCAATCTGGAGAAAGAACAAAGCTGAGTAATCACATTTCCTGATTTCAAAATGTGTCACAAAGTTATAGTAATTATAACAGCATGGTACTGGCATGAAAGCAAACACCTAAACCAATAGAACAGGGTAGAGAATCCAGAAATAAAACCATGGATAAATTGTCAACTGATCTTTAACAAGGGTACCAAGAATACACATGGGGAAATGGGAGTCTTTTCAACAAATGGTGTTGGAAAACTGGATGTCCACAGTAAAGTTATTTTTTTTAATTTTTAAATGTTTATTTATTGATAGAGAGAGACAGAGTGTGAGTGGGGTAGGGGCAGAGAGAGATGGAGACACAGAATCTGAAGCAGGCTGCAGCCTCTGAGCTGTCAGCACAGAGCCTGACATGGGGCTCGAACCCATGAACCATGAGATCATGACCTGGGCCAAAGTCGGATGCTTAACCAACTGAGCCACCCAGATTCCCCCACAGTAAAGTTATTTAAATATGATCAGTTCCATTTTGCACCATTGATCATAAAAAAAGTAAAGTTACTTTAATTTGCATAGATAGTAATGACATTTACCTCTTAAATCATCTGTATAGTGTCTTAATTTACATTCCAGAAAAAGTGATATATGTCTGTTTCACCATTTATTTGGTAATTTTTAGCCTGAAAATTTAATAATTTGGAGGATTAACCCATTGCCAAATATTCCAGCAAAATATAGATGTCAAAGAGACTATCCTAAAGAATCCTGGCCCTTTGTGACTACTCTCAGGAAGAAATCCACCCAGAATAAGTTGTCTTCTAGTAAATGCAAGAGCAACTTCCATTTTGATGCTTAGGATTATGATGTGTCATCTGCTCACAATTACTCCATCTTCCTGCATACTTCTCATTCATGACTGCTGCTTCTTGCTTTTCTTCCAGGATGCACTTTAGCTCTGCTCTCCCAATGATTCTGGCCACAAATTGCATTTATATTAAAAAAACATCCACTCTATTATAACAGTTTTTGAAAGTTCTACCTGACAATCTAGAAAATGAATTCCATAGCAGCAGCATCTTTTACTTCTTCCATATCTTCCATAATATTCATTAACTTCCTGACTCTCAGTTGTGTTTAACCTAATGATAAATTTAATAATACGTGAGAATTTTAATCTCCAAATTGAATCTATGCCCACTGTCTACCACCAAGGATATTCAAATTTGCCATATATGAATATAGAAATGTATTTAAGCTGGAGAAAAAAAAAACCTCTAAGGGCTCGTGGTGGGGAAGATAGAAACAGATGTATCTCAACTAGGGGCAGGTAAGAAAATGAAAGCACCATCAATAGCTTAAAGTTTAGAACCCAGTGTAAAGTCAAACTTTAAATATAGGGCCAGGGAGGTGAAGGTGAACAATTGAAACTAAGTTTTAAAGGGTCAGTGGATCATTAAAAGTAAGGACGCAGACAAGAAACAGCTCAGAATGATTCTTGTATGGAAAGACTATAGTGCAATGGTGGTAAGGTCCTAAATCTTATAAGTTTGAGATAGTCCCTATTGAGGACTGAAACCTTCCTATACTCAAGCATTTCTCAATGCAATTGAGTTCTTTATTTTCAATTACAATTGGGAGATGGAATAAATATAACTAAATGCCTCCTATATGCCAAACACTTTTACATGTCATTTCAATTAATTCTCTCATTCATTTATGACATAGGTTTATTAATCCCATTACCGTAAAAAGGAAATTGAGGTTCGGAGAGGTGTGGTGATTTGGCAACACTAATAAGTAATGGATCTGTAATGGGAAATTTTATCCAACTCCAAAGTATGTTTTATCCCCACTACTTTGTGTTATCAGTCTATAAAGAACATCATCTCAAGGGCTAAGGTACATTTATCATTTGTTTATATTAGACAGACATGCACTCACACAAACCATGGTTGTTTCATGTCTCATTTTTGCATGTTTGTGTGTTTGTTTTATTGTTTTAATTTGAGGCTAAAACTCCAATCTCTCAATCTTTGGTTTGGAATGCGTCTTCTCAGCATTGAGTGTGCATGTTCTCCACATGGCACTGTGCCAAAAAGGGTGTCTGCCCCTACTTGACTCATCTCCTAAGGAAAGTCCTGACTTTTCTATTTAACATTTACAGGAATTAATTTCAATACAGATGGGACAAAAGAGTGTGTGTATGAATGTGTATGTGTGTGTCTGTGTTAATTAATGTTAAATAATTAATGTCAAAATAAACTGATGTCAAAATTAATATGACCTCCATAGATTGAGCATCAGTTTAGCTAGATACTTTTGCAAGAAGAGGGAGTAAGTTGAACAGTCATCCTCTTCTTCCATCTCCTTCTGTTATGCTATGGCCTTTTATTGTCTCCCAAGTGCTATAAAGTCACAGGCAGTTAGCCATTATGTAGGTATTCCCCAGCCTCTGAATTGCCTTATAGATACATGATGGATCTGTCACAAAATTAACACAGATAGAATGAAAGTAATAAGCAGAGATTGAAATTGGTTAAATATATTACTATAGCACTGCAATAATGTTGACCCATTCCTTCTCTGGCAACCAGAGATTACAATTACTTGAAAAAAACAAGTCATTGTTTTTTCTTTAGAACCTTTGGCAAGTGGCTAAATCTTCACAAAGCAAATGGCTTGTAGAGAAACCCTTTGGGCACAATGAGCCTTTGGAAAAAAAATAATTTGATCCAGTTTCTTTTTATAGATTCTCACCAAAGGGGAAGGAAACCTCCTACCAACATACTCACCTAGGGTAAGAGAAGACTAGAGTTTGCTAACAGGCCTGGTTTCAACTGCATATGTATCTTTCTTGCATTCTTATAATGAGACTGTTTTTACAGGGTGAACATATTTCAAATGTAAACAAAGAAAAAATAAGCTGAAAGCTGCTAATGTTAAGTTTAGAGCTTGCAGAAAATATAAGCTAGTGAAAAACAGCTGCCAGAATAAGGCTCTTGTACTCATAGAGATGATTTTTCTCACAAAATTTGAAAGAAATTGTAATGATGAATCATAAGCCTTGCTATAAATAAATTATGACTGCAAATTGCCAGATACAGAAATATTCTCATTAAAGTCCATTGTCTTTGAAGACAAAATTACCTCATTTATTATTTCAGTCGACTCAAACCAATTTAGAACAATTAAAGCCTGCATTATCAAGCATGGTGGATATGCACTGAAAATACATTAAAAGAGAAACAGGTGCTGTTCCAATTTAATAGGATCAATCACTGAATATCTACTATATGAAGCATGTTACTTTGTTGTGGAAACAATTTAGAGTGTTCACTGAATGGATGCCAATTTCCAATCAGCCAAGGACAATGTGGCATCGTCCTATGCCAACTGATTCATTCATTTATTTATTCATTTATTCAATCAATCTTTCCACATTTCTACTGCACTTACTATGTGCAAGGCAATTAACCAAGCATGATGGTTAACCAAAGATGGTTCATGCATATTCTTTAGGAGACTAAAAATGGCATGTGCTCAAAGAAAGGTAATTTACAATTGAATTTGATTCACATACGTAGTGCCAAGAAGTTGAAAGGAACGAAAACTGAGTTTTTGATTGGAGACATCGGGAAAGCCAACAAGAAACTGACATTAGGGTGCCTGGGTGGCTCAGATGGCTAAGTGTACAATTCTTGGTTTCAGCTCAAGTCATGATCTCATAGGTTTGTGAGTTCGAACCCCATGTTAGGCTCTGAGCTGATAGCACAGAGCCTGCTTGGGTTTTTCTCTCTCTCTCTCCCTCTCTTTCTGCTCTCCCCTGCTCATGCTTGAGAGTGTATAGGTGGCTTAACAATGCAATCAGAATGAGAAGTATACAGGAAGTGTTCTACAAGCTGTAATTACTGGGGTAACATTAAAAGAATAAAAACACTACATAACTCCTAAATCAGTATGTGGAGAAGTGGATTATAATAGTAAAAGTATACAATCAACCTGAAAGCAAAAAAAAGAAAAAAGAAAAGAAAAAGAAAAAAAGGATAATACATTCAAAATTAAGTAATTTCAAAGGTATGTTAATAAAAATAGTATATAATAAACTTAAGGGATGAATTTAAAATATGTAAATGTACATATTAGAAAAAGAAAAAGATTTAGAAAAGCAGCACTGTAAACCTGGAGAATGTTGAGGGGAGACAATCATGGAGAAAACACATATTAGTAAAGTAGAAAATAAACAATGATTAGGATCAAAAAAGCCATGTTTTGAAATATGTAATCAAAATGAAGTGATTATGGAATAAGTCAACAGTAAAAATGTTAGAGAACATTCAAATAACCAAAGTCAGAAGAGATAAAGACGACATTGCTAGAGGTATTGCAGATAATCAGCCAACGAACAAACCAGAGAGTATTATGAGTCATTTCATGTCCCAAATTTAAAAAATGGAAATTAGGGGCGCCTGGGTGGCGCAGTCGGTTAAGCGTCCGACTTCAGCCAGGTCACAATCTCGCGGTCCGTGGGTTCGAGCCCCGCGTCGGGCTCTGGGCTGATGGCTCGGAGCCTGGAGCCTGTTTCCGATTCTGTGTCTCCCTCTCTCTCTGCCCCTCCCCCGTTCATGCTCTGTCTCTCTCTGTCCCAAAAATAAATAAAAAACGTTGAAAAAAAATTTAAAAAAAAAATGGAAATTAGATGGGTGAACTAAGAATATAATGACCCAAACTGACACAGGTAGAAATTTAAACAAACAAATAATTCTAGAACTATGAAACAAATTTAGTATGCGTAATCAAACAAATAGGCAAAACTCTTCACAAATGCTCTTTTTGACTAGATGGTTTCATCAGTTAAGTCCCATCCAATATTCAAGGTAGAAATATTGCTAACCTTATGTAAAAAATCTATCAGAGATTAGAAAAAAGTATGAACATTTTATAATTCAATATATGAAATGAGTATAATCTTGAGTCAAAATCTGATCCCAGCAATAAAGGAAAATTACAAACCAGTATTCCTATAAATCCTAAAGAACATATAAGCAAAGCAGATGACACAGCATGGGTGGATAATATTACATCCTGTTCTCTTGGGTTTATCACAGAAATTTAAACTCAATCACTGAAATTATTATATTATGTAGGAAAGGCATATGATGAAATTTATACTCCATTCATGATAAAATTTCTTGGTAAACCTGAAGTGCCATGTAACTTTTTCAAACTGATGAAATATATGTACAAAAAACTGAACAAAAATAGCAATTAAATGTTGGTTTTTTTATTTCCTTAAAGATTGGACATAAATCAAGGATTCCATTTTCACCATTTCCATTTAATATGTTTACTGGAGAGTCTAGATAGCCTAAAATGCCAAGTGTGTGTCTGTGTCTGTGTGTGTGTGTGTGTGTGTGCATACACACATGTTCATGCTTCTGCGAACACACATTACCCAGTTTAGCAAGCATACAGGATTTAAAATCAATATCTAAAAACTACTGTACTTCTATACATAAGCTCAATGAATGAGAAATAAGTCATGTAACATAAAAATATAACGTACCTAGAAGTAAATCTATCAAAAGATTATTAAATATTTACTTATTGACACTAAAAAAAAAACTCAAAGGGAGAGTTACACCATATCAATTAATTGAAGTACTCAATATTTAGTGACATTGATTATTCTCAGATTGCTTTTTTTTAATTTTTTTTAAATGTTTTATTTATTTTTGAGAAAGAGAGAGACAGAGCATGAACGGGCGAAGGTCAGAGAGAGAGGGAGACACAGAATCTGAAGCAGGCTCCAGGCTCTGAGCTGTCAGCACAGAGCCCGACGCGGGGCTCGAACTCACGGACCGTGAGATCATGACCTGAGCCGAAGTCAGACGCTCAACCAACTGAGCCACCCAGGCGCCCCCTCTCAGATTGTTTTTTAATAACATTATTTGTGATGAAACTTGACAAACTGTGCGGTAGGAATTTATGAATTTGTAGGAAATGCAAAAGGAAAAAATAGCTTAAATAGTGGTCTTAGTCAAATTTCCCTAGAAAAAGTATGAGGAAGGGGTGGCTGGGTGGCTCAGTTGGTTAAGTGTCCGACTTCGGCTCAGGTCAAGATCTCATGGTTTGTGGGTTCAAGCCCCGCATCGGGCTTTGTGTTGACAGCTCAGAGCCTGGAGCCTGCTTTGGATTCTATGACCACGCCCCCGTCCCTACCCTGCTCTCTCTCTCAAAAATAAAATTAAAAAAATTTTAATAACAAAAGAGTATGAGGAAAAAACATTAAGTACAACTTCTTTATTGTGAGTTTGAGTATCAAAGTAGAAAATGAAGAAAAAAACCTTTGAAGCAGGGAAAAAACTGGGAATCAAACATAATGCATTGTGAAACTAGCCACTGCTACATAAGGCGACACAGCCTGTCGCTTAGCCACACAGGCTGTCTCTGAACAGACTGTACAAAATTGCCTTGTCTCAGAAGTCCATGCAGGAAAGGAAAAGAGAAGGAATTTATCTGTCAGCTCCCTGGCATCTCTTATCTCAAATTTGGCATCATGGGGAAATAGCTTGGCCTCTTTAGGAGTGGATGGAAAAACCTTGTTTCATGGCCTCCCACATGGTACTTGCATCAGAATCTAGAATAGTGGGGGGCACACCGGTGGCTCAGTCAGTTAAGCGTTGGACTCTTGGTTTCAGCTCAGGTTATAACCTCACAGTTTGTGAGTTCGAGCCCCGCATCGGGCCCTGCACTGACATTGTGGAGACTGCTTGGAATTCTCTCTCTCTCCCTCTCTCTGTCTCTCTGCCCCTCCCCTGCTCACTCTCTCTGTCTCTCCTCAAAATAAATAAATAAACTTTAAAAAAAAAAAGAATGTAGGATAATGGGAAAAGCCAGGAAATCCAGGCGTTGACATCATGGTGATGATCACACACAACCATTTGCATTGGAGTCAAATGCAAATGACTCATAGAGGTGTGAGTCATAGAATCTAAAGTAGCATAGAGGGGAAATTCAATACAACAAAGTGGGAGAACTTTTACCACCTATCCAGAGTAAATATTAAGCTCTAGTGATTAGGATCCTATTGTAATGGGGCTGACAAATAATCTAAAGGATTGTAAAGAAGGTACTGAAATAAAACCAGACATATATGGACATGAGTTATGACAGTTAATTTGGGTGATGCTTGTAACCCTCAATTTGTCAATCTGAGTATTAGTTAAAATAGTATTGGCTTTGTTAAACTGTGTCAAATTGACTTTAACAAATTGTGTTTGAAATACGACATCCAAGGAAAAAATAAAACAGGTGCAAATGTTCCTGTCAAGGATATACACTGTCATTTACATCTGAACCACTTCTAAATTTAAAAAATCAGCTTGTCCATATTTACAAAATATACTGCATGGAGTTTGATTATGTTTGTATTGAATTTATAGATCAGTCTGAGAAGAAGTGACATTTTAACAATACTGAGTCTCCCAATCCATGAACACAGTGCATCTCTTTATGTATTTAGGTCATCTTTTATGTATTAACCAGTGTTTTACATTTTTACCACACAAATTATATTTTGTTAGATCTGTACCTAGATTCCTTAGTCCATTCAGGCTGCTATTGAAAAAGGAATTTGGTTGCCTCCATTTTGACCTCAAACCTTCCAGTTGAGTTCTTCTTTCCACCTTGTCTCCTGGCTTGGGGCAAAGCATCCCATGATGGGAACTGAAACTACCCCCTCAAGCAATAAGGATTCCCCAGAGCCAGCAAGATCTGTCCGTGAATGACTCCAAGACAATGATGGATTTGATCTTCACTGCCTACCTGCATATACCCACCCACCTTTGCTCCATTTTCCTTATATAAACCTGTAAGTATTTTCTGCATTTTAAAGAGTCTTTGAGACCACAGTTTTCCAGGTGTTGGCCTCACAGAAATAAATGTCTTTCTGGTTTCACAGTGGCGATTGGCTAAACCTGGTCCGCCTGGGACCCCCCAGAGCCAGGTGCTCTCGTGCCCCGGTGACCCAGCTACACCATAACAAAATGTTACAAACTGGGCAGGTTATAAACAACAAACATTTATTTCTCATAATTCTAGAGGTTGGGAAGTCCAAGATCAAGTTGCCAGCAGGGTCACATTCTGATGAACCCCTCTTCCTGGTTCATAGCCAGTATTTTTTGCTGTGTCCTCACATGGTACAAGGGGCAGACAAGCTCTCTGGGACCTTTTTTATAAGAGCACTAATTCCATTCGTGAGGACTCCACCTTCAGGACCTCCTAAAGGTCTTACCTCCTAATACCATCATATCTTGGTTAGGATTTCAACAAATGAATGGGGCAGGATGGGGGAAGGGAGGTGGTCACAAACATTCTGAGCATAGTATTAGGTATTTCCTTTTTTGATGTAATAAATGGTATAATTATTATTATTATTAAAATTTTGAATTCCAGTTATTCATTGCTAGTATATAGATAAGCAGTTGGTTTTTGCACATTGATCTTGTATCCTGTGACCTTGCTAACCTCACTAATTCCAGGAGCATTTCTTGTAGATTCTTTAGGTTTTTCTAAGTAGATAATTATGTCATCTATAAACAGAGACAGATGTAGTTCTTATGTTCTAAGTCATTTCAATGAATCCCTGAAAAAACATAATTTTTATTGAAGGCTTGAATGTGTTATTCTCATTGGCCAGTAGTGAAATTCTAGGTAACAAAACTGTCTCAGAAGTTTTTTCCTAGACTGACAAGCAGCCCACCTTTGTTTATGGATCTTCATAAGTTTCTGTTAGTTTTGATTTTGAATTTGCCTACAGAACTTTAGCCTCATACTTCCAACTGTATCCCAGTTATTTCTCTGTTGCCTGGGCAGTGAGGCCAAAGCAGGTAAGGGTACCAGCTATATGATTTGTTCCAGACATTCCCTAATTTAGCCTTTGTGGTCCCACATCTTGAAAAATCCTCAGTTCCACTTTAACTGGGACTCCAGTCATCCTTGAAGTAGGATGATATGTATTTTAAGAAAATATAGCTCCTGTTATGAAAAATTACATTAAGTACTTCGACAAATGTTAATGCTAATATTTTAAGATATAATGAATATGAAATACCATTCATCAATCTTACCTGTTCTATCTCTTTTCACGTCAGGTTATTTACTTTTTAGAGATCTCCTTCTGTAATTTGGTATATTGCAACATCTAATAATATAAATACTTGAATATTCAATGAATTCTTCACTTGGTAACCTAGGAAATTAATTTTTTTTCACTAAATCTCTGTGCATGTACATGGCCCTAAAAATATCTATATAAGTTATCAAAGGGATGGCTGGCATTGAGACAAATGTATCTGCCATTTATCACATCTCATTGAGAAATGAGCTTCATTAAACCCTACTGACTTTGCTTTCTGAAATTTTCCATCTTGTTCACCTCCCCCCACCTCCTGTGAGAAACAACTAAACAATATGTTGATTCTTGAGGCTCCTGGAAAACTCAGCATGAAGTAGAAATCCATGTCTTCTGGAGCTTTAATTTTGATTTAGGCAACGGAGAGATTTTTTTCCCCATAGATTACTTCTCACCACAGGATGTAGAAGATCCCTTTGTTTACATGACATTATTAAACACAATGAAAAAAAAAAAACAATAGGGGAATGGTTCTATAAATGATTATGTAGGGTATGTGATAATATGGAAAGGAGGTCATGACATACTAAGTGGAAAAAATAAGCAGATTATTAAGCAGTATATGAATTGTAATCCTGTTTTTTAACTTTTTTTTACATTTTTATTCATCTTTGAGAGACAGAGAGAGAGTATGAGCGGAAGAGGCACAGAAAGAAAGGGAAACACAGACTCTGAAGCAAGCACCAGGCTCTGAGCTGTCAGCACATAGCCCGATGCGGGGCTTGAACTCAGGAACCGTGAGATCATGACCTGAGCCGAAGTCGGACACTTAACCAACTGAGCCACTCAGGCGCCCCTATAATCATGTTTTTAATACACATGTGTGTTGCTGAGTCTGGGAGAAAATTCACCTAGTCTTAGCATGTTATTGCTGGGTGGTATGATATAACTGGAGAATTTTACTAACTTCATTTACTTCATTATTTTTAAATGTCTATACTAAATAAAGAAACTGATCCCATTCACAATTGCACCAAGAAGCATAAAATACCTAGGAATAAATCTAACCAAAGATGTAAAGGATCTGTATGCTGAAAACTATAGAAAACTTATGAAGGTAATTGAAGAAGATTTAAAGAAATGGAAAGACATTCCCTGCTCATGGATTGGAAAAATAAATATTGTCAAAATGTCAATACTACCCAAAGCTATCTACACATTCAATGCAATCCCAATCAAAATTGCACCAGCATTCTTCTCGAAACTAGAACAAGCAATCCTAAAATTCATATGGAACCACAAAAGGCCCCGAATAGCCAAAGGAATTTTGAAGAAGAAGACCAAAGCAGGAGGCATCACAATCCCAGACTTCAGCCTCTACTACAAAGCTGTCATCATCAAGACAGCATGGTATTGGCACAAAAACAGACACACAGACCAATGGAATAGAATAGAAACCCCAGAACTAGACCCACAAACATATGGCCAACTCATCTTTGACAAAGCAGGAAAGAACATCCAATGGAAAAAAGACAGCCTCTTTAACAAATGGTGCTGGGAGAACTGGACAGCAACATGCAGAAGGTTGAAACTAGACCACTTTCTCACACCATTTACAAAAATAAACTCAAAATGGATAAAGGACCTAAATGTGAGACAGGAAACCATCAGAACCTTAGAGGAGAAAGCAGGAAAAGACCTCTCTGACCTCAGCCGTAGCAATCTCTTACTCGACACATCCCCAAAGGCAAGGGAATTAAAAGCAAAAGTGAATTACTGGGACCTTATGAAGATAAAAAGCTTCTGCACAGCAAAGGAAACAACCAACAAAACTAAAAGGCAACCAACGGAATGGGAAAAGATATTTGCAAATGACATATCGGACAAAGGTCTAGTATCTAAAATCTATAAAGAGCTCACCAAACTCCACACCCGAAAAACAAATAACCCAGTGAAGAAATGGGCAGAAAACATGAATAGACACTTCTCTAAAGAAGACATCCGGATGGCCAACAGGCACATGAAAAGATGTTCAGCGTCGCTCCTTATCAGGGAAATACAAATCAAAACCACACTCAGGTATCACCTCACGCCAGTCAGAGTGGCCAAAATGAACAAATCAGGAGACTATAGATGCTGGAGAGGATGTGGAGAAACGGGAACCCTCTTGCACTGTTGGTGGGAATGCAAATTGGTGCAGCCGCTCTGGAAAGCAGTGTGGAGGTTCCTCAGAAAATTAAAAATAGACCTACCCTATGACCCAGCAATAGCACTGCTAGGAATTTACCCAAGGGATACAGGAGTACTGATGCATAGGGGCACTTGTACCCCAATGTTTATAGCAGCACTCTCAACAATAGCCAAATTATGGAAAGAGCCTAAATGTCCATCAACTGATGAATGGATAAAGAAATTGTGGTTTATATACACAATGGAATACTACGTGGCAATGAGAAAAAATGAAATATGGCCTTTTGTAGCAACGTGGATGGAACTGGAGAGTGTGATGCTAAGTGAAATAAGCCATACAGAGAAAGACAGATACCATATGGTTTCACTCTTAGGTGGATCCTGAGAAACTTAACAGGAACCCATGGGGGAGGGGAAGGGAAAAAAAAAAAAAAAAAAAAGGACGTTAGAGTGGGAGAGAGCCAAAGCATAAGAGACTGTTAAAAACTGAGAACAAACTGAGGGTTGATGGGGGGTGGGAGGGAGGGGAGGGTGGGTGATGGGTATTGAGGAGGGCACCTTTTGGGATGAGCACTGGGTGTTGTATGGAAACCAATTTGTCAATAAATTTCATATATATAAAAAAAAATAAAATAAAATAAATGTCTATACTTCATATATAGTTTTATATAAAAATAATGAAAATTACTTAACTAATCAAATTATAAAAATTACTAGTTTCAGAATATTTGCATGGCTGTCAAAGCTATTTGGGGTCATTCAAGTGCACTGTATAGTCAATCAGGTGACTTTAATTCAAATTCTGGCTCTAGTCCTTACTGACTTTGTAAAAAGATTTCCAACCACCATCATGAGCCTTAGCTTTCTCATTTGCAGAATAGAAGTAAAAATGTCTCATATGGTTTCCGGGAATATGAAATGAGATTACATATGCAAAGATACTTTGAAAGCTCTACTGCTGTATAAATACCTAACATTGTTTTGAAATAAACATTATCTTATGGTTTTTAAACTGAATTAAATTTTCTTATATTAAGATTTTAAACTGACTTCTGGCTGGTTTGTATATTTGAAAGAAAAAAAGTTAAAGGCTACGTTAAAATACTGGAAACTTTGTATAAAGTCTTTAGTTAAATCTTTAGTGGAGTATAATATGATTGCTGTAAGGTATAAAGGTATTCCTTTATTTAAAACAAAATCCTAAGTATGTTTTCAAAAAACCATTTTCCTAGCATATATATGCACACACATATTAATGTTAGAAAGAGAGAGCCTGCACGCAAGCAAGGGACAGAGAGAGAGGGAGACAGAGGATTCAAAGCATGCTCTGCACTTACAGCAGAGAACCTAATTCAGGGCTTGAACTTGCAAACTGTGAGATCATGACCTGAGGTGATGTCAGATACTTCAACGGAGCCACCCAGGCGCCCCTCTATATTTTAATATGTGAATGAATAATTACCTCACAAAGCTATATGGTTTTAAAACAAAAATGTGTCATATTAATTTGTTTTTTAAAACGCTGTTTATTTATTTTTGAGAGAGTGAGACAGAGCATGAGCAGGGAAGGGGCAAAGAGAGAGGGAGACACAGAATCCGAAGCAGGCTCCAGGCTCTGAGTTGTCAGCACAGAACCTGACATGAGGCTCAAACCCACGAACCGTTAGATCATGACCGGTGCCAAAATCAGACGCTTAACTGACTGAGCCGGCCAGGCACCCCTAGACATTTTTATATAATATCAGGCTAATAAAAGAAAAATGTAGGGAAATTTGAAGTATATTTCCAAATTTCTTTGAAATTGTTGTCTTAAAAGAGATCACATTCTTCCATGACCATGTTGTTGGTACTACTGATAGAGACCAGGATAACTGTGGCATTTGTCTAATGTTTGTGTATTTAATTCCAAGTGAACATCGATATATTATGGAACAAAGCTTTGGTTTTATAAATACTTAGGATAAGTGTTTTCAGAATCTGGTCCTCAGAACACTGAATGGCCAAAATTAAATTCAGTTTGATTTTACTGGTTATATCCAGAATGTATTTCTTAACCTCATGTCTATTTCAGCTTTTAATATTCTAATCCACAGCCAAATATGTCAGGTTTTCTGATCGTCTATTTTTTCTTTCCCTAATTATTAATTGGTTAACAACAGGTATTCGCATCCACAGGAACTAGAGTACTTTACTAAGTGTGAGAATAAAGAGAAAGTCACAGATCTATAAAACAGATTTTCTCATTTGGTTAGTAAGAAAACATCCTCAAGATTTTCTTCTTCCTGGTAGTCTATTGATATTGACTCAGGGCTTCATAAAATTTCAGAGCTCATTCTCTGTCCCATTATTCATCTTTCTACAGAATATAAATAACCCTTAGCTGTGTTAGGTTTAATTTAGGTTCTACACTTACTGGTCTGGGACCAGTCTAAATCCCTTCTGCAGAGGGAGGTTGTGTCAAATGGAGGCACTGGAAGGTGCTAAAACCCTTAAGATGCTGTTTAGATGGTTTGTAAGCCATGTTCACCAGAGGCACTTTTCAGCAGTGTTTCATTATGTTCCCATCAGTTGACAGAGATTGAAAGCTGGGTTGCCATGTTTCTTGATGTCTATACAAACTTAAATCAACTCAATAACCTAAGTAAATATTCCTTCCATCTTTTGAAGTGTTCTTTTTGATGATGGTCACATTTCTTACATGATATAAATGTGGTAAATGTTAGATTTCTCTAGGGGAAAATGGTGAAGTGTCCCCCTCCCGCCTCTATCTCAAAATATTTAGCAGAATCTTAATGATGCAAAGTAGCTTTTCACACCGCCCTGAAATCCTTCACCTGAACTAATTTTTACCCTTTGGTAATGTGCCATTGGATTCTCTGTCATGCTTAAAATAGAAGTGCAGTGAACAGGAACAAACATAGTTACAGTTAATGATCTATTATTTGAGTGTTTGAGCATAAAGAGACTTCTTGACTTAAGGAAATAAAGAAAAGTACAAATGAAAACTTATAATGACACCTAATTTTATTGTCTATAGAAAGTTATTGAAAATACATTATTGTTTATTTGAAAATTAAGACCCTTTATTTTCCCTCTTCAGATGTACCTCAGACTTCATTTTCTTGCAATGTTATGCATTTATCCCTCTTCATATTGGAATGCATGACTCCAAGGAGCATTAACAGACTGCATATGCAAGAATCATTAGAAGTCCATGAAACAAAAGAGACAAACATTCACAGTCATATTCCGCATGCCTAGAACGGTGCCTGGCACTAGCTCAGTAAGTGAATTCATCACAGTACATTTGGGCTGAAATGTTCCTCTTATACTCCAAGGATACTATAAACTATGCAAATTCAATATATGTATTTTCCATATGGGTGAGCTGAACTTAAAGATATCCTGTATGCTTAGCTTTTCATCAACAGATGCTCATATTTTTTACTGTAATTTTTTACTCAAGTTTTCCCTTAGGTTGTACCTTCTCAGCTTTATTCAATGGCCATTCATAATACTGGTTTTATGAATTAATCATATTCTTCATAAAGTTTTGCATGATTTTAATAAATTCTTCTGAACCAGTACAGTTCAACTCTCAAGATTGACCTATTTTAAAAATCCTCTTGGAGTACTTTGTTCAAAGTCTTTTTTCTAAGCAATTTTCGTAAAATTTTGCCACTCAATGGAATGCAAGTAGGTAAGACATGCAGACAGACATTTTCTCACTGCTAAATATTCAAGATGAGGTCTTGCCCATAGTATTAGTATTCCGTTTACGAATGGCCTAGATATAAAATGAATATTTTAAAAATAGAAACTAAATTTATATATTAAGTAGGAACAGGTAAGATATGTATTCCATTCCTTAGCCCTTAGAAATCTTTGCATTTATTCAATGATATTTTAAATGACAGAATTTGTGTCAATTTGGCTGACATGATGTCCTACACATTCTATGAAATAGAAAACATGTACCTCTCAGAAGCTGCTGTTTGAACACAGCTAGCAAATGGAAGAGTCACTTTACAATTTTCAGAATCTCCTACCAGATGTTTGCTTCATAAAAGCAGCCAGGTTTCAAACCCTAGTTTTAGGAAGGAATGGTCTTCACTAACTCTCTGAATTACAACATCTTCAGATGCATTCTTCTTAAACATTTAGTTAAGTTTATATGGTCTTCATCTTTTACTCCTGACATGGACAAGTTATATCATTAAATAAACACTAGGTTATGTATTATAAGGAATATACAGATGGCATGGTATCTTCCCTTAGGTGATATCCCATAAAGAGAGAGACCATGCAAAGAAAGAATATTTATGTACTGTGGAATATAGAGAACGTCAACAAAGTGCCATGAAGTCCAGAGGAGGAAAGGTTGAGTCTAATGGTAAGCATCTTGTGGTTATCTGAACCTAGTAATGAAGAATGGGCTGGGAAACGATTACTGGACATGATGGTAGCCATGTCAGAAGAAGAGCATGTTTAGGAGAAGGAAGTGGTACAAATAAAATCACAGAGGTGTGAGGGACCCCTGGGTGGCTCAGTTGGTTAAGTGTCCTACTCTTGATCTCGGCTCAGGTCACAATCTCCCAGTTCATGGGTTCAAACCCTGTATCCGGCTCTGTGCTGATACATGGCTCAGCGGGGAGCCTGCTTGGGATTCTGTCTCTCCTTCTCTCTGCCCCCGCCCCTCGCTCTCTCTGTCTGTCTCTCAAAATAAATAAGTTTAATTTTTTTAATAAATAAATTAATTAAAACTTTACAAATTTAAAAAATCACTGAGTATGAAAGAATTACGAGCCACATTCAGAAAAGTAACTAGCCACCCAACTTAAGGAAAACATATCACAAGAGACGTTGAAAAATGAAATAACTAAAAACATCCAAAAATATGTGCCATAAATCAAGGTAAAAATAACTGGGCATAGCATACAAATATCTCTGTATGAAAATATATCTGCATGTTCGTGCAGGAAATGTTGTGGAGAGAAAAAAAAAAAGGCTGCATCTGAAATAGGTCAGCTGATTACACAGCATTCGGAAAAACCGTGGTTCATAAGCCTATTTTGGAAAGTTCTCCGTCCAAAGCAAGGGAGAAGATGCTACAAAGGAGACTGAAAGGTTTGAACGTATAACCTGGTGCTTTGCCAGGGAGCAAAGCAATATATGGAAATGTGGAAAAGAGAGAAGAAAATGAAAAACTGGATATTCTCCAGTAATGCATCATTTCTGCCCATATTCAACCACCTAATACAATCAAATCATTTAAATGATCCAAAACCCAACCTAGTTCAAGGGAAACCAGACGCTGAGTTAGAGCAGGCACCCAAATTCACACACCAGCCCTGTATTATAATAACAATGCTTGGCTCAGCTCTCCAAACTGATTGCTTTCTACAATCAGTTAAGGGAGTACTTCAGAGTTAGAGAAGTCCATACCCACACTGTCACCACTTAAATTAATGTAAAAGTGTTCTCAGCTTAAAAGAAGGTGCCAAAAGAAAGAAAAAGTCTCAGAACCCCACAATTCAGGATAAAATTCTGGGAGTACACATACTAGCACATGTTCAATCAAGAGAAAATGAAAATTAAGTATTTCATATATGTAAATATGTGTTTGATTTTGTACAAATGTAATGTTCCTGGTAAGAGCTTTCCAAAAAACACAATGAAAATTAGAAAAGAAAAACAAACAAACAAACAAACCCAAACTCCTAACTTGCATGAACTTCTTCAGCTAAAGCAGTATTTAATAATTTTCAAGTTATGCTGACAGGGAACATATCTATGAACCACTAAAAATATGAATATGGCAGACCTTCACTAATTAAAGAAAAGAGAAGAAAACGAAACACTGCCAAAAATAGAAATAACTCCAAATTGTATAATTTTAGAAGAAACAAATTTTCCAGCTGTTTGTTTTAGAGATGATGTTATAAATGGCCACATCTATGTGAATTAATCATGTCATGTGATATCCACACATTGCTAATATATATATTTATTCAAAATTTATTTTGTTTAAGAAAGTTATTAAAATGAACATCAACCTGTACATTTCATATATCACAGAGGTGTTTCTTTGGGAAATTGCTATAGATATAGTAGTATGATTACTACATCACTGGAGGTTGAATATTATTGATTTCATGAGTTAAACATTAAAAATGTTCAGATGATAGGCACAATTTAATATTTAAAATTAGATATTTTATTTTCTTGAAACAATGTTTTAATTAGTGAAACTGAATTTTGGGGGATATAGCAGTCCCAGGAGAGATAGAAAACTGTACAAGTTGGCACATTTTTTTTCAAGTTTTTTTTTGCTGTTTATTTATTTTTGAGAGAGGGGGAGAGAGAGAGAGAGAGAGGCAGAGAGAGGCAGAGAGATAGAGGGAGACACAGAGTCTGAAGCAGCTCCAGGCTGTGAGCAGTCAACACAGAGCCCAATGCGGAGCTCAAACTCATGAACTGTGAGATCATGACTGGGCCAAAGTCAGACACTTAACTGACTGAGCCACCCAGGAGCGCCCAAGCTGGCACATTTCAACAAAGGATATCCAAGTAAGAAATATCTGCAAAGAGGTTTTGAATAATCAGTAAGTCTGTCAACATCAACCAATTCCTTGTTTTCCTAACTTGAAGATTAAGAGACCTTGGAATAAAACCTGTGTTTTTATGCAAACTACACATTTCTCATATAAAGAGACCGTCCTCAGGTTGAAATTAATACTCTGATGCCTGACCACTTGGGTTTAAATCCTGGCTCTGCTAATTACGGGCTGGGTAGCCTTAGGCAGTGCCCTGCCAAGCCATACTGGAACTGAGTCCAAAGGAAAAACATCTATTTCTGTGTACAATTATCTAAATACTCTCCCATATTTTGAATCAAGTAGAGAAAGTTAATATAAACTTTTGTAAATATACTCACATATATGTGTTATATGTATACAATATATATTAATTCGTGTGTGTATATATGTGTGTGTGTGTGTGTGTGTGTAGATGATAGATAGATAGATAGATAGATAGAGATAGATAGATAGATAGATATCCTGAACTGCCAAATCTGTTTGCACATCACTGTCAACCCTCACAAATGGACCATCAAGGGGTCCAGACAACTGGGCATCACAGGAACAGTGAAACAATTGGAAATAACTTCTGCAGTTGAACAATAACAGTGGATCATAAGACAAATAAACAGCAACCTGTTTTTCTTTACAATTTTGTTATTTTGCTTATAACGGATCTATTTGATTTTGATTTTTAATTCGTTTCATTCCACATTATTAGCCTTGATTGCTGAATATTTTGGCATCCTTAAGTTTTGCACTAGAGCTAAGTGTTCACTTGACTCACCCTCTTTTTGTCCCTACTCAGGCAAGTTACTTACCCACTGTGTGCTTTATCCTATCTAAAATTGAGCTATTGCTTATAAAGCACTTAGAATACTCTCTGCCAGCACATAGTAAGTACATAAAATGTTATCATTATATTATTACCATTAACCTTTTTATTAATATATCTAATATAACTTTTAGAAAACTTGATTTTTCCAAGTAACATCTTCTTGAGGTTCTACAGCTACTGGAAAATAGGATTCAAGGTAGACCTGACCTTGGAGCAACGATTAGGATTACACTAGTTGTAAGGAGAAAATGCATCCATTCTTAATATGTCCTTACCGTGCTAAGAAACAGATTGTCGCATACTGGATTTTCATAAAAGTCTCTGGTTACATATCCTGAGAATTTACTGGGAGAAGTACAAAGCTAAGTGAGTAGCAGAAGAATCAGCCTCTCCTGAGAACATTCTTTGGACAGATGTCTTTTTAATATTTTTAAAGTATATGGTGATGCAATAATTATTAATACTATGATGTAAAAATATTAGAGGCAGAAGTATGAAAGTAAGAGGGGCACCTGGGTGGCTCAGTCGGTTAAGCATCCGACTTCAGCTCAGGTCATGACCTCTTCAGCTCAGGTCATGATCTCATGGTTGGGGAGTTTGAGGCCCGCATTGGTCTCTGTGCTGACAGCTCAGAGCCTGGAGCCTGCTTCCAATTCTGTGTGTGTCTCTTTCTCTGCTCCTCCCCAGCTTGTACTCTGTGCCTCAGAAATAAATAAACATTAAATTTTTTTTTTTTAAAAAAAGAAGTATGAAAGCAAGAAAATGAGACACTAGAAGAAGATAGTCAAAGTCTGGGGCTTCTGTGTACTAGCTACCTCTTCTTGCCCCCAGGCGATCCTGGCTCCATGATGGCAGAGTCTGGCTGTGTCTCTGTGAAGGAATCAGAACTCAGGCCCTCCCGCCCGTGGAGAAAACAGATTCTCTGTATTTATGACATAATTATCAGCCTGACAAGAACACTTAGTGTAATGTCAATAAGATATTATTTTCCAACAGCTCCAACAGGAAAATATATTATTCTTGAGAATTTAGACAGAAATAAAAGTGTTATTTATGTTTTCTGGCAGATCTTATTTCTTCATATTCTGCACTTTGAATAGCAGAGTTTTCTTTCATGAATATTCTAATCAGGTCAACGATTTCAGCCATTCCCGAGAGTTCTCACAAATGGCAATACCTGAGTAGAGTAAAGCAACAAATATGTGGCTTTGGCAGCAGGAGAAACTTCTCTTTTCACAAATAGTTCCAGTGCATCTTGGGTATTCATATCAAGAACCTTAGACACTTTTAAAGAAAGAACTGTCATGGTTTGCCTTCACATTTGCTAGTACACCAGGCTGAGTTTTATATTTTCTGGCTGTTCTCTCAGTAATTAGTTCATTTAAATATATGAGAAATGTAAATTAGGACTCTTGCTTCTAAAAGAATGAGCTAACCTTATGAATGACTGAGTAAATGAATGACCCATTGACAGAAAGAGTACAAAATGTCTGACATGTTTTCTTATTCTTGACATCCCCAGTTAATCTTCCATGGCAATAAAGCTTGCACAGTGAAAAGGACAAGTTTTTGACTGGTAAAAATAAAATTAGCCCAAAATGTCACTAGAACATTTTTGAACTGGGAAAAATATGCCAACATGAGGAAATTCTTTTTTCTGTCAAATATTGGGTTAGGAGAAATGACACAACCAGCCAATAATAAAAAGCACCCCATTTTTTAAATAATAGAGAATATGTTCTAAACATATACAAGTGTATAGGAGGGGGTTGCGTTATTTTTAAATTAAAAATTAGTCATTCACCTTAGAGTCACTCAGTACAGATCAAAAAGAACACGTGCCTTAGTGATAATGTTTAATATTGTTTCTCACCCTTTGTGGCAGATAGTAAGTTAAAGTTCTAAAACATGAAATTATATAGGAAATCTATTGTATCTCTTAAATGGTGACATGGACTAATCAGATACATTTTATCCTTTATACTCATTCAAGATATATATATATATATATATATATATATATATATATACACACACACACACACACACACACACGCATTCTACTGCCCATATGGCAGACATATAATGGGAATTTAATAATAAATATAAAATAATCTCTGTCCTCAATTAATTTAGAGTCCCAAAGAGGAGACCCCAGGCAATTAACAAGGTCACCTGATAAAAACTAAATCTTAGAATGAGAGAGTGAAGAAAGCTTTCTTGGTGTATGTGGTAGCTAGCAGAATCACAAATGAGAAGCTAATTATAATTCTGGTCAATAAGTAGATAACAATATCCCTAAAAACTTCAAAATGTGTTAAATATGCTATTCTTTGTGATGCCTGTAACAATACGGTTTCTTTTAGAGAAACTGCCCCAACCCACCTTTCTAAGATACAGCTCTAGCCCAAGTGCAGCCACTTCCTGGATTCCTCTGTGGCGTCTGCCCTGAACTTGCATGTTGATTTCTACAACAGCAATTAGAGAAGTCAATCTTCTCACTGCTCTTTAAAACGTAAAATGGTCGATGATTTCTGTTGAATTGAAAGACTGCTTAGAGAAAGACCAAGAGATATTGAAGATATAAGATAGAATTGAAGATATAAGTATTGTGAGGTTATAAGGAAATGGACAGGAAATGGCAGTCAGTAGGATCTCTGTGTAGATACCAAGGGTGAGGCCATCAATAGTAGGATAAGTGAAGCAGCATTGGAAAAAATAACTTCTAAGTCAAAGGCACAAAAAAAGAAAGAAGGTCCTGTTTCAGAGCTCTCAGCTCTGGGTCTAGTTTCAGTCTCCATATGACTCATTCACTGTGACTCTCTCTCACATTTCCTAAATTCCCTGCCTCCTTTACTGATCATTGAAATAATTTTCATTATTGAAGATATAGGAGTTTCTGTACCTTGCAGCCAAATGGGTCTTCTAACTGCAACAGAAGTTATCAGTCTCCACCATTATCTACAGAAATATATTTTAAGATCCCCAAATCATTTAAAAATTACCTTAGTGAGAAGACTTTTTAAGGGAAGAAAAAGAAAAAAAGAGAACACCTAAAACAATAAAGATGTGGGGCAAGATGCCATAAGTAAGAAGAAGTGATATTACATGTATTCAATCTTACAAAAGGGAAGAAGAGAAAATGTATCTCTAGCTAATATCCTGCTGCACACACTGACATTTAAATGGGGGTTGAGAAGCCGCTGGTCTATGCTGTATTCTTGCTCCCTGCTTGAAGCTGCTACATATCACTTCAGAAAATGGCTCTGCAGTCTGACTGGCAACTTGCATGGTATCAATGATCATGGTCGAGTGACCACAGAGTACCTCTTTCTGCTGAGTAAAACTCAGCAGATTAAGATCTGAATCTAAAAGCAGGTGAGGCTTAATTTATGCTGTATTCTGTTGATTGAAGAAGTCACAGAACAAGGGATCCTTTTTCTCCATATCCTCGTAAACACTTGTTATTTCTTTATTTGACAGTAGCCATTCTAATAGGTGTGAGGTGATATTTCATCGTGTGTGTGTGTTTGTGTGTGTGTGTGTGTGTGTGTTTCATTGAACTTTAGTTGATGCACAATGTTACATTAGTTTCAGATATACAACATACTGATTTGACAACTCTATACATTATGCTATGTTCACCACAAGTATAGTTACCATTTGTTACCATACAGTGCTGTTTTCCCTCTTCTGTGCCTTTCCTCCCCATGTCTTATTAATTCTATAGCTTGAAGCCTGTACCCACCCTCTCCCTTTCATTTTGCCCAACTACTTACCTCTCTCCCTTCTGGAAACCAACCAGATTGCTTTCTGTATTTATGGATCAGTTTCTATTTTGTTTTTGTTTGTTTTGCTTTTTAGGTTCCCTTGTAAGTAAAATAATATGATATTTGTCCTTCCCTGTCTGACTTAGCTCATTTAGCATAGTACCCTCTAGATCCATCCATGTTGTCACAAATGGCAAGATTTTACAAAATTTGTAACTACGTATGGTGATGATGTTAACTAAACTTATTATGGTGATCATTTCATAATATATACAAATATAAATCATTAATGTGTACGCCTGAAACTAGTATAATGTTATATGTTAATTATCCCACAATTTTTTAAAAAAGGAAGTTATATACTGACGTTGGTTTGTTAGTTTTGACAAATGTATCATGGTAATATATCTTTGCAACTTTGTTGTAAAACTAAAATTATTCCAAAATAAAAAGTTTATTTTTTAAAAATTGCAAAAAACGTCATAGAACTCACTCAAATTCAAGGGGGGGGGTGACATAGACTACACTTTTCAATGGGAAGCATGTAAAAAAGTGGATCCATCTTCAATTTGCCATATCTTACCTCCTGCAACTTTCCATTCCATTCTGCCTATTTCACTATTAGTATGGTTTCCTGATTTAATGAGTATTTTAAGCTTTTTAAAAATTAAGAACCTCTTATGTACCACTCATTGTGCTAATATGATGAGGAAGTAAAATACCATATGTATTGATGGTTCTACCCATTACTAGCTTAGTATCTGTATAACAAAGCAGTTCTTCCCTGATCTGATTTTGTCATCTGTGGTATATTTACTCACTGAGATGTTTTGACAATTAAATAAAACAGGTAAATTGCATAACACAGTATCTGGAACATACTAGACTGTAAACACTCAACTTTCCCTTCCCTAAATTCAAGATACCTATGGTTAATGTAGTTTGAGTGTCATATGTATGATTTGAGGATAGAGAAAAAGAGAAGGTAAAATTTTACTTTGTCAATGCCAGTATCATAACAGAAATAGAATCCTTCACACTCATTTCTAGAGAGAATGGAGTAGTAATGAATGGGTATTTGGGGACACTGATAAACCAGCAAGTCTACTATCATTTAATAGAGGCAAGAGACAAGGAACTTGTGAAAATACTCAAATTCTGATATTTAATGGGTCTGATACATGGTGTTGGCTAATGCACAGTTCTTTTCTCTTTTATTACAGTCTTCTTATACTAGAGTGATTTGAGGGTATGTATGAGTACAAATACCTTTTACACTTTAGTATCTAAATTTAAAGAATAGAGGTCCTATAAATTTATTTTATTTTGTATTCTCCCATATTCATGGTACTTTCTGCATAGTAATTAATTGGCCAAACTCTTAAGCGTTTCTACTTTTCAGTAAATGGCAATAAGACATGAATAACATTAATATAGATACTGCATCATTTTGCAGAAAGTAACACATTTCTTTTTTTTTAATATGAAATTTATTGGCAAATTGGTTTCCGTACAATACCCAGTGCTCATCCCAACAGGTGCCCTCCTCAATGCCCATCACCCACTTTCCCCTCTCTCCCACCCCCCATCAACCCTCAGTTTATTCTCATTTTTTAAGAGTCTCTTATGGTTTGGCTCCCTCCCTCTCTAACTTTTTCCCCCCTTCCACTCCCCCCTGGTCTTCTGTTAAATTTCTCAGGATCCACATAAGAGTGAAAACATATGGTATCTGTCTTTCTCTGTATGACTTATTTCACTTAGAATAACACTCTCCAGTTCCATCATCAGGGAAATACAAATCAAAACCACACTGAGATATCACCTCATGCCAGTCAGAGTGGCTAAAATGAACAAATCAGGAGACCATAGATGCTGGAGAGGATGTAGAGAAATGGGAACCCTCTTGCACTGTTGGTGGGAATGCAAACTGGTGCAGCCACTCTGGAAAACAGTGTGCAGGTTCCTCAAAAAATTAAAAATAGATCTACCCTATGACCCAGAAATAGCACTGCTAGGAATTTACCCAAGGGATACAGGAGGGCGGGTGCATAGGGGCACTTGTACCCCAATGTTTATAGCAGCACTTTCAACAATAGCCAAATTATGGAAAGAGCCTAAATGTCCATCAACTGATGAATGGATAAAGAAATTGTGGTTTATATATACAATGGAATACTACTTGGCAATGAGAAAGAATGAAATATGGCCTTTTGTAGAAACTAACATATTTCTTGGTGACACGTAATATAAGTCTCATAGGTACAAGTTAAAGTCCTACAATTTCCACTGGATTGATATCGAAAAATTGTAGTATTCTTCCTCCAGCATATATTCAGCTTTACAAACAAATAATTTGATCATGTGTAAATAAGTCTGAACTGTATCTTTGCTTTTTACTTTCAAATTCATGGTATGGATTCCTATTGGTTTGTATAATTTATAACTCAAGAGATTTGCCGAAGAGAATGTACCTTTCCAGTGAAATTCCAATTATCTTATAAATTTAATATGTACATTTTGTATCATAATATAACTTAGTTGACTATTTCTTATTTTTTCTTTAAAAAAAATTTTTTTAACATTTATTTATTTTTGAGAAACAGAGCCCGACGTGGGGCTCGAACCCACGAACTGAGAGATCATGACCTGAGCTGAAGTTGGAGGCTTAACTGACTGAGCCACCCAGGTGCCCCATCTTATTTCTTCATGAAAATGTAATTATAAGATGTAGATTTTAGGAATAATGTATCATTTATTTCTAAACCATAAAAAAGCTATTGAAATAACCTGATTTTTATATCTCAAGAATATTTTTAGCATGTGTTCATGACCTTATTTAACCAGAAAAAAACATCAGGAAGCAGCAGAAATTAGAAAATTTTTGGTAAATTAAAAAGAAAATGAAAATAAAATTGATGTTATCAAATATTTTCACATATGATTCGACTGTGACTCAGTATCTTTCTGCAAAATGTTTTGGGATTTTTTTAGTTAGTTGAGTTCTCTATATGGAAAATAGACTTACCATTGGGATACTGAAATAGAGGAATCTGCTATTTAACAAATGAAAGACTAAACAATGAAAGTTGACTAATAGTATACAAGTTTTCCATTTGTAGTATCTGTCAATTAAAATGCTTGCTCCTATTGATAATTAGTAACATCAGCGAAATCCTTTCATTTGTATTTTAGAAGCTTAAGTTATGGGACTCCAGGTGGCTCAGTCGGTTGAGCGTCCAACTCTTGATTTCAGCTCAGGTCATGATTTCACAGTTCATGAGTATGAGCCCAACATCAGGCCCTGTGCTGACAGTGCAAAGCCTGCTTAGGATTCTCTCTCTCCTCTCTCTCTGCAGCTCCTTCACCCATGCTGTCTCTTTCTCAAAATGAATAAACTTTAAAATAAATAAATAAATAAATAAATAAATAAATAAATAAAGCTTTAAAAAAAAGCTTAAGTGATGTAACAAAGTTCTTTAATAGAAAAAATGTGACTGAACGTGGACACTGTCAGACCGAGGTCAGATGATAACATGTCAGTAATGTGGGGAAGTCCCTTCCATTACTAGACAGACATTTCTTCTAAATCTATGAAACATTCACAATTCACTAATTGCTAGACACTATATGAAATTTAAACAAAGTTCTTGTCAAGTAAATTTCTAAAATAATTTATATGAAAGGTCATCCTTTTATTTAACTGACACTAGTTGGTATGCCAGAAACAAGACAGCTAATGTAGAAGAAATTGCTAAGAGCCTTAAAATGGCTGTGTTACAATTACAAAAATATGAATCTGAAATACAAATAGAATTGCACATCATCAAAGTGTTTTTTATTTAAAATCCAAATTTTTAGAAACCAGGTCAACTGTACCTAGTAGCTTTTCTTTTGAGTCCAAAAGGACTTATTTTAGCTGAGTCTGTCATTGTTAGTTTTCATAAGTGAAAAATGTGCTTTTATAGTCCTCCCATCCCTGCTGTTCACTCACCTTTAGATAAACTATTCAAATACTGCCAGAGCTACTAAGATTGAAAGTTTAAAAACAGAAGTATCTGTAATCCTAAACAATAAATCCATCTATACTTTCTTTTTTAAGCTTTATTGAGGTATACCAAACATTTAAAAAATTACACATATTTAATGTATACATTTTGATGAGTTTAGACATATCATATGGCTAATTTGCCATTGCCAAAACCAATGTAATAAATATATCCATTACCTCCAAAATATAAAGACCAATTACCATGATATCTATCCTCTTAAGTTTTAGTCTGCACAACATCGTATTATTAAGTATAGACATTATTTCATAGCAGATCTCTAGAACTTATTCATCTGTGTAACTGTAACTGCATACCCATTGAACAACTCCCTATTTTCACCTCCATCCACCTCTTGTCAACCATTATCCTATTCTCTATTTCTATGATGTTGTTTATTTTATAGACCTCATATAAGTGAAATTATGCAGTATCATTCTTCTGTGACTGGGACTTCACTCAGCATAATGTCTTCCAGGTCCACCATGTTATCACAAATGGTAGGATTTCCTTCTTTCCTAAAGCTAAATAATATTCCATTGTATGTATATACCACATTTTCTCTATCCATTCATCTGTCAATAGACATTTAGGTTTTTTCCGTATCTTTGTTATTGTGCACAATGATGCAATGAACAAGAGAGTGTGTATTTCTCTTTGAGATCCTGATACCAATTCTTCTGGATAAATATCCAGGAGACAGATTGCTTGATCCAATGGTAGTTCTATTTTTTTTGTGAGGAAGTTCTGTACTGTCTTCCATAGTGGGTGCATCATTTTATATTCCCACCAACAATGTACAAGAACTTCAATTTTTCTACATCCTCACCAACACTTATCTTTTTTTTTCAATAATAAGTGTAAGGTGATATCTCATTGTGTTTTTTTAATTTTTCAAAAATATTTTTAATTCTTTTTGAGAGGGAGATAGAACAAGCAGGGGAGGGGCAGAGAGAGAGGGAGACACAGAATCTGAAGCAGACTCCAGGTTAAGAGCCATCAGCACAGAGCCGGACACAGGGCTTGAACTCACGAATGGTGAGATCATGACCTGAGCCTAAGTCGGATGCTTAACTGACTGAGCCACCCAGGTGTCATTGTGGTTTTGATCTGCCTTTCTCTGAATTTTAGTGATTTTAAGCTACAACCAATTATAACCACAAGAAAAAACATACAAAATATCTTCTGTGACCACAAGATGTCATAAATACGGTAATATGATTGATTAACAAATGTCAACAATGATACTCTCCCCCTGGCACCAAGAAGAAAAATGGTGTGTTCCTGTAACTGATCCCTGAAAAGCAAGATAAAGACCAATTATCTGATCAAAAACAAAAATGAAAAGCAAAGACATATAAACATAGATATTGTAACATAGAGAGATTAAACCATGGGCAGCTCTCCATTTGGTAGCTAAAACCATTTGAAATATATGTTCTTAAAATTCAGCCAAATGCTCTACTAAATTGCAAAATGCTTTGAAAGCAATAACAGAATTAGTAAGTAAAATGTTTTGAAAAACTGGACTAATATACGTGAAGTAATTAGAAAATGTGGGATAGTTTCTGATTTGGTACTGAATTGTATAGTACAAACCATAGGTCTCAAGGAGCTCAGAGAAAGGGAGGATTAATGTAGCATAACATGAGTTTTTCAAGACTGCAAAAGCTTGAACTCTGAGCTCACAGGATGACTAGGGTTTGGAAAAAGAGAGAAAGAGAGACAGAGAGACAGAGACAGAGAGAGACAGAATAGAGAGTTAAGAGATGTTTTGTACATCTTGTGGGATGTAAAGAGTCTATGGGAAAAAAAAAGAAAAAAAAGCTAATTAATTTCTTTATATGTACAATGCCTTGGTTTTTTAAGTCAATAAAAAGGGAATAATAATTTTTAAAATTGTTGCAAAAATGTAAGCTGATAATATGTGCAAAGTATTAATGTTATACCTGAAACATTTAATTCTAAGAACTTAAAAAAAACTGTCTTAAAAAGAGTTCTTCAGTTAAGAACCAGCTTTATATGAGCAACCAGTGTTAACTAGGTGCCACATATAGTAACTAAGAAAATAAATGTTTTCTAGGAGGTAGCTGAGTTTTGTGTTACTAGAAGTGACAGAAGTCATTTGGTTCCTTATTAGATAGATGTGTGAAGCAATTTCAGTATTGGTTGGAAGTTCGATTGATTGATTCCTACAGGCTTTTTCTTTAATGTTGCATTCTTCAAGTTAGTATAGTTCTATTAGGAACCAGCTTGAGGTTTCTTAAGAATGAGAACCATCTTTTAAACTCTGGTCTCTAGTGACAAAACAGCGTTTTCTTTTTTCTTTATTTTTTTTTCAAAACAGTAATTCTTATTATTACAAATTGCCTCAGAAAGTTAAAGCATTTATTTTGTTGAACTGCTATGGTGTATATGCGTGTGTGTGTGTGTGTGTGTGCTGGGGGTGTGTGGTTACTAAAGAATATTATCTGAATGAGGTTGAACCTACATTTTTAGAGAACACTGGTCCAGTTCTACTTTAAGCATGAGTTACATTTTTTCCTTCAGCTTTTATCCAGATTTATTTTCGTTGAAAATGTTTTTCTAGGTTCCTTCAGACACAACTTAGTCTTAAGGGGAAAAATCATAATCTGATTAAAAATGACCAAATACGATGAAAACTTTTACTTAACTAAGTAAAATAATTAAATGACCTATTCACAAATTGAATTGATGAATATATTGTACATGTATTCTTGTGGAAAAAACTAGGGCACCAAGTATTTATATTAATTTTAATAAACATAGTCAAATAAGTTTCATATGACACCCATTTAAAATACCTGTAACCTATTTCCAAATAGGACATAATTCCTATAGTTATAACTGTAATTCTAGAATTCCATGTCAATAGGAGATTCCTTGAGACTGTCTAATAGAGACAATTATATTCAATAGGATATTAGAGTAGGGATACAAATAGAAGAAACTGGAGTTAGGAGACATGAAGACTTAATTTGCTATTTTATACTTACAAAAGAAAGCTTTGCTAATAAAACCTTATTGTGTTTTATCAGGGTGTTAAGTGATTAATAACAATATTGGAAAATGTCTTAAGCAATACTTTTGTTAAGTTAATTTGAAATATATATGAAAAGAATGTTTTAGCCCAGGGTCTATGAACTTTTTTCTTTACAGGGCCAGATGGTAAATATTTTAGGCTCTGTGGGGCATATGTTCTCTGATGCAACTACTGAATTCAACCACAGCTAACTGCAGAAAATACCTAGATGAATGGATGTAGCAAGGTTGCAATAAAACCTTATTTACAAAAGAAAGTGGTGAACCAGATGGATTTGGCCCACAGGCCTTAGTTCACCTCAGTTCACCTGTTCTAGGTGAGCAGTTAGAGAACATATTTCTTTTACAAACTAAAAGATACGCAGATCCACAGTTTAAAGAGTATCATCTGCAAAATCCTTGAGTTTTTACTAGGAAAGAAAGGTGTTCCCTGTAGATACTTGTACACCAAGGCCTCAAAGGGACCTCTGCCATAGCTAAGCCTTCCTTTTTAGAAGTAAATGCTTTACTAAGTCTGCAGAAACGTCTTTAGAAACTTGACTTTCACAATTCGAAAACATGGAGGAAGAAAAGCACAGCTGCATAGGATACTGTGGACCGGTAATCAGTGGAATTGCTGATTATTTCCTGTGAGGACAATAGATCTTAATTTAGTTCTGCTCTCTTCTCCTATCTTCACCCTACATATGCATCTTTATCTTCTAATGGCATATAGTGAGTATGTCCTTGCTGTATTATCAGAATCCCATGATAGGTCTACTATATTTTTTGAGGTTGATTTGGTTGTTATAATTTAAATGTTTCATGATGTCCCCAAATCTTTAAAACTCTCTTATCCTTTGCTCTTTGTTATGAGTAACTATAATAGCTCTTTCTGTGCCTCCTACCACAGAACCATGGGCTACCAGGAGCTTAGTAAAAGCTTTCTTGGTGTGAAGAGGTAAGATTTTTATTTGAACTAAAAATAAGATCTTGTTGAATAGAATATATTTAACAAGATAAATAAGAATCTTTCTCTCACTTCTAGACAAGAGAAAACCTCTTGATGTATATATTTCAGTTACTTGAAATGACTCTTATCATTCCATCTTAGAAATGCATTAACCGATTTCCTGTTGTTGACATAGAGGTTGTTTCCAATTACTATACCAAATAACATTATAATGAATATTTAGACACAAATCTTTGAATGTTAAGAATAATTCCTAGAAGTAGAATGCATAGGACTAATATTTTGAGGTCTTTCTACATAACTTTGGATCAGTATGGGATATTTTTGTTTTAATTTTACCATTTTGATATACAATAATGGTAATTCAATGTTTTTAACTTAGATTTATTTGATTAAAAGTTTAATTTTTCTTGTGTTAATTTACCATTTTCTTTCCTTCATTTCAAGATTTATTCTTCCAACCAAAGTTGTCACTGTCCATCTGTGCCAGAGACATCAGGGTGTCCTGAGTGATATGACTTTGCTATTCTTGAGGAGCTCAACTTGTGGTGTGTGTGTGTCTGTCACAGACAGAAAAGGTCTTTGCCCTAAGGAGAGAAGAGGAAGGCATTAAAAACAGAGAGTTAATACATATTTTTCAGATGTTAATTCTATGAAGAAACTAGAGTAATATGGTAGAGGACAATGAGGGACAGTGAGGTTTAGGAGTGGAATTCTGCTTCATTTAGAGGGGCATGATGAGGCAGCCCTCAAATTGATATCTCAGTGATAAAAGGAAAGTAATCATGTTAAAATCTAATGGGAAGTTCTTCTAGATTGATGGAAAAACAATTGCAAAAGCCTTTGAGATAGAAATGAATTTTTCTGTCCTGGAGGGTTAGAAACACATCTAGTGAGGCTAGGAGTGTGTAAAACAAGGTGGAGAATGAAAGGGAGTGAAATCAGAAAGTTAGGAAGAGACTCAATCAGGCAGGATCTTGTAGACCAATGTAAGAAGCTGGATTTTTTTTCTCAAATATAGCAAGAAGCTATTGGATAATTCTGAGTAAGGGAGTAGCAAGAAAGGAGCTGACAAATTGTTAGAAAATGGCATGAAGCGATTAGAAGCCTTGAGGAAGTAACAGATCTGATGGACAAAATAATTATATAAAGTTAAAGATATAAGGTTATTCTAAATGCTTTGACACATTTATAGAGTGTCCATGGGGTGGTTACTTAAAGTTGAGATGGAATTCACTGTATTTGAGGGGGATAGGGGATATTTGATGGGACACACAAAATGATATTGAAATAAGAGATGAGATCAGGTCTAGGAAGGGAGGAAGGATGAGAAAGTATGAGTGATGTGGTTACAACAGATGATAATCAAAGGGAAGGGGCAACAGAGTAGTGCCACAGATAATTAGAATAAAGGTTCACCACGTGATGGTGAAGATGGATGAGTGATCAATTGGAGATCTAAAATGTGACCTTACCTACCAACTCTATATGAAGTGGGTGTTAGTAAAGCCAGTAACCTCAATGTGACATGGCTGTAGGGGTCATGTATTCTGGGAACCAGTACATTTTGTTTACAGCAAGAAGCAGTGTCATGTGAGGAGACTGAACAATGAAGGGAAACAGAGGTGCCTGAGGCACTCAAGGGGTACTTGGGAGGGATGAGAGTACCAGAGGAGGTTCCAGAAGGGTAAAAGAACAAGCTTATGAGAATGGGATATAATAGTCTTTGATCAGAGTTTCAGACAGAAGTTTGAAAACAATAATCATCTCACAATGATCCCAGGACTCTCATCTCATGGTAAAAACAGCCACAGTTCTTAGCACCAAAAGGATTCAGACTTTTCTTCATGTATTATTTATTTATTAAAAACCATTGAAATAGTTGCCAGGCACTGCTGGGTGCTCAGATTCTAAAACAAATCAGAAATGATCCTTTTCCTCAAGAGGCTTACTGTCTAGAAGAAAGAGGCAGAATGTATTTTCTAAAAGTACATATGGAGTGACTATAATTATGTGTAAATTCATAAAATATTAATCACCTTTGTTTGCTCTAAGATCAAAGTTCTCATTTTGAAAAGAACATTTTTCAAGAACTCCATACTAAAATACTTTTGCTAAGTAGTGCAGAATTTTAGGCTGCATTCCACACTGGGTATAGTATATAGAGGCCAGTGCCATATGTATTTATGAAAGGTCTTAAGCAAGAGAGCTTCTCATAATGGGAATTCTCCTAAGACAAATCTTAAATATATCTGGATCGAGGTCCAGGGCCTCCTGCCCATCCCTGGCTCTTACGATGCAAATGTACCATTATATTATTTAAGGATGGTTTGGTCTTTATTCAGAACAAACTGAGTAAGGTTGTTTGCTTTAAATGTATGCTGGACCTGTCAGAAGCAGTCAGATTTTGTCATGCACTCATTTTATGACAGATCCAGGACATAGACATGAAGCTTGGCAAGTGCCTTATAAATTATAGCTATTCTGAAGCTTATAGCAATGGCTCTTAACTCAGGACCACCTTCCAAAGCTTCTTACAAAAATAAAAATGATACAGTTACCTAACGCAGGAATGCAAAAAACAACTCCCAAAACTAAGTTCCAAGCACCAATAATAGTCTTAGATTTTTTATGAAGCTGCTTTATTTTCCAACAAACCTAAAACTGTCACTATTAATAGAAAACCATGTTATATTATGTAATGCTTTTCTTTAAAGTTTAACCAGCCCTAATTCTAAAGTCCTGGCACAGCTTTTATCTGACAAAATCTCACTCACAATAGATGTGACACTAATGTCACTCTTTGTTTTACCTTGAGCATTTTGGTAATCTTCATTCTAAATGGAAATGTCCTGTAAAGGCTATCATTACTTGGAAGAACAATCTATATCTCTTCACTCATTAATTTAGGATAACTGTTCTATGTTAAGTGCTCAGGCCAATCAAGAGATCTTTATTATATGTTTGATTACATCAACAATAAAGATTCCAGTATAAATCTAATATTCAAAGTAGGAAAAAAACTAATAAATCAATGAAGGAGTTCAGACAGTCTAACATAAAAACCTGTGTTGAACTTATAGATTAAACTTTCACATTTACATAAAAAGTTTATGTAAGCTTGTTATAGCAACGCTTAGAAGTTCTTTATAATTTGTGCAAAGTGTGAAAAATAAAAAAAAAACATAAAAATTCACAAAGAATTTGTATTACCTATTTTTAAAATTATCAAAATTTTTTCACCGTTGTGTAATTATCATTGACTTATTATACATTCTAAATGACTTTCAAAATTTGTATATTCTTTCTAGGAAATATATACCAGTACATGATTCCCCTCAGAATATGAAGAAAAGGGAATTTCTCTTTTCCTTGCCTAATGTTATAGAATGGTTTCTATGGGCCAACTTAAAGATTTTATAATCAATTCCAAAACTCTTTAGTAGAAAAATGTGTTTCGGTCAAACAATCTTTAAAATATGGTACTTAGAGTGTAACCAGTAGTGCATATTGTATGGACAAATATGAAATAACAGAAATAGTTCTAATTTTTCAGTCTTGTTAACCCAGCATTCTCCATTCAACTCTTGGTTTCAAGATAATGACTTCCACATAGGTGGTATCCTGAGTGCAGAGAATAAGCTCATGACATAAATGCTATTCTCTGTCAGGGGAACAGTTTTGGTGGGAACAACAGTTTTCTCACGAATAGCATTGAAGAGATCAAATTACATCTTGATCCCGAAACATTTTATGCCAAAACAACAGTATAAACTTAGGTCTGATCTGCCTCAAAATGAAAAACTTCCAAGAGAAATAAAGCATCACCTTTTCATGCAACCACATAGATGAAGACCATAATATGGAAACAAAATTTTAAATAAAAAAATAAAACAAAGATCTTGCAACTGCAGACATGATGATAAAACTGTGTCCTTGCCATTAACAATCGGAAAACTGGAAAAAATACATGAAACAACTCTTTTCAGACACCAGACAAAATGCAGCCCAGGGGTCTAATCCTTGAGAAAAGAAAAACAAGTGAGATGACCATCACAATCGTCTTGTCTTTCTGCCTAGAAACACATTCCAGACCACAATGAAGGCAGAAGGAGTCCAACCAGAGGATTGTGTTATTACTGACAGCAGGAGGCAGGCAATGAAATTTGAGGAGACTGAGGCAACTATTATTCTGAACAAAGTAATGGAGAAGAGGGGAAACACACAGAGAAAGAATGACAGAAATTTGAATAGGGTTTGCCTTTAGTATTTGAATAAACGCTAAACTTCATGCCAAAGGTTAAGCTCATCAAGGCTCAACAATGAAACATGGGGTTGTAAACTGTATAATTCCCAAAGCTCTCACAGGACAGAGAGATGCTCAAATTCCAACCAGTCAGAGTGGAGGAACTTTATTGAGTATCCAAGCATTCATTAGAGACTCAAGAAGGCCATACTTTAGTGAATAGGCTCAGGTGATGTTAGGAATTACAGCTACTCTAGATGCCACCTAACAAAGGCTAAAATCCTCAAAACAGCAAGCTGGTCCACAAGTAACTTAAAGTATTGCAAAACAGAACAAAATGCCCAAAACCTTTAAAGAGAGACAACCAGGGGCGCCTGGGTGGCTCAGGCGGATAAGCATCTGACTTTGGCTCATGTCATGATCTCCCAGTTTGTGAGTTTGAGCCCCACATCAGGCTCTGTGCTGACAGCCCAGAACCTGGAGCCTGCTTTAGATTCTGTGTCTCCCTCTCCCTCTCTGACCCTCCTCCACTCGTGCTGTCTCTGTCTCTCAAAAATAAATTTTAAAAAGGTAAAAAAAATTAAAGAGAGACAACCAAATCCAGACATTAGACAATTTAATATTTACAATAGCCAGTATCCAAAAAACCTTACTAGACATGCCAAAACAAAACAAAACAAAACAAAACAAAACCCACACAGGAAAATGTGATCAATAACCCAGAGAACAATCAATCAATAGAAACAGACTCAGAAAGTGACAAAGATGGTAAAAATAACAGAACATGACTTTACAAAAAAAGAAAAACTATCATAAATATGCTTAACAACTTAAAATATAAATATAATGAGATGCAAAGTATATTAAAAAGAACCAAATGGGGGGCACCTGGGTGGCCCAGTCGGTTTAGTGTCTGACTCTTGATTTGGGGTCAGATTATGATTTCATGGCTCATGAGAGCAAGCCCTATTTTAGACTCTGTACTAACAGCTAAGAGCCTTCTTGGGATTCTCTCTTCCCCTTCTTTCTGCCCCTACCCAGCTTGTGCGTCCATGAGGGCTCTCTCTCTCTTTCTCTTTCTCTCTATCCCAAAAATAAATAAATAAGCTTAAAAAAAGAGACAGAATCAAATGGAACTTCTAGAGATGAAAAATACAACATCTGAAAAAAGGTTTGCTGGATGGTTTAATATCAAATTAGATGCTATAGAAAAAATAAAACACTATCCAAACTTAAACATAAAGAAAAGGTTTAAAACATGAACAGACCCTAAGTGATGTGTGGCTCAATATTGAGCAGTCTAAAACATGTATGGTTGGAATTACAGAAGACAGGAGAGGGAGTGAAAATATTTGAAGAAATAATGAAAACCTCACATTCAGAGGAACAAGGGTTACAATTCTACTGACTTCTTTTCAGAAACAGTGCAAACCCGAAGAAAATGGAATGTAGTTATACTGTTCAAACAGCCTGTTAAATTAAAATTTAATATCTAGGAAAAATATTTTTTAATGTTTATTTATTTTTCAGAGAAGAGAGAGAGAGACAGAAAGAGAATGCTGGGTTGGGCGGGGGCGCTGCAGAGAGAGGGAGACACAGAATCTGAAGCAGGATCCAGACTCTGAGCTATCAGCACAGAGCCCGACATGGGGCTCGAACTCACGGACTGGGAGACCATGACTTGAGCCAAAGTGGGATGCTTAACCGACTGAGTCACTCAGGTACCTCTCTAGCAAAAGTATTTTTAAGAAACAAAGGTGGTATAACAAAATCTTTAGAAAAACAAAAGTTGAGAAAGTTTATTGCTAGCCAACTTGCACTACAAGATGTGCTAAAAGAAGTCTTTTGGCTGAAAAAAACTAACTCCATATAGAAAATCATGGGGCTCCTGGGTGGCTCAGTCAGTTAAGTGGCCCAGTTCAGCTCAGGTCATGATCTCGCAGTTTGTGAGTTCCAAGTCCCACAACAGTCTCTGTGCTAACAGCTCAGAGCTTGGAGCCTGCTTTGGATTTTGTGTCTCCCTCTCTCTCTCTGCCCCTCCCCAGCTCTCACTCTATCTCTCTCAAAAATAAATGAAGATTGTTAAAAAAAAAAAAAAAATCAGATCTACACAAAAAAATGAAGAGTGCCAAAAACTGAAAAAAAATGTAGGTAAATTAAAAGTAAGACTTTTGTTCCTTGTTTTCTAATTTACTTGAAAGATAAAGAATACTTGTTATTTTGCATATTCACCATGAAAGCTTATCATTAAGTGGAAGTTGCAAAGATGGTATTTAGTGAGTAATATGTAATCCTCAATATCAGAAGGACCAAGCAAAATCTGACTTCATGGGCTGGGCCAGGGATATTTTAACTGAGGGAAAAGGAAAATGAAAAATTAAGACACAGGACATAATTTGCAAACTTTGAAGACCAAAATTTAACTTTCTGCATCATGACTTCACACTAACTTTCCTGAATTATTCCTCACTATTTGCCAACATGTTATAGAGAGTTCAAGAAAGTTGGACTGCCTTCTGCATTGTTTTTTATTGATTATACTTTTTCAGCATTTCTCAATGTTCTTACCACTTAAAATGAAAAATTCACTAACCCCATATCCCTTAATTATCTCTTCTTAGCTCAATCCTACCCATTATTTGAGGTTTATCTCAAAATTGACTTTTTCCATGGAGTCTTTCTTAATTCTCTTTGCAAAATTAATAGCTTCTGTTTTTTTCTTATTTTTTATTTTTAGAGAGAGAGAATCTTAAGCAGACTCCATGCTTGGTGTTCAGCTCTCAGCATTGAGCCTGATGCAGGGCTCGATCTCATGACCCTAGGATCACGACCTAAGCCGAAATCAAAATCAAGAGCCACATGTTCAACCAACTGAGCCACCCAGTCACCCCTAATAGCCTCTTTCTTTGAACCTCATGGTATGTTATAAGAAACTCTCTTTATACACATGATCTCTGTTTATATTACTTAGCATATCTTCATGCAATATAAGAAGAGAATTATCATCTACTGAGTACCTACTATATATCTCAATGGAACTAATCATTTGAAAAACACTAATCTTCACCACAACCCAGCGAAACAGATATTATTATTCCAATTTACATAGGATGAAATAAAACCGGTGTAAATTGTTCAAGATCACAAAAATACTAAGCGCAAAGCCAGAAGAATAACATGATGACAAAGCATACATTTGTTCCACTCAATATTGTATGTAATTAATTGGCAAAAACAAATGTAAACTCAACAGTTTATAAGGATAAGTTGTTAAAACATTAAGTATTTCAAAGAAGGAAGGAAGGAAAGAGGGAAAGAGGGAGGAAGAGAGAAAAATGGCAGAAGTACAAGAAGATGCTAACAAGTATCTGAAGCAGAAATTTCAAGCATTTTGGTTTGGAACATTTCATATAGAACACCCACGGGAGTACAAAAGGATAAATCAAAGTAACTTTCAGCTGCATTCAACAGTGGGTATTCTTAAGGGGAAAAAAAGCACAGCTACTACTAAAAATGATTATTTTAAAGGGATAAAATTGCTATTGATTTGGATTTCTTAGAATTAGAGGAAGTAACCTGAATAAAAGATCCATTGAATTGCTGTTGGCAACTCCAAATGCAGTCTTAGGAATGCCTGAGTGAGAAGATATGTTTCTTTTAAGTAGATCAAGTTTCTTCAATGGATGTTGCATATGTATATAATTAAAGAGATCTATATCTTAGGAATTAAAATGACAATAAGACAGCTATTATTTTGGATAGCAAAGTCAAAAAGCACATTAGTCAATGCCTTGGTTGCTCCAAAAATGTCAGCTATGTTGTACATCTGATACTAATATAACATTGTATGTCAGCTATATGCCAATAAAAAATACAAATTAAGCTCCTAACCTCTAAACTACAATAAAGAAAATTGTCAGGAACACTTCTGTGCTAGAAAGCCTCAAAGAATATTGCACAATGACAGCGATTTTTTGAGATAATAAGGTCATGGCCTCTACTCAGTTCTTTAAATAAATGGTTTGGAGCAAGTGTCGCATAGGTTGTTAAAATATTCACAAATATAATTTATGTGTGTATATATATGTAAATATGTCTAGAAATCTGTATGTGTGTGTGTATACACAGATATGTATATACACATATATGTATGTGTATATATATATATATATATATATATATATATATATACACACACACACACACTGATATAAATACATACATATAAATGTTCAGGATACATCTAATTACAAATACCTCTGAGTCTTGTGACAAAACAATATAAAAATATTGGGGATTATACATATATATATATATATATATATGTTATTCTGATGGATATATATCATGGGCAGATAAAAAGTTATATAATATATTAGCATATTTTAAAAAATAGAATAGGCAGATGTTACTAAGTTTCATTTGTTCACCTCAAGACACAGACATGCAATGATGTAACGTGATCACCACCAGTGTTTTGTGAAGATGACATAACAAGTTTGAAGTATATGGAGTTAATATCTAAAAAATGTACACCTTATGAAAATACACATTTAAATCTATTCCTGAAAGACATTAGCAGAGTTTTCCCAATATACGACTTTAAGATATTGAACCATTTTTTTTAAAAAATGTATTTACTAAGGCTTTCTTTTCAACAGACACTCCAAAGTGGTTCATAATAACAATAATTAAAATTTAAAATAATGATGATAGGAAGCAATTACTGTGGTAATAATCTGTGGAAGATAACTTCAAGCAGCTAATATCAAAGGCAAAATTATAGGGACTAAATAATAGTGGTAATCAAATGAACAATTTCCCTACTAAAAATGCTTATTTCATGGCAACCTGCTTGATTAATATTGTCAGTTGCGAATCAATTCAAAACAAACAAGTATATTGGCTAAAACAGATAAGCAGAACACCTTTCGAAAAATTAGAAAAATACTGTTAAGCATCACAAAAGACTCACTTGATAAATATTTGTGGAGACATAACTCAATCAGGTAAACAGATAAGAAATATAGATGTAATGTTGAATTATGAATCCTAATGTTAATTGACCCAGTTTGCATCATGTCACAAATATTACCTAATGCTTAAACTCCCTGAGTTCAATGACTTTGTGGACCACTAATCCACAGATCTAACCCTTGCACATTCCTGGTGTTAAATAGTTATCTGTTGAATGAGTGAACTGGAAGATGAAAAATCTCCTCTGAGAATAACCTTTGCGATGGGAAGATCCATATTTACTCCTTTTCTATATATGGTATGTACTTTCAATCTTTTCTCTATGCTGTTGTGGAGTCCACGTGTTACAAGGACATTTTCCAATGGAAAAGATCGATAAATTGCTAATTATGTGCCTGGCAGATTACTGTGTGTGTGTGTGTGTGTGTGTGTGTGTGTGTGTGTGATTTCACTGAACAACATGTGGCCCAGAGGGAACAGGAAAGCTTAACATATGGGATAAAGTGTTCCTTTTGGTGTTTTGTTGTGGCACTGCACAGTAAAGTTTTATGAGTTGCAGGAAAACAAATGAAAACAGTAATTCAGACTCCAGTCTAACTATCTCTATAACCTTAATTTTTGTTCTCACTTAGGCATAGCCATCTTGGGAGTTCTTATTACAAAATTTAAATTTCTGAATCAACAGAGCAATTCAAACAGCAAAGCTTGCCCAACCCATCAAAGAGGTTCGTGTTGCAGATGGTGGCAGAAGGGCAGGAACCTCTTCCGATGCATTCTTTCAGTCCTAGTGATTATCATGCTATATCTGGTATTATAAGTCCCCTGCCATTAAAGCCACAGAGTTCTTCTATTAAAACATGTCTTATCACTGCCTAGCCCCAGCCCTACCGTGCTTGCTCAAGATTTTATGAAAAATCCCTTGCTGATACTGCCAGCTCACTGAATGTGATAAATAGGCAAGAGGTGAATACTGTCAATGATTATGAGATTAAGTCTCGTCTAAAAACAGTATTAAAAAAGGTCTGGGAAAGGAAGTTCTGGTGAAAGAAAGAAAGAAAAAAAAGAAAGAAAGAAAGAAAGAAAGAAAGAAAGAAAGAAAGAAAGAAAGAGAGAGAGAGAAAGAAGAAAGAAAGGAAAGACCCAAATTAAAATAAGTGGGTAAAGACAGTTCATTATTGAGAATAAGAAGTTAATGGGCAGGCCAAGATAATTGACAACTGTAGATGCAGGAGAGGAGGCTAGGGTAAAATTAAAAAGGTAACTTGATTTGGTGTCTTGTAACTATCTAGCTCTAGCTCATATGTATAAAATACTTGGAATTTAAGAAACAAAACAAATGAGCAGAGGGTAAAAAAAAGAGAGAGAGGTAAACCAAAAAACAGACTCATTTTTTAAAAAGTTTATTCACCTTTGAGAGAGAGAGTATGTGAGTAGGGGAAGAACAGAGAAGGGAGGGGTGGGGGACAGAGGGTCCTAAGCAGGCTCTGACAGCTGTGAGCCCGATATGGGACTCAAACTCACGAACCATGAGACCATGACCTGAGCAGAAGTCTGATGCTCAACCAACTGAGCCATCCAGGCGCTCCCTCCTGAGAAGTGGACTCTTAACTATAGAGAACAAAATGATGGTTACTAGAAGGTAGGTAGGTGGGGAGATGGGTAAAACAGGGGATGGGAATCAAGAAGACCACTTGTTGTGATAAGTATAGGGTGTGGTATGGAACTGTTGAATCACTAAATTGTACACCTGAAACTAACATTACACTACATGTTAACTGGAATTTAAATAAAAACTTTAAAAAAAAGTGGTAAAGTCCAGGGTAAATGTGATAAGTTCTATGGACCTTGGTTCCAGAATTTCAATATTCTTCAGTATTTTTTAATAGTTTAATAACATGTGAGGCTCTACAAGTGGTATAGTGGATATTAAGATTAAAAGAATCTATAAATATTTAAAAATATTATCTAAAATATATACAAAACTCTTTGACATTTCTTTTTTTTTAATCAATATTCCAGGTCATGTGAAATAAAATTACTGGGATAGACTCCAGTTGGTGTTCTGGTTTTCTATTCCCAGGTTGGAAATGTCAGGGCTGAGCTCTGTGTTGAATCTTGTAAGGGAATAGTATAAAGAACACAGCTTTCTTGAAGTTAATGGAATGGATGATTAAAGAAAGCAACCAGCAGGGAGCAGCCCAGGTTCCTCAGATCTAGCCAGGGAACGGTAAACAACCAAGTAGAGTGTCACCATCTCCACTTAACGGGAACACAACCTATTGCCAAAGCTTTTAAGGATGATTCAGATCCTCTGGGTGACTTAAGTCTTTGCATAAAGAAAATATAACCTTGCCATCAGAGACTCAATTTCCTTGCTCCATCCTTTGAGTTATTTGACACGTACAACACCAGCCATTAAGAAATGGTCAGAGCAGTCACATAGTCCTGGATTTTCTCGGTCAGTACGAAATTAATAATTTCTGTCTTCTTGTTCGAGTGAGTGTGTCTTAGATTTGAAATCAGGAAATAATGTCCCCCTGCACCTGACATCACTGAGCATTAAAAAATTACTGCCTGGGTGCCTGGGTGGTGCAGTCAGTTAAGTGACCGACTTTGGCTCAGGTCATGATCTCACGGTTCGTGGGTTCGGCCCCGCGTCAGGCTCTGTGCTGAACGCTTGTTTGGAGTGTGGGGCCTACTTCAGATTCTGTGTCTCCTTCTCTCTCTGCCCCTCCCCCGCTGGTGTTCTGTCTCATCTGTTTCTCAAAAATAAATAAATGTAAAAAAAAAAAATTTAAATCACTACCTTAACTCAGATGGGACAGAGAAAGTAAGAGGGGGTTTTCTTAGAGTAAATAAGTTCCACACCAATTTTCAGCTTCTTAAAGAGAAAGGATCTAGGCTCTGAATAATCAAAGAGTTCAGGATAGTGAAGAGGTTAGCAGAAAATATGGGTTATTTTTTTTTCGATTTTAATGTTTATTTTTGAGAGAGAGAGAGAGAGTGCACACAGGCGCGCAGGAGTGGGGAGGGGCAGAAAGAGAGGGAGACACAGATTCCAAAGTAGGCTCCAGGCTCTGAGCTGTCAGCACAGAGCCCAACGCTGGGCTCAAACACAGAACCACATCATCATGACATGAACCGAAGTCGGACACCTAACCGATTGAGCCACCCAGGTGCCCCTGGATTGTTTTTATTTTTATTTTTAGAAAAGAATCTTTGAGGACCATAGATTTAGCTTAGACACCTCTGTGAAATTTCTGAAGTGAGATCTAATCTACAAGACTGATTTCACTTCTCATCATGGAACATTTAGAAAAGACCCTAATAACCACAGGAATTGCGAGTAAATATAATGTAGATGCACCTGCTGTTATCTCTCCTATTCACTTATTACACGGGATGCATATATGGGTGTGTATATGTGTGTGTTTGTGAGTTTTCTCAGCATCTCCCCCCATTATATTATGAAATTCTTCAAGGTAAGGATACATATATTTTTAAATATCTTCATGTTCTAGAGTGTGACATAGAATAGACAATTAATAAATGCATGGTTTTGCAACAGTACATGCATGTTTAATGAATGAATGCTATTTCCAAGAGAGGAAAAGTAAATAAAACAATAGTTAATTGGCTTTAGCTTACATGCTTAAATACCTCAGTGAAGAAGCTAGAATCTTGGCTTTTAAAATGGAATATAATTCATTTCATTAGCTTGTATATAGGAAGCAGAAAGGGCATAGACTTTGGATGGTTGCCTAGCAACTGCTTACCACTAATAGGAGACACTTTTGGAGACAGACCTGAAGAAAGGATCCTAAACCACTGCAGCATCAAATATATTTTCTAACTCAGATAGAGTTAATTCTTGATTATTAAATTCCACTTCATCAAATGGTTTCTGACTAGTTATGTACTATTTGGCTTTCTTCATAGGAGCATAGAGAAAGCGGTGTTCTCCATTTGCCTTATTCGATCAAGTATACCTCCCTCTCTACCACACTCAGGGTTGAAGAGATAAAGCTGAGTGAGTTTTCTAAAAGGAATGGTGAGCAAAGGCATATGGAAAACATGGAACCAAAGAACCTGCCTGTCTGGAACCAGATAAAATTATAAGGAAATGCCAGATGTGGCAGAGATGGCCATTCTTGAGGATACTGATGGGTAATTGTACTCAATGTAACTGATCGTGTCATTCCTCAAGTTAAAATCTGGAGAAGCTTGCACGGCCTATACCACCTCATGACCCTCAGACTGGATATATCTGACAGACATGTTTTCTTAGGTCTAGTTACTATTAGCCTCCACAGTTTTCATTTTATTTTATTTTAATTTATTTTATTTTATTTTATTTTATTTTATTTTATTTTATTTTATTTTATTTTATTTTATTTTATTTTATTATTTTTGAGATGGAGAGAGAGAGAAGGAGAAAGAGAGAGCAAGCCTGAGCGAGGGAGGTGCAGAGGGAAGAGGGGGAGAGAGAGAGAGAAAGAGAGAGAGAAACTTAAGCAGACTCCATACTCAGCACAGAGCCTAATGCAGGGCTCGATCTCATGACCATGAGATCATGACCTGAGCTGAAATCAAGAGTCAGACACTTAACCAACTGAGCCACCCAGGAACCCCCATCTCCATAGTATTTTAAAAATTACTTGATCAGCAATTACAATTTGGGACACTTTATGAACCTAATGTGTAATTCTATACTTCTTGAAAAAGTGGAAGTTCTAACAACACAGTGATTATGGCTAGGGCTTGGTAATATCCACTTCCTTTAGACAAAGGAGATATTCTCCAGTCTACCACAATTCTAGTCACTCCTAAATGATCAAACAGCTTTCATGTCAGGATTCCTTTCAGGGATACAAAACATACTGGTAAATTGAAGCACTCAGTGAGCTGGAGGCAGCTGATAGTGACTAAAGAGAAATAGTTTGCACATTTCTTCCCACTTTCAAGTTCAGGGCACATGCTGATACCTTGAAATTGGCCATGGTGGGATATTTACACAACAGAAGCCTGCAAATGTTATCATTCAGGTTCTTCACCCAGCCTCAGAGACCAATTGCTAAAGCTTTTACCAGTGTACCACCAAATTGAGATGAAATGAGAGTAGCCACAATTCACAAAGCTGCTTCAGTTATATATGTTACCTGCCTTATTGAATAAAATCGCAATTCACAATAAAAATATACTGGAACTATCATAATTGATGTCTACATTTATCTTTTAAACATAATAGCAAATAGTCCATTCCAGTGATACTGAACTGTTTGCCATTTTTAAGACGGGACATTTTTCTTTGTAAATATTCCCTTTTTATCGGATAATCTGTCTTGTCCATCTGACCAATGACTGCCTGTCTTCCAAAATTCAACTCAGATATTCTTTTATTTTTTAACTCATCTCATCCTCTCCTAAGTTACCTCCTTGACCGGCCTCAAGGCATATTTGTATGTTCCACCTCTGTGCTTCTGAATATGAAGCACATTCCTCTAATAGTTGTTCAGTGCTGGGCAATTGACTGATTGTCTCTTTCTCCTACTGGATTTTGTGTTACTTGAGAATATAGCTTTGCCTTTTTTAAATATCCTTCTAGAATGATACATTTCCTATTACCCAGTAGGTGTTCAGTAAAAATGCCTTTTCTTTCTTTCTCTCTTTCTCTCTTTCTCTCTTTCTTTCTTTCTTTCTTTCTTTCTTTCTTTCTTTCTTTCTTTCTTTCTTTCTTTCTTTCTTCATAGTGTGAGTAGGGAAGAGGCAGAGAGAGAGGGAAACAGAGAATCCCAAGTAGGCTCCACACTGATGTTAGGCTCGAGATCTCACAACTGTGAGATCCTGACCTGAGCCAAAACCAAGAATCAGACACTTAAGCAACCGAACCGCCCAGGTACCCCAAGTTTCTTAATTTTAATAAATATTTAGCATGGAGAAATGTAAAGTTCTTTTTATTTTGATACATTTTATACATGCTTGTTATAGTCATAAATACTTTCTGTCTCTTGCTTGAAACATGCCTCCCAAGCCTGAAACATATAGGTAGGGTGATATCTATGGAGATAAAGTACGGTGACAAGAGATAAAAAATGGCCTACTAGGACCACCAGGCTCTCAGCAAGGGACTGAATGAGAACGAGTCCAAGGCTACTAACAACAAATCCAACCACCTTTCCACTGGGTCCCAGTTGCCTCTCTTATTGTGTAATCCAATTGCTCCAACTTTATCTCCCTATTCTAAAAATTCCAGCACAGGTATTCTTTATCTTCTCATAGGCTCAGAAATTCAGTAAATATGCCATATATCCAGTTTCATTATTTAACACCTTAAATCTCTACTAATAACGTGAGTCCATTTCTACCTTTTCTGGAGTTCCTCAGAGACATCCCCTATCATCACCTTATCATTGAGATTTATTGATATCATTTCACTTACCAACTGCCTTCTTCATTTTATATCAGAGGCAGATGTTCAACCTGGCATCTTCCCCAGTTGCAATCAATGTACATAATACCACAGGCCCTTGATGGTTTCAGAACATTTTCCTGCCTATAAACAGGAAGACAGTTCAAGGTTTCTGAAGGCACATTTCAAGTGATGCTGCTCAATTCATCAGCAGGTCTCAGTTCCTTGGTTGTTTCATATTGATCTATAAAAATGGACTCTGATGTGGCAGCGTGAGAAGTGATCCTAAAGAAGAGATGAAAACCATGCTGGCACAATGTAGATACCCTATCCTACTGTGCTATAAGTATTAAATGAGCATGTTGAGGAAAGCTTTGATGTGTGGCGCAGGAGATATTGGATAACCCCTGCTAGGTGCCAAAGCTGTTTACTGAGATTGTTATTGCTTTTCTATTCAGTTTTTTTGGATGGCTTTTACTAGAAAAGAAAGAATTTTTTGGCAATAGTTATTTATGACTTTCATGATCTGTGAGAACAATTATCACTTAAGAAGAATATTTTCAGAATAATTGTCATATGAATTTCTCTTATGTTACATTAATACAACTTGCTGCAAATAAATTTAGTGTAATAAATGTCATTTATCCAAGGTTTTTAACAACTTTTTGAATCGTGTTTTTAAATGGTTTTACTTATAATATTCAAGCTGTCACATTAGAAATATTTTCTTTCATTTTGTTTCTATATGGTTGCTTTTACTGTCATTTTTATCATTTATTTAGTACCCATTGAGCAAGTCCCTATAACAAAGCAAAGGTTTTTGTCATTCTCCACTGAATTTGGCTCTGCTCTGACTATTCAGAGACAATCAAACCAAGAAAAACTTTAATTGTGGTTGATGAATTCTGAAAATGGCATGACTTTTAAAGGATTTCTCTCACAAAAATCACAACAGAAAGCATACAAATGAGTTTTTTAATCTATCTTTCAGAGTTGTGCTCACTTTCTTCTCTTCTTACAAACTGTTATTTTTTTTATCTAGATTAAAACAACCTGGTATTTGGAAAATCTGATAGACAGGACCTACATAGGTTTATACGATTCTATTTACAGATATTTTAAAAAATTTTTGGCAGTGTCTGTACCACAGGGTGTCCAGGTTATATCAGGGAGGTGGAATGAGGCAAGTGTTTCTCAAAGTGACAGTTATAAGTGAGTAAGACATAGGGAGATAAATCACTTGGTCATCATATTGATCTGAATTCTTGGAGGACATAGATCATAAATTTGAAGGAGAAAGGCAATGTATTTCTGCAAATGGATAGTGCTTAAGTCCCTAAAATGCTCCTTGAAAAAAAATGAGACACAGAAGAGGTTACTTTACCCTAAAACAATCTCACCTCCAATCTTGGCAGATTACTGAATTCTTCAGGCTTCTTGATTATCCTCTTAGATTAACATATCTTTAAGTGAGGCAATAGGGGTAGTCACTGAATGTAGATTCAGAGAATTTCGGCTTGAAAACAAACTTTGCCTCTTACCAACTGTTAACCTTAAGCAAGTCATTTAACCTCTGTAAATATTGATTGCCTCATCTGTAAAATAAAGTTTGCTGTAAAAAAATTACACAAGTCTCAAAAATCACATCATGCACAAAATGCATTGCGACCCCCAACCAAAAACCATTCCATTTCTTCATAGAACTCTGCTTTAGGAGCTAGCAAAAATTGTTCCAGTTAAACATCTAGTCATTCCTAAAAATTCTAGTGCTCCATGTTACATTATGTTGTTGTGTAATGAGGCACTAAACAGTATGGGTTAGGCTTCACTAAAATTCATAATTGGTTTATTGCCAGAAGAAATTGGCAAGTACACATACTAAGTTCACAAATTTGAATTTCATTTTGCTACATAATTTAAGATTTTCATCTTGCAAAAATAACCTTGGTCATCTCACTTAACTCCTCGAACCTTCATTTTTCTTCTTCTATAAAGTGGAGAGAATAATTCCAACTCCGATTCACAGGTTTATGAAAAGGAAATTTAATAATGTAAAAATAGCTATTATATTACCTAGGAATGTCCTGTGCTTATGTGCAGAAGCCAGAGTCTCTTGTAAGCATGAGTTGCTGTACTATCATGCTCTAAAGAATTACCTATTATTAGGTGAGATTCATTTATTCATTCATTCAAACCACACTGATATACTTCAAATATCATCCCAAGGTGGAAGACACTAAGATACATAAAACACATCCCCTAATTTCAAGATAATGTATAGTCGAAGACTCAGCTCACTGTGGCCCATGTGTATTTCCTTTGTGAGCATAGTTTATTTAAATTTTGAATTGGAATGCTTTTTAATGTACCCTCCGTCCAGTTATCCGAATGCTCAAATTCCTCCCTTTCTTCTTATATGAACCAACTCTAGTCAAATATGATAAGTGTACTTGTCTCCCAAAGGCCATGTAATACAGGTATTCCTTCCCTTGGCCAAATGGAAAAACCCCACTGTATATGCCTTACTAATGTGGTTTGACTTCAAGGATACTTTTAAGATGTGTGTTCCCAAGCAAGGCATTGGAATAACATTCAGATCATCCATTCTTATTTAAATATTTTTTCTCAAAAGCTTCTTTTTTTGTTTTCATTTTTCTTCTGGATTATGTATATCTCTAAATACTTCTTGGATGTGCTCTATTTCGTGTAATTTTGCCAAAATATAAACCCGCCAAACATGGTACCCTTCTCTTACCTCCTTCTGAGGACTATACTTCTCTCAAACTCAGCAACATAACTGAGATCACTTACTGCTAGATTATTCTACTCTTTACTGACTTTTCCTTTCCTGAACTGCTATAGTGTTCTAATGCTGGTACCGCTCACTTGGGAATGTAATCACATATGAAAACATTCCTTCAGCTATTTCAAATTTTTCCAAAACTGCATTGTTGAGTTTTTGACAGCAGGAACTGGGTCTTAAATATTCTTGTACATTCCACACCTTCTCCAAGTGAAATCTTGGTGAAGTAGTTTGGTGAATAAGCAGTGAAATATGGTCTAACCACATATATGGTAGAGTTATGTGAAATGTACAATTATCTATTTTATATGTAGTAAAAATTACTCTTAACTCTCAGAATCAACCTAAGAGTAACTTATCTGTCCACTTTCTTCATCCTTAAACACAAACAGCTGCAAAACAAACAAACAAAAATAAACACGCTCCAACTCTTATTCTGGAGCAATTAACCCAGTGACTTGAAATACCAATTATAGGGGCTCCTGGGTGGCTCAGTCAGTTAAGCATCTGACTTTGGCTCAGGTCATGATCTCATGGTTCATGGGTTCAAGCCCCATGTCAGGCTCTGTGCTGACAGCTCAGAGCCTAGAGCCTACTTCAGAGTCTGTGTCTCCCTCTCCCTCTGCCCCTCTCCTGCTCATGTTCTCTCTCTCTCTCTCTCTCTCTCTCTCTCTCTCTCTCTCAAAAATAAACATTTAAAAATGTTTTAAAAATACCAATTATAATAATATTATCTATGGGGCTATATTATCCATTAGTTTTCACAGAGGATTATTCTTATCTTCTGCTGCACTTGATAACCTCTTGATTTTATGCATAAACTTATTTTCCTGGGACCAAATGTTTCTACTTTACAGAATCATGCTTTGAATGCCTCTGGAAATAAAGCCTTTTGTGAGAAATTGTATGAAAACTTACAGAGTATTATTTTAATAGTTTCATCTAATACGTAGTCAGCTGAGCCCTGACTCTTCACGCAATTCCTAGGAGACCACAGTCCATTACTTTGATGCGCAAGATTTTAAGACTACATTTAACCATGCTCAGGCAAGGTCAGTTATCCTTTGTGGCTTTATGCTGTGTAAGACTGATCTCTTTATGTGCACATTTATTTTCCTTTCATTTTCTTTAATGGCACACGGCATGTTGGTCATATTTTCTCCAAATGGCTTCCATATAGAAAAATATAGTTGTTGTTTTTTTAATAAATGACGTCCCCCTATGGATTGATCTTTTTATGTATAAATTGTGAGGAGTCAGCATAAAGCAAAGGTTATTACTGTAGGAGCATTGAACTTCACTTCAGAAGGTCAAAACTTGCTTTCAGTTTTGTCAGTGAATAATTATATGACTTTTGTTGAGTTTAGTAACTTTTTTGAGCTTAATTTTCCTATACACATAGTAAGGTTATAATAATGCTACTACCCTCTAAGAGTAATTGAGGGTATCAAATGACATACTTTGAGTGAAGAGATTTGCAAACTTTTTAAAAATGTTTATTTTTGAGAGAGAGAGAGAAAGAGACAGAGCACAAACGGGGAAGGACAGAGAGAGGGAACGGGACAGAGGATCTAAGGTAGGCTCTGCCCTGACAGCAGAGAGCCCATGTGGGCCTTGAACTCACAAACCATGAGATCATGACCTGGGCCGAAGTCAGACACTTAATCAACTGAGCTACCCAGACACCCCAAGATTTGCAAACTTTTAAACATTATACAGATGTCCATAGTATAACTGCTAAGCATAAATAACGATGACCAAATCCTTATATTTGGCATTCTTGAATACCCCTAGGAAAAGCCACATAGAATAAGAGTTGAATGAACTGACTGACTTACAGGATTATGCAGAGCCAAAACACAGGTTTGAATATATACAAAAAAGAGGTCAGGGTTACATTTTGAATGGTGACTATATAAGAACAAAATAAGTTTGAAAATAAGTCCAAAACCAGGAAATTCCAAGTGGAAAAAACAATAGGTAATACATGAACTAAGAAATAATTTGATAGTGATTGTTATGATTGCAACATAAATATTCAATCAGTGCCCAAAATTCAGGGAGTCTATGCAAGTAGAAATGATAGTAATCAGGAAAGAGCTAAGAGCTATGCCACTAGTAGCAGAGAAGGAGAGCAAATGGGCAGCCAGCATTCACGGAACCTCACAGGAAAATTTCAATCTGGTCATAATAACATTTTAAAAAGTTCCAATTAGTGTGCCTGGGTGGGTCCGTCAGTTGGGCGTCCGACTTTGGCTCAGGTCATGATTGCACAGTTTGTGAGTTTGAGCCCCACATCGGGCCCTGTGCTGACAGCTCAGAGCCTGGAGCCTACTTTAGATTCTGTGTCTCCTCTCTCTGCCCCTCCCCAACTTGTGCTTTGTCTCTCTCTCTCTCTCAAAATAAATAAATAAATAAATAAATAAATAAATAAATAAATAAATGTAGACAAATTCTTTTAAAGTTCCAATTATTAGAATAATGTTAATTAATGAGAAAAGAATTAAAAAATACTTTTGTGTTGTTGTTGTTGTTGTTGTTGTTGTTGTTTTTACAGAAACATAGTGCAGAAGTTAAAGAGTAGAGAAACCAGAAGGTAGATTTGATATTTGGTCATATTGCAAAGTCCAAAAGAACCCTTTTATCCCATATCAGCCACACTCTCACAATTTAGGCTGGTACTTGCATATGTTTCAGGATGAGACCAAAGATGGCATTAATAGGCTAAAAGACTAGTATTAGAAGAGCTTTGTTTCACTGCGTCGCATTTCGTGTCTTTAGTGAGCTTACTATATAGTCAGAAAATCTAACAAGCATACAAGGCTGTAAAATTAAAACTGTGACAAGTGTCAGAAAGTTGGTGATACTCTTAAGCTTCTAAATTGGGCATGCACTGATTTATGCATGCCAGAGAAATTTCCCCAAGGAAGTAATAACTGAATTGAAATATGAGGAAGAAAGAAGCTAAGTGGTGGGGAAGCAGAAATGCCTCCTTCAGGCAGAGGAACAGTCTAGCCTCACTGAAGGGTGAGTAAAACTGGAGTACTGACAGCAAGGGGAAGGGCGGAAAAACATGAGGCTGTGAAGGTCAGTCAGGTCAGGTCTTAAAGGCCTTGTCTGTGGGCCCTGTCAAATAGCTTGGTCCTCTAAGTAATGAAATCTTTGAAGGGTTTGAAGCAAGAGGTCACATGTTTAAGTGTGCATTTCATAGAACATTGTGGCTTCAGGGTGAAGAAGGGATTTTTTTTTTTTATATTTACTTCATTTTTGAGAGAGAGAGAGAAAGAACACAGCAGGGGAGGGGCAGAGAGAGAGGGAGACACAGGATCTGAAGAAGGCTCCAGGCTCTCTGAGCGGTTAGCACGGAGCCCGACAGGGGGCCTGAACTCACGAACCATGAGATCATGACCTGAGCCAAAGTCAGCGCTTAACCGACTGAGCCACCCAGGCACCCCAAGAAGGGATTTAATGATGCAACATCACATATAGAAAGAATAGCTGTGGACTTGTAGTCCTTGTAGTAGAAAGGAGACAATACTGTATGGACTGGTGCAATGACAGTGGAGATGGAGAGGCTGATTTGAGATGTATTTAGGATGTAAAATCTATGCCCAGTGCTGAATGCTGTGATGGAGGGAAAAAGAGGGCAACAGATGTTGATTCAGGAAGCGCTGGAAGAGGTCCATCTTGTGGGGACAATAATGAGTTCATACATGTTGATTCATAGGTGTTTTTGAGATGTTGGCACTGGATATTGTAACCCTACTTGGGAATACGTTTTTGGATTCCAGAAATTTCAGGACTATAAATATAAATTTGTGAGTGATTTGCATATATTCCATAGTGGAATGGTTGAACAGCATTCAGATCTATTTTAATTTGGCGATCACTTTGCTGTATTGTGAGAATTTTCTCAACAGTATGTGATTAATCAAGTGCATTCATTGAGAGAGAGCAAGTGGTTTTACTGATTCACAGTTGGGGCTTTGCTGGATGGACGTGACAAAATAGCAAAACAGTCCAGAGAATTGAGAGTATTACTGAAGGTGTATTGAAATTTGGATAGTAGACTCTAATAAAATTGGAGCTATTTGAGGTAGTGACGAAGGAAAGGCAGTCAGTGGACTTAAGATGCCAATGAAGTCATGGATAAAAGCAGCTGGAATGGGAGTAGTTTGAGATCATAGTGGGATGTGCTTTAATTTTGATTGAAGATGAAATAGTTACAGGTGGCAGTAAGATACTCCAAGAATGAATGGTGTGATGGATTGGAAAAGATACTCATCGGAAGTGATGTCAAAGAGCTGGGGAGCTACATGGTGAACATCACCTGCCCCCAAAGCAAGAACAGAGCAGAGTAAACGGTCATGTAAATAAAATCACAAAGTCTCACATATTATTTCCTTGCTTAAGAATATCAAAGAAACAAGGGGGGTCTGGGTGGCTCAGTCAGTTGGACGGTGGCTCTTGATTTCGGCTCAGGTCATGATCTCACAGTTTATGAGTTTGAGCCCCACATTGTGCTGTGTGCTGATGGTGCGGAGCCTGCTTGGGATTCTGTCTCTCTGTCTCTCTTTGCCCCTCCTCTCTCTCTCTCAAAATAAATAAACATTAAAAAAAAAGAATATCAAAGATACAAGAGCATATGCTATTCTAGGAGCTTTTAAAAACAATTATGACAGGGGCACTTGGGTGGCTCAGTTGGTTAAGCATCCAACTCTTGATTTTGGTTCTAGTCATGATCTCACAGTTTGTGAGTTCGAGCCCCGTATCGGGTTCTGTGCTGACAACCCAGAGCTTTCTTGGGATTCTCTCTCTCCCCATGTCTCTGCCCCTCCCCCACATGTGTGCAATCTCTCTCTCTCTCTCTCTCTCTCTCTCTCTCAAAATAAACATTTAAAAAATTTAAAAAAATAAACAATTATGACAATAAACACTTTGGGGTTGCTCTGTGCCAAATATTTGTACATTGGAATCTAGTGTTTTTGGATATTTCACATTCTAGCTAATATTACACTCATGTCTCCTGTTATCACACACATACATACACACTAAAAAAAAAACAGAAAATATAACACAGAAAAAGTATCTATTTTGACAGTTTTGATCTTTAGGAAGCAGTGAAGACAGTCACAAGATATTTCCTAGTAGGCTCTTGGACAGAGAAAAGAAATGTAATTAAGATGTTGAATAATTTAATGGCATACCCTCTCCAGAGCATATCTACTTTCACTGCTGTTGCTATTTCCAGATCCTATTTTCCAGCCAGCGATTTTTTTATGAGCTGTGATATTCACTTGAAACCTTAATCATTCTCAGAGATCCAGCTCTAAAATGGAAACTAGGGCTTTTCCCTCTACCTGGAACGTACTTGAAAGAACTAGATAGAGCCGCTATGCCAACTGCTTTCAAGAATTATGGAGGGCAAGCCAAGGGAAATGCTTAAGAATAATGTAATCATTTTATTTATTTATTTTTTTAAGGCACTGGTTATGTAGACTTGCCCTGTGAAAACTTCAGTGTTAAATTTTCAGGCCCCAGATTAAACTGCTGGTTAGATGCACAATATGACCTAGGTAAGAATCTCTAATACACTATTTGATCATAAAATATGCTATTGACAGCATCTGAAATATATAATTAGAAAATAAGTGGGAATCATCATTTTTATACTTAAAATGCTAATTTGAAGAGTTCCATCAATTAACTTTCAACTTGCATTTAATATTATTTCAACAAATTTATTTGGCAAGTTCTATCATTTTACCTAATGCTATGTACACACTTTTACCTTTGTCCTGAGCTTTAAAACACAATCCTCATTCAATCCCAGAATGTTTGTACCCTCAGTTGTTTCTAGTTGTCTCCCAGCTATCCCATTGTCCTTATGCAGACTTTAACTCTGATATTCTCCAAAATGCCTTCTCAATTTTGCAAATGTTCTCCTTCCCCAAAGTGAAGTAAAATACAATGACTGATCTCATCCCACCATGGATTTCCAAGCTGTGATAGGCAGAATAATGTTCCCCCAAAAATATCTATGTGATAATCACAGGAACCTATACATATGTTATGTTATATGATAAAGGGGAAACAAGGTTGCAAATAAAAACCCTTTTCTAGAACTGACCTTAAAAAAGATTATTCTGGATTGTCCCAACATAATTGCAAGGGTTTTTAAAAGTAGAAGGAGAAAGAGAGAGGTCAGAGTTAGAGATATTTGATGATGCTATTCTACTTGCTTTGAGGATGAAGGAAGGGGCTTTAAGTCAAGGAATGCAAGTGGTTCCTAAAAGCTAAAAAAAGGCTAGGGTGACTGGGTGGCTCTGTTGGTCAGGCGTCCGACTTCAGCTCAGGTCATGATCTCACGGTTCGTGAGTTCTATCCCCATGTCAGGCTCTGAGTGTCAGGCTCTGTACTGACAGCTCAGAGCCTGGAGGCTGCTTCGGATTCTGTGTCTTCCTCTCTCTCTCTCTCTGCCCCTCCCCTGCTCTCACCCTGTCTGTCTCTCTCTCTCTCCCAAAAATACATAAACATTTAAAAGCTATAAAAAAAAGGCAAAAAAAAAAAAAAACCCACCCCACCAAAACCCAAACCAAACAAAAATAAAAATAGATTCTCTTCTAGACACCCTAGAGGGAACACTGTGCCACTAACACCTTGATTTTAACTCCACAGGACCCACTTTGAACTTCTGACTTCCAGAACTGTAACATAAATTTGTATTGTTTTAAGCCATTATGTTTGCAAAAATTTTTATTACAGTGTAATAGAAAACTAACACACAAGCTTTGGTCATGTGTCTATCAGCAACTTTCTGCCTCTGAATTCTTATCTTCATCAACAACTTGGATTGACTCTCTGTCCACATCAGTGACTAGCATTGTTATCAAAGCCAACTGGTTTACCGTGCAGTAGTCAGGGTTTCTCTTTACTGAGAAGCAATATCCTACTTTTGAAAAACTAAAAAGTGTTCCCATAAACGAAACATCTGAACACCCAGCACTAGAAATGATGGAGGCTTACAGTAACACTGCAGAAGAGTCACTTTCCTCAACCTCTCTTCATGCCATTCACCAGGCTCTCACCTGTGGGGCTGTTTTCTCCCCAGTCCCAGATTATTTTCTCTTATTTCTTAGAAGATCAAGAGTCAAGCTCATTTGAATGTGCCTGCATTTGTGCCCCTAATTCTCTACCTAAGATATATCTTAGGACTGCAATTCCCTTATTGTTGTTGCCTATTAGATCAGCTCATGAAGTATCTCTTCCCCTAGGAATTCCACAACTAATTGAAAAGACATGTTGATCTTCTGATTTGTCTAAATTAATAACAATTTCCAAATGCATATAACTTTAAATATTTTTAAAAATTTTTTAATGTTAATTTTTGAGAGAGAGAGACAGAACGCGAGTGGGGTAGGGGCAGCGAGAGGAAGAGAGAGAGAGACAGAGAGAGAGAGAGAATCCCAAGCAGGCTCCAGGCTCTGAGCTGTCAACACAGAGCCCAATGCAGCGCTCAGACTCATGAACCATGAGATCATGACCTGGGAAGTCAGAAGTCAAAAGTCAGACACTTAACACGTGCCCCTGGACTTGCTTAGTTAGAATAAGGACATTTTGATGCAACTTTGACTCAGTCCCATGAAAGCAATAATATCAAAATGTTTAAAAAAATTTTTATGTTATATATACAAAACGTATCCATGAAAATTATTCTATCTCTGAGCATCATCTTATTCCTGACCTTTACCATCCTCATTTCAGGATACTCATCAAGATTTTTAAATTCCAAATAATTATTAAGTGAAATATGTAACATCCCTACTGACCTTAACCATATTTCTGAGCCTCAGCCCATGCCATGTGCTATTTTTCTGAAATTTTTAAAGAAACAGCAACTATTTAAAAATAGAATTGAAAGTATGTAAATTTCTTTTACTCCCTCTAAGGAGAACTGATAAAAGTGAAGCAAAAGAAAGAGAGACTCAGAGAAGTTAAGTCTAGCTCTGGCTTCTGAGGAAATAGCAAAAGCCACAGTCTATCACCTCTTTTTCCCAAACTCAACTCCAGAGATGCCACAGAAGCAAAGAGAAGAACTATTAGGTCTTGTACTTGATACAGACAATTTGAAACTCCTGAAACTCCTGTAGAGACAGAAGCTGTTGGGGTCAAGGTGCGAGGAGAAATTGACAACCAAGTAGGCCATGGATGGAAGGTCTGCTGAGAAGAAAGCTTTTACTGGGTGTGTTTGCCCTCTCCTGGGAAGATCCTTGCCTGCTTCATTGCAGCTCAGAGGTAGAAACCAGTGCTGTCAACTGGCACTGGCCAACTGTGTCTGAGGGAAAACTGCAAGGTAGAGATCAAGCCTTGCTGGAGTAGCAAAAATATAAAAAGAAATATAAGCATACCCACCAGCTCCTGAATGTTTTCCTTCCTCAACTCTTTTCCATCTACACTCAAGGGCTAGGTGTTAATCCCCATGGGAGAATGTTGGAAAAAGAGCAGAGCCTACAGTATAAGTAAAGAATAACTCTCAGCCAAGCTCAAGTCCAAGGATGTTCCCAACCACTATTGCAGCCCTAGTTGTCGTGCCTCTCCCTTTGTGTCACACACACACACACACACACACACACACACACACAGACACACTCCCACAAGACACTCTGTATAGGACAAATATAAAAGGTGGAAGGGAGACTCCAAATGTTTCAGAGAACAAAATGAACAAAACAAAAAAAGTCATACTCTGGAAGATGAAGTGTGGTAATTTTCATAGATGGTATCAAAAATGATGAGGAAATGAAACATATAAGTGAAATATATATTTGGAAAATAAAAGTAGAGTTTCCAACATTTGTGGAAATCCTTCCAGAAGAAAAATATTGAGAGATGGAAATATTTATATAAGTGATGACTAGGATGTCTCAGAAATAAAGATCAATTAAACATCTCAGACTGAAATGCCCTAGAGAATTCCAAAGCAGAACACAAACTAAGAAACCTACTAAAAAATTCCGGAGAGAAAGAGAAAATCTACTAATGAAGAATAATCAAACTGACATTGGATTTTTCACCAGCATGTCTCAATGCAAGAAAATGACGCAGTAATGTTTTTAAAGTTTTGGAAAAAAACGAAGTTCAAACAAATATTAGCTATTCATCTATCATTTAAATGTAAAAGTGACATTACAGATATTCTTTGCTGTAAGTCCTTAAAGAGTTTACTATCCAAAGGCCGTCTTTTATATCATTCTTAGAGGAAGTACACAAATAAACCCTAGAAAATGAATTCAAGGATATAGAATATGACATTGACAATAACATTGAGTGAATGACTGAAAAGATGATCTTTGTCCACAAAGATAGGGATTAAATGCATCTTACTTATATGTTGATAAATCTGTCTATCCCTTCTTGGCACAACTTGAGTAGAAATGACATATTCACAAACTTTGACATCCACAGCCTTATAAAACCTCACATCTGTCCCATTCCCACAGTGTCTTACTAGATGACTAGATGACAGATACGAATAATAATCATATCCTACAAGGAAACCACATACTAGAATAAGTGAACTTGTACATTTGTGACTAAATAAGTCTACATGAAATACAATTCTTTAGCATTGTTTTCAATGTATCCACACACATGAATCATTAGAAAAACTCAACAGTATTAAAAAAAATTATTTGTACTGGAGGAATGAAATATTCTGTGGATTTAATTATGGGTTTTCTCTAATCAGGTTTTTCATATTAGTAATAAAATATACACCCACTGTCTTTTATTTAGAACTCTCCTGTGGTGGTAGAATTATGTTATAAATACTAATGTGAATAAACTTTGGCTTTATACCATAAGATATAGAGTTTCTGCATTAAATATTGATGAAAAAAAGGATAATTTTTAGGTATGCATTTTTCAAAGGACAATTGTAACTTTTAATTTGACATTTATTCTCATGTACTAATATATTTATTGTGAAACAGAACAAGACACCAGATGTCTTAGATTAAGTGTCCTTTTTTTGGGAAAGCAATATTTAATAAAGAACCAGAGCTCTCATTTTCCTGACATTAGAGGGAAAATGGCAGGTGTAAACCTATGCCAGAAGGAAAATCTCCCCTATATTCGGTGTGTGCTAAATAAAAAATTCAAGTATGTTGTTAAAAATGGAAGTGCTCTCAAAAGCAAACTTTAAAAGACTTTATGTTTTGAAAGTTCAACTTTAGAAAACTCTTTCCCTTTACGTGAACGACTGAGTTAATTATAAGTAAATCTATTGCTCTTTAAGATACTAGCTTTAACTTAAAAGATAGTTGAGAGGTAGTTTGAAAGTAATATTGAGGGGCGCCTGGGTGGCGCAGTCGGTTAAGCGTCCGACTTCAGCCAGGTCACGATCTCGCGGTCCGTGAGTTCGAGCCCCGCGTCGGGCTCTGGGCTGATGGCTCAGAGCCTGGAGCCTGTTTCCGATTCTGTGTCTCCCTCTCTCTCTGCCCCTCCCCCGTTCATGCTCTGTCTCTCTCTGTCCCAAAAATAAATAAACGTTGAAAAAAAAAATTAAAAAAAAAAAAAAGTAATATTGAATGCACACTGTGATATTATATTTGAATCTCTGATAAATTCCATCAAAAAGAAAAGGGAAAAAATTTTAAATTATTCCAAAATGTGTGTTATATTTTTATTAAATAAAATAGGTTTTATTTACATAAATTTGAATAGAATGAATAAACTTTGGTATGTTAATGTTGAAAGATCAGAGAGATGAATGACTATTGTTTGCAAATTTTGTTGAGTATGTGGTGGCTTTAGTTCAGAGAATGGTAAGAATATTTATGGATTGCTTACTATTTTACAGGCACTCTTCAAAGTGCTTTGATTATATCAGTGAACAAAATAGATAGACTTTCCTTCATGAAGCTGATGCTCTAGATTACTTAAATCTTTTAAAACTTTAATAACTTTAATAAAATGTAAATAAAACTTTTAATATAATTTAAAAATGAATTTTAAAATCTCAAATTGGCTATATTAAAAGCTCAATAAAAATCAACAACTACTTGATCTCCCAAAATGTTGATGTGTGCCTTACAATTAATTGACAAAACAACCAAAATGGCAGTTAATGTTCTAACCTATTCAGGCAAAGAATATAACATAAAGCTAATATGAAATCTTTAAAGACTATAGTCTAGACCTGTTTTCACTTTAAGTAGATTTATAATGTTGAAGCATAAGTGAATAAAAGTTAGATCTTTTTTATTCCATGATTTAGTGATGAGATTTTTTAGTTGCAAATTACTCCTGTTTTTCTTCTTTTTCCTTAAATCCTTCTCTGCATTGGACACTATGGAAACATAAAGTAATAGTAAAGAAGGAAATCTCTCCAAAAAAATAGTTGATGATACAACTAACAAGCAAATTTATTTTATAACCTTGGGGACAATATGCCATACTTGGCATGAGCAGTCTCTCTTCAACGGTATGAGTTCTCAAAAATAAATGAATATTTTAGCTATTAAGTTATTTAAACTTCACAGGATTTGGGGGCTGTTAAATTCTGTAAATGAAAATGTATGAAGATGCATTTGTCTTTAAGGTGGACATAAAAAATTTTATTTCTATGGCCAATCCAAATTGCAGTGAAAAACTTTGGATAATAATGAAAGATCACTTATGTTGTATGACTTATATGAAGCTTCATAAAAAAATTAAGGAATCTTGACTACTGAAATAATACGGTATAAAAACATAATATGCTTATTTTCTAAAAACTCTTTATCTCAAGTGATACAGATCGTTTAATGACTCAGAATGTCAACATTGTGAACCTTACATGTGAGCTCCATTTTTACAAACAGAACATAAAGGATATTTTTTATGTGGCAGTTCAGATGAGGTAATTGGGCACAAAATACTCCTGTTGAAAAGTTTAATTAGGCACGAATGGGGCTATGTATATATAGATAAAAAGACCTGACTTTGGGGCATTTTTATTTAAATCATCAAACCCATTACCATTCACGTGAGAAATAAGCCTACTGACCCAATCAAAATCAACATTCTTGCAAGAACAGGCATCTGATGGACAGGCACACTTGGGGTAGTTACCACAGACAATTTCTCTCCTAGTGTGCAAGTCCGTCTCCTGATTCCTCATTGGCTGAGTACTACAGAGGTTACAGCCTTATCTGGACTATGACCAAGTAAGGCAAAAAGTAGTCTGATTGGAACAAATGTACATTTCCGGAGGAGAGGCAGAGACTTTCAGTCCCTCCTTTGTTCCTTGGCACATGCTCATTGCAAAGCCAGGGAAATAAGCCCATGAAACAGAAAGGGGAAGAAGAACCAGGAAGTGAAGTATCTAAAGGTTTGGGACACCATTATAGGGGGGTGGGGGGTAGCGGGGTTCATATTTCCAAAAGGTTGTAAATCTGTTGTTAACTATACAGCACAGTTTTTATTTGGTATTTCTGAAAATGAATCATCTCCCTTACTTCTCACATTTCAGTCACAGCATTTACATGTTTCTCTCTCTCTCTCTCTCTCTCTCTCTCTCTGTGTGTGTGTGTGTGTGTGTGTGTGTGTGTGTGTGTGTTCCTATCTCTCTCATGTTTGGTCATAGGATTAAGGCTATTAGTAAAATAGTACAATGTTTATTGTTTAGAAGAATTAAAAACAAGTCATTTTCTTCTTCAATATATTTCATTGTCTAACTATTATTAAGTGAATAGCTGTGTTCCACAAATAGAATAAAGCTAAGATGATTTGCTTGAAATTTCCAGAAGAAAGAGTAAGAAAAGGAGACTAAGAAAATTTTTGCTGGTCTCAGTTGTTTTTTGATTGGATCTGAGTTTATTTCATCCTAGCTTGCCAACTTGTTAGATTTCTTAAAGGCTACCAGCCCAGAAGAAAATATCCCTTAAAATATTGTGATACTGTGTTCTCTGAAAAACCACTTTTTTTTAACATTTTTTGATTCAACATCAATCTAAGTAATATATTCTATCCTTGGTTGCAGAAATCAATTAATTATTTTGGTGTTGGTTTCTCTATTCCTCGTGTTTCTTGTAAACTACAGCATGGCATTTTTCCCCCCTTAGGAGAAGAACTGGATTATCTATATGCTAATTATCCCAAGTAGATTAAAATTATTTTCTGAGTTGCACAATTAGGGTAATGGTTTTTATGATAGTCCTTTATTTATTTTATCCTTGTTTTCTAATTAAAACATTCTGCCTGAGAACTTAGAGCTTGTAGGTTCAAAGATGAAAAAATTGATAACTAGGGTGATTATCATTGCTAATTTGAATAGGGTGCTTCTATCAAACCTTTATCTATGTTTCATGATGCACAGCTTCTGCCTGTAGATGCTGCAGCCTAGCATCAAAACTATAGATGTGGACAGATACAGCGTATATCAGTTTCCTAAATTATAACCCACTCAGCTCATTAACTTAAAAACCACCATCTCTTAATTTCTTACTTGCTTGGAAAGAAAAAATAATGATGAGAAAATTGAGTAACTTTCTAGAAGTATATATAATTTTTCTTTTTAGGAAAACAAGCTATTTTCTCACATTTGGGAAGTATCTTTAAACATACATTGATAGGTAGTCATAACTGACATTATTTTAAGGAAAACAGCTCAAATTTGACAACTGCAAGTTATATTGGGTTGAATGATATCAGTTTAAAACTTTATGTATCTGAAAATTCAGATTTCTCTCTTTTTCAGATAGGTCTTCTTTTAGCACTCAGTACTAATATGGAAGGTTTTATAACAAATAATTTAGGTTATTATTAGTAGAAATAATAGCCACTGGGTGGCTCAGTAGGTTAAGCATCCAACTCCAGCCCAGGTTGATCTCATGGTTCGTAGGTGCTTCAGATTCTGTGTCTCCCTCTCTCTGCCCCTCCCCCACTTGCTCACACATGCACTCTCTCTCTCTCTCTCTCAAATAAACATTAAAAAAATCTAACTAAGCAAGTCCTATGTATTAATGTGCCTTTGTTTATTGCTAATTGTGAGCCAAACACTGCAACATGCTTCTGCTTAACACTTAGGAAAGTGCTCTCATATTCAATGTCCTGTATGATTCCTCAGCCTCACAAAAGGTGAAATAACTTACCCTAGCACTGAGGTCTTCTGCTTCCAGAGTCTCAAAACTTTCCCTTAGACTATAGGAGAGTGAGCAGAGGTAATTCTTAATATAACTAGTAATACTAATTACTTCCAAAGTCCTCATTCAAATTCCTGCTGCCCAGGGATCCCTTTCTGGCACAACTTGAATAGAAATGACATGTTCACAAACTTTGACATCCACAGCCTTATAAAACCTCATATCTGTCCCATTCCCACAGTGTCTTACTAGATGACTGCCCAAGTCATTGCATTTCAAGGGATTTTTAAATAGATAATAGATTAATTTGCCTCCCTCTCAAAGGGTGTTTAAATAATTATCAGCAACCTCCAATGCCTTAACTCAAGGGAATGAATAAAGTGGTAATTTCCAGCTCTCTGACAGGGTTGGTAGGAGAAATGTTTTTGAACCTTGGGGTGTGGGAGTAGCAAGAATTAGGCTTGACATAAGCTGAATCACCCAGTGTAGGCAACTCTGTCACAATACCCACACAACCGCTTAGCATTCTTTCTGAGTAGTCAACCTAAACTTACAGGTATGTAGAGGCTCAAGACTCAACTTCAAAAAATGAAAAATGTCAACACTTTTAGAACCATTGAAAACCAATTGCATTTACACATATATTGCTTATGTTACATATGTTATTTATACAACATACTGCTATGTAACTTAATTATATCCAAGAAGTATTATAAAAGTGTGTCAACGTGTTTTACTCAGTACTATGTACTCACATCACATGAAAAGAATTAGGTCAACTAATCATATCAGCTAAAGTCCTAATTTTGAGTTTCTATTTTTTCAAAAAGTTCTTACCATAGCCTAAAATGCCCCTAAGTGATCTATGCCCCAGCTCATTCCCCACATTTCTTTTTTTTTTTTTTTTTTTGCTCAGCTCCAACCCCATTGGCTCCTTGTTGTTCCCTGATCGCATCAATAACACGTTGGCATTTCTGTCCTCTCAACCTGAAACACCCGTGTCCCAGATTTCTTCCAGTGCCAGACCTTCCATCAATACCCTATATACATGGTACCCAGACCATCCTCTCCCTATCTCCACATCCCTATTTATGTTGTACCCATTATCACCATCTGGTATACAACAGACAGAATTTATTCATGTATTTTCTGTCTTTCCCTATTAGAATCTAAGTTCCATGAGAGCAAAGACTTTGGTTTATTGAACCACTGTGCCTAGGCAAAAGATTGGAGATTCAATAATTACTTGTTAATGAATAAACCCAAAGAGAATTTAACAGTGTTTATCATAGCATTATTCACAATAAGCATTCACAAATGCCCATCAGCAGATGAATGGATAAAAAAGATGTGGTTTATGTACACAATGGGATATGATTTAGCCATGGGAAAAGAGGACATCCTGCCATTTGCAACAGCATGGATGGACCCTGAGCACATTCTGCTAAGTGAGGTAAGTCAGTCAGAGAAAGACATGAGAAGTATGATATCACTTATTTGTGGAATCTAAAAAAGTCAATCCTTAAAAAAAAAAAAAGACATAGAGTAAACATAGAGTAAAACAGTGTTTACCAGAGGATGGGGAAGAGTGGATAAGATTGATGGTGTTTAATGGTACAAACTTATACTAAGTACTAAATAAGCCATAGAGATCTAGTGTATGGGATATTGAATATAGACAATAATATTGTACATCAAGAATATAATTTGATAAATATCATCACAACAAAACCATATTACAATATATGAATGTATCAAAGTAACACACTGTATATCTCAAATTTACATAATGTTACATGTCAAATTTATCCAGTTTAAAAAAAAAAACAAAAAAGAACTTCAGAGATCCTAGACACTGCAAAAGTTTGGGAAGATATGAAATAAAAATGAATTCTAATCCATAAAATAAAAAAATTTTTAAAGAAAACTTAAGTGCATGTTGCAGTAAGAATCATATAATTCTGAAGTAATGCCATATCAATGAAACCAGTGTAGTGTTTCTGCAAATGCTTTAAAGTGAATAATTTATACAAAATAAAAGACATTATGAAATTTTTTCTGGCTTTTGACACTTTGTATAATTCCTAATTACTACTTTTAATAATCAAATGAAAATGGAGGTTTTAATCATCTGAATCTTGTCTGGTTGAAAATATTTGGAGCTAAAAGCATACCGATAAAATCAACAAACATTTAAGTACCTATATGCAAGTTTTTAGGGATTTCTTTATTTCTGCATTACCAGTGGAAAGATCCGTAATTGGGTATACTTTGAGATTGAGATTTTAACTTATCAGAATCATTTCTAATAGTGATAAAGCTTGATGGCAGATGTAGTTTAATTCTATCACATAAATCAGGCACAAGAAATATTATATAACTCTATCAGGTTAAATCTATCTCTATGCCTTTGTTACTGTGGCAAAAAAAATCAACTATAGTCATTATTGAGGAATTTCTTCCTCTTTGTCTCTAAGATTCGATGAAGATCGGTGAGTTTTATGCTTTCCAGAAAATGAAGCGTCCCTGGTCTTTCATTCTCACTAATGGTTGAAGGCATGCTTATATTTCAAGTTGGCATTTCTCTTGGGGAAAGTAACACTGCCGAGTGCAACAGAAGCTATGGGCTGCCTGACTCATCCTCCACTTGAACCTATCCTTTTTTGCCTTCCTTGAACGTAAGAAACTACAAGCACCAATGACTCAATTTACCAAGCTCTATGGCAGCTTGGAAGCCTTGGTGTACTGTCTGAGAAATGAACTAAAAGCAGAAGCTCACTGAATTGCTTTTTGCCATGGCTACTTCCCCATTCTGCTTCCTGAACCAATGACATGAGGCTGCCAGTACAGACGCCATATGAAAAGCAAAAGGATAAGAGCCAACATACTGAAGTTGGCAGAATAGGGAGACAGCAAGAGCCTAATGACATTGCTGAACAGCTGAGATAATGCCAAGAACCAACTATCTATGAATTAAATTTTACCTCTAAAGAATACACACTGTCTTAAGATCTGTAAAATTTTTCTTTCTGGTAGTTGAAAACATCTCTACTTGAAATGGAAACTTTGGTGCAAAGAGTCACTGTCTATCACAGTAGCCATGCAGCCTGCATCCCACATCTCTAGGTATATCATTTTCCACAGTTGGTGCTGTCGCTCCAGGCTATTGTAAGAAAGTGGATACAGTTACCTGTTATTTTGGTAACACTTCAGAAGGCTGCCTCCTTCTCATTCTTATGGAATTTTACCTTTCCCCAGAGTGGGCAGTTCCAGTCTTTTCCCTACAAGCACTGTATGTATTTTCCTCTTCTTTAGAAAGATCAAGTATATTCACTGAGAATGGAACTTTACACCCATATATTAAGAGCTCTTCTTAAAGGTGAAATAGAGGAAGGAATTGAATAGGGAAATTAGATACTGATGCCAGATAGTTCTTTTTCTATTAATTTTCCCAGTTACGCTATTATAACCTACTATCTCTTGGGGTGTACATACTTAATTTAGTAATGCAAAAGATCACTTTTTAAAAAGTTTATTTATTTTGTGTGTGATAGAGATAGTGAGAAAGAGTGAGCACGCCAGCAGGGGAGGAGCACAGAGAGAAGGAGAGAGAGAATCCCAAGCAGGCTCTGCACTGTCAGCTCAGAGCCCAATGAGGGGCCCAAACCCACAAACCGTGAGATCATGATGTGAGCCGAAATCAAGAGTCAGACACTCAACCGACTGAGCCACCCAGATGCCTCCAAAGATTGCTTTTAAATTCCAGGGTTTGTCTCAGCTACCAATAATCAATCAACTGCATGATGGACATACCCAATACATTGTTGGTTAAGATACCAAAGAACAGACTTCCACATCTCAGTCTTAAGCGCTCCTATGAAAAACAGTTAAAAACACAACCAGAGTTTAACTTGAAAGCAGATTTTGTTACTAGGAATAAAAGAAAATAAAAGTCCCATTTCAGCTCTTTCTTAGCCACCTAAAATCACCTTCAATCCAGAATCTATGTGTTAAGTTCGTGTAAAGTACTATTTAAATACATTTGTCCTTGTCTAGAAATAAGCAGAACTTGTTGGCAAAATAGTTAAAAGTATTGCCTTATTTTTTTCTGGTTATAAAGTAATATGCTGTTATTCCTTCCATCTTAGGAAAAAAAAATCATTCAACTCCACTTTTCCCATCTGCGGTTGCCCTATATCTTTGTTCCTTTTTGCAACAAATCTCCTCAAAAGAGTTTCTACATACATTTGCTATCTCCAGTTCTTCTCCTCCATAACCTTAAACCTATTCTAATCAGGTTTTTACCTCCGCAGCATCAACAAAGCTGATGCCATCAAGATTGCCAATGGCCTTGTGGCTAAATCCAACAGCCAGTTCTCACAGTTGATTATCCGCTTCTCTATCATGCTCTTTATTTCCAAGATTTCTCTTAGTTTTCCTTCTAACTCACTGTTTTCTCATTCTCAATATCCTTTGTTGCTCCTGACAATCTCTCCTTACCTATTAATGTGGAAGTGTCCCTAAGAATCAGTCCTTAGATCTCTTCTCTGTTCTTCTCCGCTCACCCATTACAACGGCTGTAAATGCTGTTTTTTTTTATACTAACAACTTTATACCAACAACTCCCAAATATAAATCTCTAGCCCAGACCTCTTACCTAATCACCAGTCTTATATATCCACCTGCCAACTTGAAATATCCCCTTGGGTGTTCAATGGAAATCTTGTATTTAACATACATAGAACTAAAGGAATTAAAATTTCTTTTGGCCTAGGAATAAAAAAGAGTGTGCCAATTTAGTTTCTAAAAAAGAAAACTACAAATACATAAATATAATATCTCCTTTTTGTGACTGATCAGTTTTTTCAATAATTTAATCTTTCACAGATTAATATACAGATTTTAGAAACAATTTCATAAATCATCCGAATGTAATTTCTGAACTGGGAAATAATGCCTTTCAGAAGCAGCAAATAAGGTTTTCTCTTTTCCCAACTCTATTCTCGTCAATTCAAAGAAAAATATGCCTAGTTATTCCCTAAAGAAGAGTTATCTTATCTTTGTTCATTTTTATCTCAAAAAAGAGCAGTCCCAAAGTGTCATGTTACTCCTATTGTTAACATTAATGATGACTGCATCCTCCTTGTCGTGCTAAAGGCAGCCATGTTTCCCATTTTCATAAGATTGTGAGAAACAGTTAAGCAAACAATCATGTGATCATAACCACTATTTTTTACCAGTTTAGAGTAGAATCTACTCCTAATGTGAAAGAACTAGATGAGGCACTTTTGTGATTTGGTAATTTTCTGAAGAATCCTCAATAGACAAGGGATATGCCAATACTACACCAAAGATTGTGCTTAATGTTGGGTAATAGTAATGTGACCCTGGGGTAATCTGGGAATCTGTTTAGCCTATTCTGCAGGATAGAATAGAAATAATCTACATTATGTTTTTATATACTTCTGGAGTTTTGTTAAAAATTTACAGTCATATTGAACCTTTATATTACCAAAGATAGTCTGCTAATTTCTATTTGTTGTTATAAAATGTAAATACCTTGATCTCTGGAGACAGTCTGTAAATAAGAAAATCCTTTGAAAGTCTGTTCGTGTTGATGCTAGGATAAATATGAAAGGAAGATTTCATTATCTTTAAAGGCAATTGGAAATGGGTTTAGAAACTGTTGCCAACATTTTGTGCAATAAGATCTACTACAAAGAAAATCAATACTAAAGAACAAAAATCACAAGTTGCTGTACTCTTTGTAAAAAACAAAAATCAATGAAAATATAATAATAATTATAATCATAATAACAGTTCATATTTACCCAGGAGAATCTTTGTACACAATACTGTACTAAGCATATTTCATACACCTTCTCATTCTGAACTCATGACAAAATTATGATGTAGATGTTATTTTTCTCAGCAGTTGACAAGTTTCTATAAAACTTAGTGTTTAAAGTACTTGCTGGAAAACATATAGCTAGTAAAGGATAAGAATAAGATTCCAACTCAAATTGACTTTGAGTCAATTATTTTCTTTACCATAGGTCAAGTAGATCTACCTTAACTAGGTTTATCATAGCATGATAGGACCTAATTACTTGTGCCAATTATGGGAATGGGGACCCAGAGGAGATCTGTAAAGTGAATTTCTAGTCCTGGGAATTAAGTCTGGCATTTGCTGTTGAAAAAGTTTAAAGAAATGTATAAGAGGTTCAAAACACTGTAACTACAGAGTCTGTGGCAAGTTGAAGTTTTAACTAGACTGGTATCGGTGTCCGAGAAGGTCCAGTCCAATGGGTGAGGCAGGATGGCAAGGGATCCAGGGACAGTGATAAATATGGTGTCCACTATATCCCAGATACCTTATGAGGCCCTGGAGATACTGAACAAAGGAACCAAATAAAAAGAATGAATAGTTGACCCTAAACAGGTAAAAGGAGCCAAATGACAAAATGTCTTGGATGGCAAGCTTAAAATTTTGTATTTTATTCTGACACTGATAGATAAACAACTGGGGGGAACACAATAAGATATGGATTTCAGAAAAATCAGTCTAAGTAACAGTTCGATTTAAAAAAAATGTGTTAAAATTCTATAAGTTCGGTAATGTGCTTGGCAGTAGAAATAAGGTGATGAATGCCTGCTGGAGGACCCTAAGGGTCAATTTCCAGAAAAAGAGCAGGCCTAGCTAACTCATTTTATTATGTTCCTTGACCATAAAATGAGAAGAGATGAATGGCAGCAACTTATCAGCTTACTTACAGTCCCCTGTCAATTTAACCATCCAAGAAAGAGGGGACTTAACTGCTTCAAAAAAGGAAAGCAAGCACTTGAGTTTTAATAATTTTAAAATAATATTTATAATATTATGAATAGCTTCTTAAGATCTACTTCAAAATTAAAGTAAGTTACAGAGTGGTTGGAATTCCTCCCCACCCCTACTCATTCCTTGTAAGTCCTCAAAGTTGTTTTATTGCGGTGTTTTATTGATTCACAATTTGTGATATCTATTAAGGAAACGTCAAAAACAAATTGCATCATACCGGTTAAACAGACGAGGAAAACTAAGATTACTGCAATAGGACTTAAGACTGTGCAATAGGGAAGAGAGATTGAACTCAACTCTGCTAAAACAAAAACAGCAGAGCTTTCAAACACTGGGATGAGTGAGAGGAAAAGTACTGGAAGACATTTGGGAAGATGTTGGTCAGTGTGGTTGGGCCATCTGTGTTTGCTAACTGGCATTTTAGGCTCCTATCCTCCCACAGGCACTGGTGGGTAGGGGCACTTTCATAATTATTATATTTTAAAGGAATGGCTCCCAGGCCCTTGGGAAAGACACTCTTGGGTTGTAACTGGCAAGAGCTGGGAGAAAAATTATATTTCCAAGGGATGGAGAAAGAATATGCAACATCAAGTTTTCTAAAGTAAATGCTCTAAGAAAACGGAGGTCAGGGTCCTCGAGTCAAGGAAAAATAAATCTAAAGTTTAGTCAAATGAGGAGAATATTAAGATATCTTGTCATAATTACCAGTTGGTAATTCAATGCTTTATTTTTAAGTAATATGTAACCTGATATTTAACATATGAGAAACAATCTCATATTTAAGGTGGTATGCTTGCATAAAGGATTTTTTGATGGTGTGAGGCAACAGAAATGTCTGCTTCTGGCTCTCTAGTGGACTACATATGTCAGAGAATGCTAAGTATTAATTCTGTGTCATTTTTCCATGGGTCTAACAAACCACATGTCAATACGTGGATATTTGGGACCAAGAAAAGCTGTTGCTAAAGGCAAACAGTCTTCTTCCACATTAATATTTTGACACTTAACATTACGATTTTTCATCATAGAGTTATCGGTTCTAAAAAACATATGTAGATCTACATCTCAACAATTTTAATTTTGGAAAATAAACCTTGTAATGATATTTGCCTTAGGAATCTCATTTGTGTCGTTAAGAAGTTGCACATTAAAAAGCAACCTGTTCTCAGTAGTATTTTGTCATTATATTTTGCTCTTGTAATAAATCAGACCAAAAGCTTGTGCAAAGACCTTTTATACAAATAAAAACAAAAGAAAGCCAGGAATATTTTATATTTTGACAGTCATTAGTTGATTCTGAAAGCATTTAACCCTAATATTAAAGAATTATTATTATTATTTGGTCAACACTGAAAGAAGAAAATAAAAACAAGGCATCTAAAAGAAAGTTGCTAACTTCATTCTTTGCTAGGGAATGTGAAAATTGGTGATCTCTTCTCCTGACTCCTTGTTATGCGATTGCAAACCTTTCAAGGTCTCCAGTGAAAAGAATGTCTGGCTCTTTTGTGCAGAACTTACCCAACATGGTTTATGAAGATGAATTATTGAATTTTTTCTTTATCTTTGGCTTGTCTTTTTGCTTACTTCACACTAAATGCCCTTGCTTCAGTCAATATTCAGTATTTGCTACTTTACCTTATGCCTTTTCTTTGTCTCTATATATCCAGCTGTGTGTATGAGTATGTTTTTTAATCATTATTATCTTAGATTCTGGATATTTCTACCAACCATCCCTCCAGAATTCCTATAATTTTTTAATGCTTCTCACCAGCAGCCAAGGTGAGAAGGTGCAGTAACTGCAACAGGAGGGAATACCATGTAGAGCATTTAAATTAATCCCTTTTGTTTCCAGAGAAACCAAGTTACTGGCAAGTGTGAGCTCTGGAGGAAAAAAAAAAATACATACAGTAATTCCTTGGGTACTAACTTCATCCTTAATCCTTTGCAATGAGGTTACAGGTTTTGTTTTTGGTTTGGGTTGGTTTTGGTTGGCAAATTAAGCATGTCTTAATACAGCTTCTTTAGACCACTAAGAAATAATTGATTAAACATATCTTTTTAGTTATGTAACACTGAGACCATTTAGTCATTCAAGAAAGATTTCAAGAACTGCCACATTCAAATTATGTGAAGAATCCTTTCCATATGGTGGCATTTTTAGCCATTTCATGTCATTATTTAGTACTCTTAATAGAAATTAAATTTCACTTAATGCCAAAGTATTTAAATAATTTTGCTGTAATAATTTTGCTTTTCCTGGCTTATAAGAAAATTTATCCCCCCCCCAAAATAGTTACTTGATACTGAGTTATATGGAATGCCCTTATCTCATTTTTTTACTATGAGAAATATACTGAAAAATGAAAATATAAGTTCTATGGGTCTACAATACGTGCACACTATTTTACAAACAATAATACATCATATTTGATTCCAAATTTGAAATTTGGCTCCAAAATGAAAAAAAGAATTTCCAGAGAAAAGATATGTGTCTGGTGTGCTAATAAATGAGTAGCTAAACTATAAGGTAAGTGGACACATGACATTTATAAAATCTAAAATGATTTGATTCATGTTAGTGTAATCATTTACATAAAATAACTCTAAGCAAAAGAATATTTTTTCACATTGTAATGCAGCTAAGAAAATTGTCCTGATAATGTCAATTTGATTTGTTGCTGATGAAATATAACATTATATGACTATGGGGAAGTAGTTTTTAAGGTATGCTCATAAAATTTTTCATACTCTTTAAGCCAATAATTCCATTTGGGGAATATTTTTTAAAATATATTAAGGTTTATTCTTTTTTTTTAATTTTTTAACATTTATTTGTTATTAAAAGACAGAGAGAGACAGAACATGAGCAGGGGAGAGGCAGAGAGAGAGGGAGACACAGAATCTGAAGCAGGCTCCAGGCTCTGAGCTGACAGCACAGAGCCCAATATGGGGCTCGAACTCACAAACCATGAGATCATGACCTCAGCTGAAGTCGGATGCTTAACCAACTGAGCCACTCAGGCGCCCCTAAGGTTTATTTATTCTTAAGAAAAAGAGAGAGAGAGAGAGTGAGTGGTGGAGAGGCAGAGAGAAGGAGACACAGAATCCAAAGAAGGCTCCAGACTCCAAGTTGTCAGCACAGAGCCCAAAGCTGGGCTCAAACCCATAAACTGTGAGATCATGACCTGAGTTGAAGTCAGATGCTTAAACTACTGAGCCACCCAGTCACCCTGGGGAATAACCTTCAAGAAAAAAGAAAAAACCTCCTTGCCACAAAATAAAATATACAAAAATATACAAAGACCATTGACAAAATGGTCAATGCTTTGTGATTTATAATGGAAAACAGGAAAAAGAAATAGAAATCATGAATAGCTGAGGGCAATGAATATATATAGAACATTAACCTAATGGGATATTATGCATCCTTTTTACATTTTAATTGCTAAAACAATACACCTATGTGCAAAATGTTTAGAAAAAATGCTATTCTATTAAGTTCAAGTATCTATCTTACATTAGGCCATGTTAGACAGGAGAAAGACCTGTGGGGTGTTTGTTCTTTGTTTTATTTAATAATACATACACATGAGACTTTACTTTTTAAAGCTAATATATATGTCCAGGCCTCATCCCAAGAGATAATTTCAAAAGATTTAGAGCTGAGCACAGAGGTGTGTGTGTGTGTGTGTGTGTGTGTGTGTGTGTGTGTGTGTGTGTTTATTTAGTTAGTTATTTTAAATTTTTAATGTTTATTTTTTATTGTATTTTTGAGAGAGAGAGCATGAGCAGGGGAAGGAAGAGCAGAGAGAGGGAGACACAGAATCTGAAGCAGGTTCCAGGCTCTGAGCTGTCAGCCCAGAGCCCAATGAGGGGCTCGAATTCACCAACTGCTAGATCATAACCTAAGCCGAAGTGGGACGCTTAGCTGACTGAGACACTAAGGCACCCCACAGGCATGTGTATTTTTAAAGGGCCCCAACAATTTTTTCTGATGCAGAGCCAGAAAGGGACCAACATACTAGATGGAGTTCTTCCATGGCAGGGATGATGTGATCATTGTGTGGCCCTGCAGTTCTTCCCTGAGACCGCACGGAGGGGGAATACAGTGCCTGAGCAAGAATGAACTGAGGCTAGAGGGGTAAAAGGCCAAACTGAAGCATGACTGAAATGAAAGGTAAAATACACACACATACCCACACTCACACATTATATTAATATTACAAAATGAGAATAACAAAAGGAAAAAAGGCAAACCAACAAAATGAAACCCTTTGGTTTGTGGAGTAGAACATTATGGAATTATATTTAACTTTATTTTTGTAGAAGCTTTGCTTATATTTTGTAAAAAAAAAAAAGCTATTTTTAAGGAGAAAGAATCTGCTGGTAGATAATCAACTAATCTATTTACTTCTTGAAATGAAACAGCAGATTTATCAATAATTTGTGTGTAGTCCACATTATTGGCATTGAGAAAATGAAGAGAACCAAATTTTAAAAATGAGTGTAAACTAACATACTCTTACCATATTACCCAGCAATTGTGCTCTTGGTATTTAGCCAATGGATCACAACCTTGTATCTACACAAAAACCTAACAGAGATGTTTACAGCAGCTTTATTCATGATTGTCAAAATTTGGAGACAACCAAGATGTCTTTCAGTAGGTGACTGGATAAACTGGGATACATTCAAAAACTGGAATATTATTCAGCACTAAAAGGAAATGAGCTATCAGGCCATGAAAAGGCAAGAAGAAATTTTAAATGCATATTCCTAGGTGAAACAAGTCAATCTGAAAAGACTATATACTGTATGAGCCCAAGTATATGACATTCTGGAAAAGCAAAACTATGGAGACAGTAAAAATATCAGTGGGTGCCAAGGGTTAAGGGGAAAGAAGGGATGAGCACAGAGGATTTTTAGGGCAGTGAAACTATTCCGTATGATATTACAATTGTGGACACATGTCATTACACACTTAACAAAATCCATAGAATGCACAACACCAAGAGTGAACCCTTATGTAAACTATGGGCTTTGGGTGATAATTATATGTCTTTGTAGGTCCATAGAGTGTGACAAATACATGACCATGGTGTGGGATGCAGACAGTAGGAAGATTGTGCATGTGTCAGGTGGGGGTAAATGGGAACTCTCTCTACTTTCTGTTCAATTTTGTATAGACCTAAAACTGCTCTAAAAAATAGTCTATTTAAAAAAAAATAGCATTAGGTTATGTGGGATTCTAACTGGAAATCACCAAAGTCTTTGAAGATCTTGCTGTTCAAAATGCATATTCAGCGATCCTTCACTTTGCCACGACAATATGATAAAGAAAAATATCAAGATGCATAGGGGCACTTGTACCCCAAAGTTTATAGCAGCACTCTCAACAATAGCCAAATTGCGGAAAAAGCCTAAATGTCCATCAGCTGATGAATGGATAAAGAAATTGTGGTTTCTATACACAATGGAGTACTACGTGGCAATGAGAAAGAATGAAATATGGCCCTTTGTAGCAACGTGGATGGAACTAGAGAGTGTGATGCTAAGTGAAATAAGCCATACAGAGAACGACAGATACCATATGTTTTCATTCTTATGTGGATCCTGAGAAACTTAACAGAAACCCATGGGGGAGGGGAAGGGAAAGAAAAAAAGAAAAAAAAAGAGGTTAGAGTGGGAGAGAGAGCCAAAGCATAAGAGACTCTTAAAAACTGAGAACAAACTGAGGATTGATGGGGAGTGGGAGGGAGCGGAGGGTAGGTGATGGGCATTGAAGAGGGTATCTTTTGGGATGAGCACTGGGTGTTGTATGGAAACTAATTTGACAATAAATTTCATATAATAAAACATAAAAAATTAAAGAAAAACATCAAGAAATACTAATTCAATACAATTATTTAATTTTTAGACAATGATGAAAAATATCATATCTTTGAAATAGAGTTAGTTTAGGGGAGAACAGGAAATTATTAAATTTAGTATCAATATGAATGATACTGAATCCATGTTAGAGAAAATTAATATATATCTATAATTTAATAATATTCAAGAATTTAAACAATTAACTGAATTTTGGCAGGGGAAATTGGAAGAGAGACAATTTTTGTCAGTAAGAAAAAATTTTAAGCTGCGTATTTTAATCATCATAAACTGCTCGGGATTTCAATATTTTAATAGATTCATTTAGCTCTAAATGTCTTCAAGCATGGTATAAATCCTCCAGAGCCCCTGCTTTGTAATATAGCCTTTTAACATATTCATTGTCTCTTTCCAAGAAAGTTCACTATTGCTATTCCATTAGTCTGTTTTGTGATTTATTTCAAAGATAAAATGAATATCTTCACTTTTCATTCATGACTATTTAATCTTGATTTTTTAATAAAAATTTGATGGTAATTATCATCTATTAAAACACATTCTTTCCCTCTTCTTGTGCATTTTTCCTCTTTACAGTAAATCCTACATTCTGACACCACAGTTAAAAACATTTTATCAGTAATTACATCTAGACATATTCCTTTTATGAACTCAGTCTTAATAGACTCTTAATCAACTCGGAGCATTTTTAGACATGGCAAAGATTCTATTGATGCATAATAGGAGAGTGTTGGATTTGCCAACCTCGTTTCTCTTTTTCACTTTACCCTTCCCTTAATCCCGATAGCTTCATAGCTTTTATAGGGTAAACTTATACAAAACCTTACCATATACTGGAATGTTAGCTATGTGTGGTGTGCTGTCAAAACAGAAGTCCATTACCCATAAGTGAGACAGAAGCCATCTTTAGATGGAGGAGGCATTCACAAGAGGTTCAGTAAATATTAGAAGATAAGGCATTTACAGGAGGCTCAGTAAATATTAAAACCATGAGAAACTATGGCAGAGAAGATCATCTGCAGCAAAAATAAAAGTAAACTGTTCTGCCTCTCTGATCCTTAACTTTACCATCATCAAAATGAAAACAAAATATATTTACCTCCAGAATTGCTGTGATGATTAAGTCAGAACATATAAATGAAAATTCAGTACTAGTCATAAAATGCCATATAAATATTGGGTAGTATCACAATTAATAATAATTCCATCTCAGAATTATAAGAAACTTAGGCAGGCAAAGCATTTAGAAGAGGAAAACACAGGCTACATGCCCAAGACTTGAATGAAAGTGAGAGCTCTGTATGTTCATAAATCCCTGCATCCCAAATTCCTTGTATTATGTGTGAGCGTCTGCTGTGGTACCATGAAGCATAAAAATAGTAAAGCCTGTTGAAAATTCCAAAACAAAGAGAGGAGCCAAGAAAAGAATATGAATAATTTAATCAGATAGGATTCAAGTTTATCCCCAGCTTATTTGCCTTTTATTCTTCATTTCAGTTAGTTACATATCCATCAGTTATCACCAAGGTTGTGCATGCACCTTGAAATGTTCACAAAAGGTCCACAATACAGGGGTTCATAATTAGGTTATATGTTATATTCAGAATCCCAGGGGAACTAATCGATTCTGGAAATATTGATTAAGCAAGATGAAGAATTCTTACACAGTTTCAACTACAACAATTTTAAACAAGTACAAGCTTCGGTTGCCACAAAACTCACAAAAAGTAATTGATTGAAGAATATCTCTTTTATGCAAAATATACATTTTAGGATATAATTTGATTAATACTCTACTATATACTGACATTACTCCTTGATCATTTAATAAAAAAATACTCTCGTTGCCAGAATTTTATTTTCTGTAATATTTATAATTGAGGTAACAATGACAAAAACACTTAAACCATGAATAACATTGGTGAGTTTTTTTTAAAAGTCATAATGATTCTCCAGAACTAAACAAATATGTGACTAAACACAGGTTAGTTTTGATAAATAGGCACTGAAAATTTCACAAAAAGACAAGCAGATAACATAAATGGTTTATAAAAAAATGATACCATCGATGTTCATGGATTCAAACAACAAAGAAGAAATAAGGGAAATTAAGACACATCTATACTACGCCATTATCACTGCCTTGTATGATTCACAGCACAATCTACTGCAGGCCCAAGAGGGGCAATTCACAGAGGTATGGGCCTTACTTGAAGCTTCAGAGATATTGATCATGAATTTGGCTTCCTTGGGTGTGAGATGGCTGAAGCTGTTGACCCATGCACACGTGTTGGTATTTACAATTGTCTCATGGATCCCGGCAGGTCCACAAGCAGACCACTCATATGGGGAGCACCAAATGAGTTCCAGCCACAGTTCTTTTCTAAGCTTTAGATGCCTCATGAAGACGCAGGGACTTCTTCCGAGTGCGACCTGGTCACATCAGGGCACATTCAGCAGCAGAAGTCTGTTTCCAGTACAGTCCTTGGCATGGCTAAATTCCACTGTCCCTTTTTCAGCAGTCAAAAATCCATGATAAATTCTGTACAACACTGCAGTCAATAACAGCAGCACCAGACAGTATATTAATTCCTTTACCATAAAGCTATATGGAATTATAACTTTCTAAGGGTGGTGTCATTAAAAGGATCACAGAATCTCTAAATATCAGATGTGTACGTCTGGGTAAATACATTGCCGTACAAAATCTCAGACATGCAGTTCATGCTTTAGGACTTAGAGAATAATAGACGTTATGTGATCAATGATAAAAATGACATTTGTCTTCCTCACAAAAAATAAACATGAGAATTAAGGATTAATCAACAGTCTCAAGGATCCTGAACGCCTTAGAAATAATAATGTTTATCCCTCAATTTATAGTATGGCATTTTTCCTCCTTCACATGCCCAATATACCGGACACACTATTGCTATTGCATTCATCGGGACGCTGTAAACAGAATTTCTTCCACTTGGGCTGAATAAAACTCCCTAGGGGTTTTGCTGGAGTGTAGTGATGAATGCTGGTTGCTAGGTAGTAGACACTGACACTGCAGCCAGCAACCAAATGTAATGGTGATACTGCTGCTTAAATCCTGCTTATCAAAAAGGTTCACAGTACTGATTAACGTAGGTAGTCTACAGGGCATCATCCATTTACACACAAAGCAGAGAGGCTGTTCCAAATAGCAGAGAAGGCGGGGGGCAGGGGAGAGGACCCGGTACTAAAATCATGAACATCTTATCAAGGCATTTCTGTGCTTCATGAAGACAGATGGCATATACATTGAAGACAGGGAGCTAAGACAGACGGACAAAACGCCATACAGGACAAAGCACCTGATTCAACACTGCCTGAAAATCTGATTAATCCCGTGAGTCAGAAATTTAAGGCTGGTCAAGAAAGCCTCCAGTGAAAACAATCATCTTTGATGTTTGCACAAAAATCAATAAATAAAAATAAAGGAAGGGGATAAAAAAAGACACGAGAGCTTTGGGTGATATTTGGCACTTTGCCTCTGAAAATGATGACAAATCCTGGGATTGGAAAAATATATATATGACTCTAATACCAAGCAGCAATTCCTGGCTAAACAATGCAAGCCTGGCTGGCAGTTACCTTTCTCTCATGTTTTGTGCCTTCCCCAAGTCATTAAGTAAGAGCTCTGGCCTCAGCTCGCGTGTAACCAGTAATGACAACCTCTTTGCAGTTATCTGTGTGCAAACAACCAGAGACATTCAGAACTCCAATACAGCATTTTTGAAGAAAAGTAAATCAACCAAGAAATTAAACTGTTTAAAACAAATATTTCTTTCAAAGAATAAGGAAAAAAAATGTCAAGGAGAAACTCGCCCTCCCTGCCCCACAATTCAACATGCAGAACAGTCAACCAGTGCTTTCATATCAGCAGGTACACATATCCTGAGCCATCCACGGTCCCCGAACTCTGCGACATTGCTTTCAGGTGATAGAGACAAGATGGTCCATGCAAATGAGCTGACCAAAGTCATGTTGTGTGCAATCAAGATAGGATCCCAAACATCTTCAAAATGGTTTAGAGTCACGAGAAATGAAGGTCCAATGAAGTGACCGGTGTTTGGAAGCACACTGTTTTAATTATATCTCCCTGAAGATATGTTTACGTATTAGCATACTGGCCAATATCTGACACTACCTGTCATTTTATTGCGAAAGGAGAGCAGGGTAATTAATATGGAGAAGTAGCACTACTTTAGATAATCTTTAAAGCCAGGAGAAGATTTGTTAGCTACCCAAGTGGCATTTCTGACTTCAAAAAGTAGTATCATGCAGGATTGAAACTGTATTTAATGGAGCCTGGAGTAACTCTACATTTACTTATTTCCATTTTGGGGTAAACAGTACTCGAATTCATACAATTTAGCCGACTGATGCAGTTTGGTTTACAAAATAGATGGGATGGGAGATCGAGGGCGCCTCAGAGGACAAGGAGAGTTGTAGGGTGATGTTACTGGAGACAGCCTCAGAGCATTGCCTGCCAAGCCCGCTATGTTGTTTAAGCTTCGGGATTTTTCATATCCTTTTATGAAAAAATGCACAGACATCAGTTGAATTCAACCAGAAAATAGACACAGACAAATAATACCATGCAGGATAATCAAAAGTGCTATTTTGAGCTCAAGGGAAAAAAATTTTTTTTACAAAGAATTCAATATTGAGACCATTTATAACTTAAAAAAATAAAGCTCACTATAGCTGTCATTCCCAAGAAATTAAATCAATCAAAACTTATAGTTGTAATACTTCAAAATTCATTCTTTCCCACTGTAATTTGTATTGATGTAATTTTGGTATATAAAATACTACAGATCTTTTAAGAGTTAGGCAAAGCAACTTAAGTAAGATATAAACTTGGCTAATATTTTTAAATTTCAAAATCTGTTTCTAAAAAAAAAAAAACCAAATGGGCTATTTTTTTCTTTTCACTTTGTATTGTTTACTAAGCTAATAAGCATGATCAACTTTAAGTGGACAACTCTTTTTCCAGCATATTCAATTTTTCAGCTTTATAGTGTTAAAAGGATGATTCTTAAATAATGGCGTTTGATGCCATTATCTAGGTGATGTAGAATGCCCATTTCTATATCTTTGGATAAAAAAATGTAAAGAAAAAAGGAAGGAAATGAAATATAAATTGAGTCATAATTTCAGTGAATTACAGTCTGAACTTTATGATGTGATGTTTTCAGTTAGCTCTCCACTGCCAAGAACTGAGAACCATTTGATCATAATTCACTTTTTCTATTATCTTGCGTTCTAATCAACTGTACGTGATTATCATGGACTTACGGAATAAAAGATCCTCCTCACAAGCTTTAACCCAGTGGTTTTCCTTAGTCACTCAAGCAACATTCCCATCAAAGTCACCTTTGGGAAGATTCATATATTGTAGCATTATTTATTAGAAAAAGAGTAGAGGCAGTTCAATGGGGTGGTTAGCACCATGTAAAGTTAGAAGTGAACTGTCTTAAAAGCAGGACAACTATTAATTGAAAAAGTAGTCAAGAACCAAATGTAGGAGTCAGTCATAAGAAAAACTAGTCAGGAAATAAGTGTTCTGAGAAGTCCACTGAAAAAAAAGTGTTGTCGAACAGGAAAATGAAATTCCCTCAGCCAAAGCTGAGCAAGTGGATACAACTTCACTAAACTTCATGGATTCCTTAGTCTCAGGACATATTCCTTGGGCTCTGATTAGCCCTCGGTGTGCATGTCAGTATATGAGAAAGAAAATGGGCCTATTGTGTTTCCCTGTGCTCCTCTCAGGTACTTTTTTTAATTTTCATGGAACTTCTGGGGAAGAAGCTAATACTATCTCTCCTCCTTTCACTAGAAAAGAAGAAACATTTTCAGTGAGTTAGTGATTATTTGATTTTCAAGCAGCCAGTACAAGAATGGACACAGACTGTAATAACTGCTCTACTGTGGGAGAAGCTGGACTGGACAGAAACGTCCTTCCCCATACACACACACAGAAACTTTCAGCAGTCTTCCTTGAAATTTTGTAGATGGAAATTTATGCCATCCATAACCTATTGTAAAATTCTCTAGGACATCCTTTCTGCTAATGAGAGGATTATATGCCAATAAGCTTTGTTAGCATTTAGAGATATAAAACATGGGAGGCAACATGTATTTCATTCTATTCCAGAGGATGATGGAATACTTAATAAGAGGATGTCTTAAATAATTAAAAAAGAATTGCAGATAATTTATCCTTACACAGGGACCTCCATGCTCCTGAAGAGCTAGTCATTACTGCTCTTCTGTAAAGACATTGGAAGTATAACTTTGGGAATTATATGAAGAATAATTTATCCTAGTTGACCATGTAATCTTCCCTACAGGACCTCCAAAAAGGTAAAAATTTACTTGATCGTTTTATGTTAATCACCCTAGTTATATGTAAATCTTGGTTCCCATTCTTAATGTTCAATTATTATTCTGAATTACAGTTTTTAAATTTTTTTTTCAACGTTTATTTATTTTGGGGACAGAGAGAGACAGAGCATGAACGGGGGAGGGGCAGAGAGAGAGGGAGACACAGAATCGGAAACAGGCTCCAGGCTCTGAGCCATCAGCCCAGAGCCCGACGCGGGGCTCGAACTCCCGGACCACGAGATCGTGACCTGGCTGAAGTCGGACGCTTAACCGACTGCGCCACCCAGGTGCCCCTGAATTACAGTTTTTAACATAAATATTATCTATTCTGTTTATAAGTCCTTTTACTTTAATAACTATAATTTCAGTGTTAATTTGAAAAGACTTCCCTTCTAATTTAATAACAAGTATTTAGTAAAATTATACGTTATTCATTGAATATATATATATTTTATTCTGCAGGTTCATTTCTGATACAAAATTTGATAAGGTTTTGCTTAAGCAAACTTTTTATTGAGTGGAATGGTTAAAAATATAATTCATGAGAATAAACAATATTGAACCTACTTGGAATTGGCATCTAAATACAAGGTGTGCCTATTATATGGTCCTTTTTTTTAAGTTTTTTTATTTTTTTAACACTTATTTACTTTTGAGACAGAGAGAGACAGAGCATGAACAGGGGAGGGTCAGAGAGAGAGGGAGACACAGAATCTGAAACAGGCTCCAGGCTCTGAGCTGTCAGCACAGAGCCTGACACAGGGCTCGAACTCAGAGACTGCAAGATCATGACCTGAGCCGAAGTCGGACGCTTAACCGACTGAGCCACCCAGGCGCCCCAATTATATGGTTGTCAAAAGCATGTGCTTATATGGGGAAATATTGAAACTGCCTAGCAATGTACTATCAATGGGTATGTTTTTGTGTATGTAATATGATTTCCTAAAAACTACTGAATAAATAAAAACACAGGTTCTAAGTATTGGGAGTTCATTCTTACAGGGAATCCATAAATTTTCTTAATGTATGTCCAACTATATTCATACTTGTTGGTAGAAAAGAATTCAGTGGGAATCTGGTAATTTCTTTTCATCTGTACAGGGGAGAATTTTCAGCACACTAAAATCAAATCAGTTGAAAGACCAACTTGAAAGATAAAAAAGGGATCATTTAGGAAATAAATGCCTGAATAAGAGTAATAGCAGAAATCTATAATCTACATAAAAGGAAACAAGAGAAGAAGTTAATAGATTCCTGATAAACATGACAAGACAACACACTAAAAAAAATAAGTGAAGTTAGCCAAAATGTTACAAGGACTGGGAGGAAAAACACAGTAGTGTAAAAAAAAAACAAGCAAGAATGAAAAAAGAAGTTGATTATGATGAGAAATGACAAAGAATAAAAGCCCATAGATGAATTTTCAAAGATGTGCTCACTGATAAAGAGAATTTTGTCTTTGTGAAATAGAATTTTACGTATAATTTTTCCATACAAACTAAATATCTTATTAATTGCTTTGCTCATGAAACTTTGCCATTTTACAGAAAAATTCTATATTTGCATAATGTTTTATAATTTGCAAAGTATTTTTTCATATGTGATCTCCTTTGAAGTTTAAAATTCAAATACTGTCTGACAGTGGAAGGAAAAAAATTTAGCTAAGTTCTTAACCATGTAACCTTAGTATAAGCATTGGATGTGATACTTTATTATGTGATGTTCAAAAATGTATAAAAATATAGCCACACATTACATATAAATACATATATACATATATATACATATATACATATATATACACATATATAGTGGGTTGAGATATGTAATGTACTTAAAATATAATGTTCTATACAATAAATTATTAGTTATACGTTATTATCATTAGTTAATGTATGTATACATATTTTGCTTAAGTACAATGATAGGATATTAACTATCATAAAATATTTAAAAAATTGTTCTAGCACTTAATATTTAAATGTAAATTAGCAAACAATCAAATAAACATATTCAAATAATTGAAATATATTTTGGTATAAAGAATAGATGCAGAGGAATGCAAGTAGCTTAAATGAAGAAGTATTTGAAATATTACATACTAAAATAAAAGAAGAGTCTGACTTCTCTTTTGAGATCAAAGGCATGGAGACAGACAGGACAATAAAAAGTGTTCAGAAGCAATGAAAGAGAAGTACAATATGGGTAATGAGACATTTCAAAGAAGACATCACAAAATAAATATTGAAGGCTTAAAATGTTAAAGTATTCAATTGGGAGAAACTGCAATGAATAGCAAAAAGTGAAGTATTTTTAAAACACAGTTGCACTAATATGAAAGTTTCGGATTGGTTTTCATTCAAATTCAGTACATTGCATAAGAAATAATTATAGTTCTTTCTCTATTCTGTCAATAAACAGAGAAAGAGAACCATGGCAATAAAGCAAACAGAATTATCAAAGTAGGAGTAATCAAAGAGCATATCAGCCCTTGGACCAGGGTAGGTAATGTCACAAAATTATTTCTTAAGGAGCGAGTAAAAGGGCCCAATTGTCCTGAGATCCATAAAGTTTACTCAAAACAAAAACAAAAAACAGCACCTAGGGAATGGTCAGAGACAGTGGCATAATCTAGAAAATTGGAAGCACATGGTGGAGTGGTGCTTCAATACTGTTATATTCCTTGACTAAGATGCCTAACCAACAAAATATACTCATTCAACAAGTGTTATTGAGTATCTTCTGTGTGCAAGTCACAGTTCAATGTGGGTTGAAAATAGTAATAAACTTAAAATTATTAGTATTGCCTTGAAGAGAAATTCTGTATCACATTATATAAGTATGCAAGTAGCCTTTTAAGTGATTGGATATACTGTTTTATACGGCCAGGGATGTTATATCTTTTTAGCCTTGTGACATTCAGATAAATCATGGCAAAGACTGCCCAAATACTGGATAAGAGATTTAATTAGAGAATGTTTAAAGCTTTTCTTTGAAAAAAGCCTTATTGTTCTATCAATTACTTATCAAATATATGCATAGAGCCAATTACTGAGTTTTATTACTTGTAGTTTAAAAGATAACTTTTAAAGACTGCTGAGTATATTATATTAAGATTATTAGATGAGTAACTTAATTTTTAAATACCCCATTACAATTCTTCCCATAGACAAATGGAAAACCAAAAACAAGAATGAATGAATGAATGAATGAAGACCGAAATGAATGAATGAAGAAAGAAAAAGACAGAAATGAAGAAAGAAAGAAAGAAAGAAAGAAAGAAAGAAAGAAAGAAAGAAAGAAAGAGAAAGAAAGATGAAATACCTTTCAGATATGACAGTCAAGTGTACTGTTATGTACTTTAAATGTTTATAATGAGAAAAGAGATGATGAGAAATGTGAAACAACACTGTGTGCAGTTTTTCGTAGAAAATGACAAAAGAGCATTTATATCACTCCATATATTAGTAGCACTTAATTTCTAAGTCACCTGTTAGGATCTGATTAAATGCATGCCTACCTTTCCTGATCCCTCCATCAGAAGCACACGTGTAATCACCTGTTGTCAGTAGGAAACATGTTTCCCCTCTTCTGTTTTTGTCTCTGGTACTAGAGCGTCTGATGGGGAGCCTTTCTGGGGGTGATAATGGCGGCTCACTTCCTGTACTGTCGTCACCTGATAACACTGGTCACAGCACCATGCCCATTGACAGACAGTGATGGATGAGGAAATGAGACAGTACAAAGAGTTTACACTGAATGTCCATAGTACAGTCACTCCATATACAAAACACAGTAATCACATCATGATAAGAAAAAGGATTTTCATCACTCATTACAAAAATCTACATGGAGCAAAATGGAAATGTATTGAAAAGGAGAGAAATGTTCTTTGGGAAATTTCAATTCCATTTTGGATCCCATTTAGTAGGAAACTGACTTTCACAGAACTAATATGAATTCAAAACAAGTGTGATAATGAACTGGCACACACATTAATATCTTAAGATTTTTGACATGCTTTGTAGTTACTGTGAATAGGAATCTTTAAAAGTGGAGCCTACTTAAGGAAAAACTCCGAGGTACGTATTTGTCTTTGGAGTTCTTTAAGACACAGGCTTTTAATATTTGCTGAAAGTAATTTCCCCCAAAATATTAATAAAATAAATCCAAAATCTCACTTTATGTCCAGGTTCTCCTTTTTGAAATGAAAAATATTTTTTGAGCATAACGAAGGAATAAGATTAACTTCTCCAAATGCCCTTGAAACAACTGTTTACTTCTATATGCTTGCCAAAGACATTTACATCCTATTGGCCTAGATGCTAGCTTGTTATAACAGTATTTACCCAGGTTGAGAGTTTGTCCTCTTTTTCCATGCCCTTCATAAGGAATCTGCACAGGTATACTGAGAACAGTCTGATGAGACCAACATCTACTAAACTCCACTATTCATAAAGACATTCTTGGCCTAATAGTTTTTAGATATATTGACAGAATCTGCAGAACAATGTACTAAATGAACAAAAAGATCTTTATGAATAATATATTTAAGAAAGCATTTTAGTTCCAGCCACATTTTTTTCCCCACTTACTTTGCAAAAACTTCTGGAAACTAATGAAGGGACCTATGGAAATGTTACTTGCCTTTTTTGTTTGTTTGCTTGCTTGCTCTGTGTAATTGGTGTCATTTCTGAATTATGCAAAAGTATTCACATAGGATTATCATAAATCTTTTTTTACAAGAAAAATATTAAATATATCTAAGTTACAGGGAATGTACATATCTTAAATTTTCATAGTGGGCTCAAAGCTAATTAAATTGTTTAATCTACAAAATATTTCATCTGTACCATACACAATAAACTAGAGAGGACACTACTGCCTATAACTTTGGCAAAATTAACATCAATTATCAGTTGATGTTCTCTAGGTTATTTATGGCAATGGAGAGGAGAAGGGATTCAGCAATATATCACCCAAAATTCATTTTGGGAGGGAACAGAGCGCCCAATGCATAGTGTAGAAAAAAGGAAATCCACAGGGAAATTCAACTTTGCCATTGACTAGACAAAGCAGATCATCTATCTCCAGAATAATGGTGAGTCTATTATATTACATAGCATTTTACCCAATCTAAAGGGATTATACTGAAGATCCTACCTAAGTTAACAATCATGAAAATTTAATCAAACCTCCAGAATATTACTAGCAACAACTTGTATTATCAAAAAGGCTATCTTCCATATCACCTTTTTGGTGTTCAGGCTTTTCAAATATAAGCATCCATTCTTTTTAAGTAACTGCTTCTTGTGAATTAGGTTGAGATGCATGGCCCCATGTGGCAGAGATAAAACTGAGACAAACACGCCAAGCCAAATGATATGGAAAGCAACATTTTGAGAATGAAAGATGGAAAATGGCCAATATCATACCATCACATCGTGCAGGGGAACAAAGAAACATTGGCACAAGAGCAACAAACAGGCAAAAGAAAATATTGGCACCATCAGCAGAGGGCATTCCCACTAAAGCAGGAAAACTCTATAGACCAGCTACGCAGGCTTCTACTTGGAATCTACTGAGAAAAGCTACAGGCTACAGTCTAGCTATCTACAAGCCTGATACAAACACATGTTTTGCGAAGGGGTAGAACTGAAAACTCATGAAAGTTTACAGAGAATGAAAATGGTTGCCTTCTACCTAAGGGACATACTGGTCTATAAAGTATTTAATGGCATGCATTTGAAATTGTGCCTTACCTGATCTGTTATGTTCCAGAAGCCGATTGTCTTTGCCCAGACACGTGTCACCCTGTGTGCTATTACAGGCCATATTTAATTCTGTCTTGCAAAAAGTAGGTGAGCTTGCCTGAGGGGCAGGAGGGATGTGCTTCTTTCTTTTCCTTGGAAGTTTCTGCTTCGCCATTGCCAAGGAGTAGTACATCCCAAAGTTGTTGACAATGACAGGCACTGGCATGGCTATTGTCAGCACTCCAGCCAGAGCACACAGGGCTCCCACCAGCATCCCTGACCATGTTTGGGGGTACATATCCCCATAGCCCAAGGTAGTCATGGTCACTACAGCCCACCAGAAGCCAATTGGAATGTTTTTAAACTGCGTGTGCTCACTAGCTGAAGGGTCGTTAGGTTGAGCTCCTACTCTCTCGGCATAGTAGATCATAGTAGCAAATATCAAAACTCCTAGAGCCAGGAAGATTATCAGCAGCAAAAATTCATTAGTGCTAGCTCGAAGAGTGTGTCCAAGCACCCTCAGACCTACAAAATGGCGGGTGAGCTTGAAGATTCTCAGGATCCTCACAAATCTTACCACCCTGAGGAAGCCAAGTACATCTTTAGCAGCTTTGGATGACAGCCCACTGAGTCCCACCTCTAAGTAGAAGGGTAGGATGGCCACAAAGTCAATGATATTCAAGAGATTTTTGATGAATTCAAGTTTATTAGGGGAAAAAATGATACGGACTAAAAATTCAAAAGTAAACCACACCACACACACTCCTTCTACATACGTCAAGGCAGGATCCGTTTCGATTTCATATTGCAGAACAACGCTTGTGCCATTGATGACTGGTTCTGTCTTGTTTTTAACAATATTGAAAGCTTCATGTGTCTCCAGGCAAAAGGTTGTGATCGAAACCAGGATGAAGAATAAAGAAGCAAAAGCAATAAACTGTAGGGGGCGGGGGAAGGGAAAGAAATAAAAAAAGAAACAAAGAGTGATCTGAACTATAATATACTTTGATCCAAATCTAAGAGCATCGATCCCCGCAGATGAAAAAGAGCAAAAGCATATTTGGAGATTTTGGAGGTTTTGCTTGGGATGTTATTTAAGTGAAAGAAGAGATGTGTAGGTATCATTAATTAGAGTTGCACATGTAATTTGTTTCAAGTTCTGTTTTCTGTTATATAGGCAAAAACTTTTGCTTATGTTGGAAAATAATTTCTTGACTCTTTTGTATAAGAAAATATACCTGTTAAGAAAGCATAAAAATCAATCCAAAACAACGTTAAAGGGCAACAGACTAAAGAAAAAAATGTAGACAGTGGCTCCAGATATTGGTTCTGATCCTAGAAACCTTCATGTATTAGATCAAGTTTTACATCTATAAATATAAGGTACAGTTCATACTGATGGAAATTTGGAAGCTACCCAAATTTTACTGTAGGTTTTTAGCTATAAATAAGATGCTCCAAGTTGTCACAGGTATGGACATGGAAAAAAAAAAAAAAACAACCTTTTGAGCTATGTTAAAGTTAAATTGTATCAGCTTAAGGTGGAGACTTGTCCAAAAGAACAAATCTAGGGAAGAGGAATAGTCAACAAGACTGAAGAGAGAGAAACAGAGTTAAGGAACAAATTAAAAGACAATTTTCTTTCTCACCTGAAAAAGAACTCCAAGTGTTATTAGAGTAGCATGCTATAAAATTGCAGGGTTCTTTTTTTTTTTGTTTTTGTAATTCAACTTTTTAGTTCATTTCATCAGTCCCCTATGTGAATACACACACCCGCTAATACAGAATAATAATAAAATCTCTCCTTATATAGTTCCTATTACTGCCAGACATTCATAAAAACAAATTATGTAATTAACTCATATCCATACTCATAACACTACTATTACCATATTTTACAGTTCTACAATATCAGCACAGAGTTTAAGCTACTTTTGCAAGATGTAAGATAACAAAAGGATAGACGAAACACCCTAACCTGATAAGTTTTGCTCCCAATTTTTCTGTTAACTACCAAACGCTCGCATGTTGAATACAAATATGTTAAACCATTTACTTATCTTGGGATCACATACTTCTTAATATTCAAGCTCTGAAAGCTTAACACCCAGTTGTCTGAGTGAATGGTACTGTGACAGTCAGTACCAGAGGCTTTCAAAGAAGCCTGCAGAGTTCTAGTGCTCTCTGATAATGCCCTTAGACTTAGCATGTGTCGTGAGCACCAAGGGATTGCCCCTTGAATATCCAAATTAATTAATTATGTAAGAACAAGAGGACATCAGTCAAGTGGAGGGTAGCCCTTACTTGGAAATATTAGGGTATATCCAAATCCCCAAACTGTCCCCTAATACCTGTTCTTCACCCATACCATTGAAAAGATCTAAGTTTCAAGAAGAGATTGAAACTACCTCCTTTTTTTCCTGGTTGAGTTTCAGTGTAAGAGAGATACAAAAGGACTAAAAGAAAACATCTTAGGATGGTAACTATCTGCCTTAAAGAACCACCTCAAATTCTGAAATTGTATCTATGCAGGGTAACAGTTGGTACACTGTTCATATAGAATTACAAAGCATGCCATTTTCATGGTTTTGCCTTACTCCCCCATGCATGTCTTCCAATCTCCCTTGGTTTTGACATTATGTTTCACTAATATCTTTTCCCAGACATAATGCAAGACACTAACATGTTTTCACTCAGCTTTCCCTTTGTCCAAATAAAGAGTTCATTTTTTAATAACTACTTGTAACAGTATCACTAAGACCCTCTAGATGCTTTAGATGATAGTATCTTCTAGAGGAAGAATCAATCATCCTTGATGCATGCATTACTTCTTAATATAATCACAATTTTATCTATAGATTTGTTTCTGATTCCCCCTGAAATTTTTTGTCATCAGAGCCCTGCTGGTGGGTATATGTTGATGCCCCCACCAAGCCCCCCCACCCCCGCCACATGCTCCCCCATCCACATCCAGTCTCCAGCATTTCAGATGAAATGTCAAAAGTTTCAGTGCACACATTCTATCTACAAGGCAGGTAGACAATATAAGGCAGTTAAAGCAAACTGTAATTTTATTTTATGCGTCTAGTATTCCTCAGTCAGCATTTTTTCAGTTAACTTTGCCAAACTCTCTCCACCTACATTCAGGTGAATTGAATGGGACTTCCCAACACTGCTGTTTCAAAATCTGTCCTCACTTCCCAGCCTATCTCCCAAACAACAAAGACAGTTTTCTAGGGTACTTTGATGCTTGTAAATATGAAACACTGAGACCTTTTATGAGGGAACATTTTCTTACTCTTCATTCATTCATTCAAGTATGAATTAGGTGCCTCTCTGTGCCAGGCCACAGTGTTAGGGCTTCAATTTAACAGTAGTTAACAAAACACAATCCCTGCATTTGAGGAATTCACAATCCATTAGGGACACAGACATTAAATAATGAACCATGCAAAAATTATATAATTACAATTGTGATAAATGCAATGAAGGATAAAAAGGCTCAAAAACGGGGCTTTATTTAGACTGAGGGGTCACAGACACCTCTGACAAAATATCAATAGACTGGAATTTGAGGGATAAATGAAGGCTAACTTGATGGAAACGGGAGACCCGTATATAACACAGTAGGAAATTTTAATAAAATGTCTGGACTTTTTCAATCTGGCTTTCTCAAGTGATGCCTTTACTGTAACACTGCAGGAGCAGAAGGTTTTCCAAGTCTGCCTCTTTTGCACAAATTACGATGATTAAAGCCCAAGCTAGCACAGAGGCTCTGACATTTTAAAGGTTAACCTCTTTTCCTAAAGAGCTTTAAATAAACTAGAAATATTACCTAGGTTTTAAAATGAGGCTGTAAAGAGACTTTAGAGCAGTTTGATTGCTTATGGTCCTCCTTTGGACTTGCTGGCTTATTGGGAAAGCTTTAGAATTCACTTGTCTTAAATTATTGTAACAGCCCCATTGTTTGGGATGAAGTAAAAATACAAGATATATAGGTTAAAGTGGTTTTTAACTTAAAGTCCTATGCAAATACTATAAATCATTATTATTTATACTTTAAAAATATATAATTATTACCTCAATAAGCACTACCAGAACCTGAGGCTTACGTTCATTAAATGAGTTATTATGTTGTCAGAAAAAGGTCAGCAGAGTCATAAGGTATTACACTTGGTGGTTGGAGTTTAAGTAACATGAATCATCTTGTTAAATTACCCATTTTAATTATCCACCCACAGAAGACATGAATAGACAGACACTTTTCTAAAGAAGACATCCGGGTGGCTAAGAGACACACATAAAGATGGTCAACATCACTCATCATCAGGGAAATACAAATCAAAACCATGATGAGATACTGACCTCACACCTATCAGAATAGTTAAAATTAACACCACAAGAAACAACAGGTGTTGGCAAGGATGTGGAGACAGGGGAACCCTCTTGCACTGTTTGTGGGAATGTAGACTGGTGCAGCCATTCTGGAGAACCATATGAAGGGTCCTCAAAGAAGTAAAACTAGAACTACCTTATGACCCAACAATTGCAATAGTAGGTTATTTACCCAAAGGATACAAAAATACAGATTTTGGGGGGTTCATGCACCCCAATGTTTATAGCAGCATCATCAACAATAGCCAAACTATGGAGAGAGCCCAAATGTCCATCAACTGATGAATGTACAAGAAGATGTGCTATATATATATATATATATATATATATATATATATATATATATAATGGAATATTACTCAGCCATCAAAAAGAATGAAATCTTGTTATTTGCAATGACATGGATGGAGCTAGAATATATTATGCTAAGAGAAATAAGCCAATTGGAGAAAGACAAATATCATATGATTTCACTCAACTGTGGAATTTAAGAAACAAAACAGATGAACATATGGGAAGTGAGGGAAAGAGAAAAGAGGGAAACAAACTACAAGAGACTCTTAAAGATAGAGAACAAACTGAGGGTTGATGGAGGGAGGTGGGAGGAGGATGGGTTAGATGGGTGATAGGTATTAGGGAGGGCACTTGTTGGGGCACCTAAGTGGCTCAGTTGGCTAAGCGTCCAACTCTTGATTTTGGCTCAGGTCATGATCTCAAGATTCGTTGAGATCAAGCCCAATGTTGGGCTCAGCACTGACAGTGCAGAGCCTGCTCGGGATTCTCTCTCTCTCTCACTCTTTCTTCCTCTCCCCCCTCAAAATGAATAAATAAATATTTTTTAAAAGGAGGGCACTTGTTATGATGAGCACTGGGTGTTGTATGTAGGTGATGAATCACTGAATTCTACTCCTGAAACCAATATTGCACTGTACGTCAACTAACTAAAATATAAATAAATAAATAAATTAATTAATTAATTAATTAATACTTGCCCATCCATATTCCTAGAAAAGAAATTTAGTCACATTCATTAGAATATACCTGGGAGCTTACACAAATGTGAATTCCTTACCCTCCACATGACACATCAGACACAGATTCTCTTGTTTAGGGAAAGGGAATTTGCATTCAACAAGCTTTTGTAGTGATTGCTATGCATATCAAAGTTTGAAAAACACTGTTTCAGTGTATTTTCAACTTGATAATACAAAGTTGATAATTCATTACTAAATGAATTGGAGAAGTTTCTAAATTATAAGCATTTGTAGACTCTTAAAAGAATCTTCCTAAATCTGTGTGTGTGTGTGTGTGTGTGTATCTTTGCATGTGAGTTGTGACATAATTCTGGCTTCTACACAAATATTGGTGAAGAAACAAAGCAACTGAACAGCCTCTAAATATACACAACTCTAAGACACAAAAACTTTGAAAGCCAAAAGTTGTCTGTGTTTTTACAAGTCGCTTGGAACTTGAATTTATCAATATTTTCATTAGCATTATTTAAAGAACCACATGATTTTGTATTTTTATTATTCTTCATTGCAATTTTTATAGCTCTGTATATCTTTAGTTTTTAAGGACTTTGTAATTCTGCCAGAGTGTGATAATAGTATAATAGGAAAATAAAAAAGAGTATAAAAAAAGATACAAACTGTCATTATGGGAAAGAGACATTCATTCCAGAAGTAGATGACTGTTTTGCTTTAAAAAAAACAAGCTAGATAGGCATTTTTTATTTATAAAGTCTAAAGACACTAGAAATGGTCTAGAATGGGAAGGTCATAACACAGAACTAAAGTATTCTTCATAATAACATGGTAAAAAATTGAATGTTGTCTTCTGACAACTTAAAAGTGGGGAAGTTGGAAAGAAATTGAAATCCAGAGAGAAAGAAACGGGATAGTTCTTTGAGGATGAGGAAAGTCCCATAATGGGAAGGAGCAAGCAAATGAGAGATCCCTGAGCGGTACAGCAGCAGAACTTTGGGACACCAATGGGGAATACCAAACTTTAAGGTGCTGCTTGCTCTGCTATGCCTTCAGCAAAAGGTGGTTGTACAAAAGAACCTGGTGTTGATGGTGCTTCGAGTGATGAAGGTATTGGGCCATGCAAAGACAAAAGGAGGGGAGCAGTCAACCATAGAGGCAAGATACAGTGAGGTTCAAAAACTTAGAAGAGTACTAAATAAGAATAAAAGATAATCAGGAGAAATGTAGCCCTTGTGAGAGTATTAGAGTTATTGAGTTATTAAGAGAGAAAGATCTCCCCATAGAATGAAAAATAAGAGCTCAGTTTATTGGGAACTTAGTTTGAGTATCAGATGAAAAGGTGACCCCAGAAGCCTTGAAGACCTAGAATCATCTGGAGGCAACACTTGGAATCCATTATCAAGGAATTTGTACACTTCATTTGAACTTAATTTTAAGAGACTTGGATACAGAAAATATCTTGTTTTGTTTTGTTTTGTTTTTCTGACTCTCTGAGTTAAGCCCAAATGGGTAAATATGAGGTTAGTTTGAATAATATTAAGTAAAAGAAATTAAAAAGGAAAGAAATGGTGGGAGGGAAAAGGTTTTATTTGTTTTTCTCCTTCACAAACTGGAAAGTGCTTAAGGACCAGAATGATTTCATATCCATTTTTGTAGCTCCTGCTTTTGGCACAGTGGTTAGTATTTAGGATGGCTGGCTGGCTGGATAGAAGGATGAAAGAATTAATGAAAGAATAAATAAATGAACAAAATAATAAGGTAGATCACATTGTAGTGAGAATAAAAATGATGTGAGGAAAAGGAACTAACAGAAATGAAATAATAAAATATGCATATTGAAGCAAAAAAAGAAAGAAAGAAAGAAAGAAAGAAAGAAAGAAAGAAAGAAAGAGAAAGAAAGAAAGAAAGAAAGAAAGAAAGAAAGAAAGAAAGAAAGAAAGAAAGAAAGAGCCAAATTTATAGCAGGAGCAAATTGAACTGGTCTGTAGGTCCAAACATTGCCCTCAGTAGCTTCCATTCATTCTGTTAATGGAATCTTATCAAGGAGTTGAGGAAGAAAATCACATTGTCATTTCTCTCTTCCTTTTCCCCTGTGCTAAGACCACAAACTCTTACAGGCATTAAATGAAAATAAGATAAAGCATGCTAAATAATTAAAACTTTAGAAAGCTCTCTAGGTGTTAAGTTGACTGAATTCACAGAACTCATGTATCATCTCAGGGACATTTAGAAGGGAGATGCCCTGCTACAATATTGACTTGTGGATGTAATAAGTAGCCAGTTTTTCTCCCTAAGCCCAGTGTCCATGATTAGCTTGATGAGTGTCTAATACTCTGTTTTTGTTTTGTTTTGTTTTCTAATTAGCGACCATGAAGAGAAAGCCCTCAAAGTGCCGTTCTACATAGAAGATAGTATGTACCTACCTCAGTGCAAAAATTCAAGTAGATCTCTAAGTATGTATAATAGGCTGACAGAAAGAGGAGGAAAGAGGAGGAAAGCAGGCTATATTTTTGTTTCATCATTTTCTCTTTCCTGTTAGTATTAAAATGAATAAAACTGAACTCTATAAGAACCTCAAAAGTGCCAAACATAATGAGGACCAGACTGATTAAATGGCCTTTTTCTGTGCTCCCCTAGCCCAGGATCACTGATGTAGCAATTTTCACACACTTTTGTTACTGATTCTACAAGTCCACAAATTGTTCAAAGAGAAGAACTTAATATCTATCTTTAGAGCCAAACACAGGCTTGACTGATGGCAAGAAGTAGGTGATCAGTTCTTGGGAAATTAGAAAAGGAAAGTGTTTTTGAAGTATGTTTAACTTGGTATGTAAAAATTCCACTGGCCCCAACACAGAATCTCCTTTAAAAGTCACCTTACCCATTAATTCACAATTAGAAACCTCAACCTATATTATAAACCTTTAAGGGGGAAAAGAACTTGAAGAAAAATTAAACTTACCTCTATTTGAAAATAAAAGTCAATGACATAATTTAATAGTTGGAAATTAACATTACAGGGAGATTTTTTAAGACAAATCCTAAAATATATACTTTGCCATGGCCCAAAAATTCCAGTCCTTAAAGGAGATTCCCATTCATGGGCCATGGCAAAAAAAAGCCTGAAAGCTCTTCTTGACCTTGACAATCACCTTGAAAACAGACTCCTCGAATCAGGAAATTGAGGTCACTGGAGTTCATCAATTAAGGTTGTGAAAATAGTCATCAATTGGATGAGGAGTTTAGGAAGGAGGAGTTTTCTTTCCTCCTTGATTTCCTCTCACTTGTGAAAGATGATGAACCATCACTCTGCTTTGAGACGATTTCTCACTTGCTCTGGCATCTTGCAGGAACTTTATGTACTAAAACTGATTTCAGGGCGCCTGCGTGGCTCAGTTGGTTGGGCGTCCGACTTGGGCTCAGGTCATGTTCTCAGTCAGTGGTTGGAGCTCCGTGTCGGGCTCTGTGCTGACATGCTGACAGTTCAGAGCCTGGAGCTTGCTTCTAATTCCGTGCCTCCCTCTCTCTGGCCCTCCCCGCTCATGCTCTGTCTCACTCTCGCTTTCAAAAATAAATAAGCACTAAAAAAAAAAAGAATTTTTAAACTGAATGATTTCTTGGGATTATGGTTGCAGTACTTGGTCTGGGATCAGCTTTAAATATCCTTTGTATGTAAATACTGATAAAGTTGTCAGATGCTCAGGGTTGCCTGACCTTGTCAGTTTTGCTGCAAAAAAACATTAGGTACATTGTACTGGGGTTATTATTCATGGAAACAATTGGTTAGGATCTATTTTCTCTCATGGAGCTAATGCTCTGAAAAGGGATCCCACCACAACAGTTTTAATCAATGCTTCGGAGTACGATTTTATTTTTATATAACTGTTAAGATTGCTGGTGGACTGAGTTAGCCAAAAGGAAGACAGTTGCCTGCTTCAAAGAAGAGGCGTCATATTTCAGGTTAAGATGTGAAAGCGTGAAGAATGTTACAGTAAACGCCGATTTCAGAATTCTTAGTGTAGTGTAGGAATTAAGATACTTGGGAATTAAGTAACTATGGAGGAACATCCTAAATTGCAAAGATTTGCTACTGCCAGCCTTCAACCCAAGTCAATTAAGCCAACCTGCATTATCATAAAACTGCCAAAATGCTGCATCTGTTTAAATGGGAGTTGAGTTTGCTTTATTTGCCTTGTGTACCCTGCCCCTGCTCTATAATGTCTGTAATCATGAAGATGGAAAAAATTGTAACATTAGTTTCAAATATGTGTTTGTGTGTATGTGTGTATACTAAGGAATTTCAGTTTTTGCAATTCCACATGAGGTATATCTATTTTTAGTTTGCATTTTAAGGACATTATATATTTTCCAAACAGAAATGCTTCATTCTTATTATACACATTCTTCTTTTCACTCTTAAATAATTAAATAAAGACATGAGCAAGGACTTCCAACAATGAGGAATCAGAGCTCATAGTACTTCCTGATCCAAAATTTCCACTTTTAGAAATTTACTCTGGTAAAATGTGGATACAAAAGTACAAGGATATATGTGGAAGGACATTCACTGAAGCATTACTTGTCAAAAAAAAAAAGTGTAAGTCAATGGTATATAGCATTACAAAGAATGAGGCAGCTAAATATGGAATGATATCCAATGAAACCTATTAAACAAAAAGATGACTGTGGTACAACAATATGTAGAGTCTAATACAACTTCTATGTACAACTCTATGTACAATCTCTATGTACAACTAATGCATGCTTATAAATAAATAGCAACATTACATTCTTAGCAATAGTTATAAGAGTGGCATCATGTGAATGTGTTGCAAATGGAGAATTGTAACTGATTCTATAAATATCTTCAAAGTTTAATTTTTTTATAAAAAATTTAATCATGTATTATATGTTTTATTTTAAAAGAAAATTCAAAGAAATTAATAACCAAGAGAGGATTAAGCTTGGATCTTCATTCTCAATGACCATTATGCTGATTTTATTATGCCACAGAAATTATACATTGGCAGATTGCCATTTGCCTTCTTTTGCCCAGCACCTTAAATTTAGCAGATGCTCTTAATTATGTATGTATTCAAGTCTCATATACTAGCTTTGCCGTAATTAACAAGAATGTGGTGTTGTTCACAGAGCTGTGGTCTCTAGAGAAAGAAAATGGTCTCTTTCATTAGTAAGAATATCCTCAAGGGCCAACCACATAGGGACAACTACAGCCCTGCGTCTGCTGGTTCCATGCAGAGTTGACAATTACTTCAGCCTCTTTTGAGGCTGGTAAAATCAACTTCTCTTCATTCAAGTTTTACTGTTTAAAAGCAGTTCCACAAACTTTATTGGATTTATAACGTTGAATTAGATCTTTCCTCAGTGGGGATGCCAAAAACATATATGATTACTAAATTCAGAAATTAGTGAAGAAGGTGAAGAAGATTAACCTACATGTAACTGTATATAATCATGTGAGTGTTTATAACACATATATGTTTTATATTTATATCAATGTATCAAATGTGTTTATATGTATAGATAGATATGTATACTATATACAGATATGATATGATATACAGATACAGGTATGAATATATTATGTAGATAGGTATAAAATTGATATAAAACAATATAAGATTTAGATTTCTCAAGTCAAGATACCCAAATATTTTTTGATCACTGAGACTTATGTGACTCCTGATAAAGATATTCCACCATGTTGATACCTTTATCCAATATAGATACACATCATTCTCTCTACATTTTTTTCCTATGCAACAGGAATTTCACTGAAATTTTTACTTGGCTTATCCACTCACACCTGAGTGTAATTTTCTAGGATACAGGCAAGGGAGGCCTATACATGACATTAGTATTATCACAATGAATTATGGTGTTCAAAGTTTGACTACAATTAAAAGTCATCAAATATGGATACACAGGATCATTTTAGTTCTCTAAGTCTTATGATGAAATTTAAAGTGTTTCGAATTGATGTATTACATGAAAATAATTTTTATAATTGCTTTATTAGATAAGAATTTTACAATTTTTAGTCGTAAGAATAACAGCTTATAGTCACTTCATAGCATAAACATGAATTGTAATTCTTAAATTCCAACTATTGAAAACTCCCTCCAAAACTTCCACATTTATTATATATTGTCTTAAATTCATTTTTAAATTATTTAGTTTGCTTGTAATGATATGACCTACACCATCATGATCTAGGAATACCTAGGAGGTCACATTTTTAAACCCTATCTACTCTTAAGTCCTAGGATATCTTTCTTGAGGCCAACACTTTCCAAATTAAATTATGCAAGAATCCTGTTTAACTTAGTTGAAAGTGAGGGAGGTAAATAGAATGCTAGTGGAAGGCAAAGGGAGGTGACTAGCTTACAAACACCTGCCAAAGATTTGTTGACTCTGATAAGTCTGTTTCTTTCAACACTCTATACATTTTCAACACATCTGTCTAGCCTACTAGAGCACCTCTGCTGGTCTAGTCCCTATACAACATAGGGAATCCCAAGCTTTAGTCTCAAATGTTCGCATTCTTTTTCCATACCTGCTTGCTCAGTAATCCTTTCTAAAACATAACCATATGCACAGATAGCCAAGTCCTGAGAGTCTCCCATGGTTTATGTGTGCATTCCTTTTTCTTCAAGATCTTTTGTTTGGTGGATATTTGTTCTTTCTTACTACTAAGCTGGGTCAGGACCCCTCCAATCCACCCTGGTCTACTTCAGCAAGTATGCCTACCTGGAGAAAGAATACTAGAGTCTCAGTTCCTGATCTGCCTGGAAATCTTGGATACTCTTGCAAATAGATGCAGATTCTTCCCAGGGGCAAATTTCCTATATCCCGCAAAACAAAAGCTCCTAGGTTAACTGGTACTTTCAATACAAGAAGCAGAAAAGTCATATTTAAAATAGGGAGGAATTGATTGGCTATGTAATTGGAAATCCTATAAGGTGAACCTTAATGTTGTTTGCCTAAGCAATTTAACTATATCAACAGCTGTCAGAATGTGGCCTGGAATTACTAGCAGTCCAGAGACCCTTTTCTTGGGTCTATAAAATCAAAATTAGTTTGAAATATTATAATACTTTTTGCTTTTTTCATTCTCATTGTCTTACCAGTTTATAGAGGAGTTTTCCAAGGGCAACATGATGTGGTATATTACAACAGAATGAATGTGCCAAGAAGATAGGAGAATCCAGCCACTTTCTATTAAGTCAGACATGAAACAGATCTACAAAAATGTAAAATAATGTCACCCTTATCACTTTACTCTTCCTCTTTCAGAAATTTTATTCTTTTTAAAAAATTATTTTTCTAAGTCATGGAGATGTAATGTAGAGCATTGGGAATATAGTCAATACTACTGTAATAACATTATATGGTGACAGATGGCAACTAGACTTATTATGGGGATCATTTCATAATGTATAAAAATATCAAATCACTATGACGTACAGCTAAAACTAACAGGATATTGTATGCCAATTACACTTCAGTGTAATTTTTTTCATTAAAAATATGTTTGCTCACATCACTGGATTACATCCTAATCATGGAAAATAAGTATCTCCTAACCTTTCTATAAATATTAATATGGCCTACCAGTGACTCCATACAAGATCATAAAGTCTCCAAGGCAATGTTCAATACAATCAGCTCCTTTACTAGATTATAAAGTAAATAAAAAACATGCATTTGTTATGTTAACAATTTTAAAACTGTCATGAATGAAGTGAGAGCTAAACTAAGTAATTCTCAGGAGTCACAGAAATCTATCCACATCTGCTTAAATACCGGAATCTTTTGAAATTTAGTAATCTCTTCTACTTCCATGATTCCAAATGCCATCAATGCACCAGTGATAGCTCACATGTCAATCTCCAGCTTATACCTTTCTGTGTGTGATTTATCATAATTCGCCAAATCCACAAGGTTCTTCAGGCTCAATTAAATAACAAATGATATAATGGCAATCAAAATAATAACTCTACTAGTCTGGATTCTCCAGAGAAACAGAACCAATAGGATATACCTAAGTACATAGAAAGAGATTTATTATGAGCAATTGGCTTACATGATTACCAAGGTTAAGAAGTGCCACCATCTGCTGTCTACCAGATGAAGGCTTGGGAAAGCCGGTGGGGTAGTCCTGGTCCAAGTTTGAAGACCTCGGAACCAGGGTAGCCAATGGTGTAAGTCCCAGTCTGAGTCTGGTGACCCAAGAACCAGGAGCTCCAATTTTCAAAGTCAGGAGAAGATGGAATCCCCACTGAAGCAGAGAGAGAAAATTCACCTCCCTCTGCCTTTCTGTCCTATTTGGACCCTCAACATGTTGGATGACGCTCACCCACACTGGGGAGGGGTTCTTCTTCACTCAGTGTACTGACTCAAATGCTAATGTCTTCTAGAAATATCCAGAAATGTTTACCAAATTGACACATAAAACTAACCATCACAGTGACTATCATGCATTTTAATAGTGAAGGTTTAAAAGGAACTTCAAACTCTACTTGCTCAATATATTACTGAAATCTATTCTGCCTGTTCTATTCTATTCTATTCTATTCTATTCTATTCTATTCCATTCCATTCCATTCTATATATTTCTTTTATTCTGAACCATCATTTACCAATTAACTAATTTACTACTTAGACTTCTTTTTTTCTTCCCGAGCATCTTCATCTGTCATATTCCTAAATCCTATAGATTCTCAGACTTGAAATATCTCTAGTATTTTTCTCCCTTCTCTACATTCCCAGTGCTAATGGATTAGCTTTTAATTTGCCTTTAATTAGCTGTTTCTGGATTACTAGAAATAAGCACTCCTTCAAGGGAACAAATATGATTATGTCACTCATCTGCTTAAAATCATTTAATGACTCCCATTATAGGATACACAATGTTCCTGATATATCATTCAAGGAATTTCTTTATGTGCACCTTACATACCTTTCTACTGTGAATATCACCATCTTCCCTAATATACCAGGAACTCCAATCCTCATGCCTTTGTACATAGAGTTCCTTTGTCCAATATGCTTTTTTCCTTTGAATGACTGGCAAAGAACTACCTAGTATTTAAGACTCGACTCAGAAATCCTTTGGTCTTTGAAATTCCTGAAATCTGAGGCAAAATTAAGCACTTTCTCGTTAGTTTCTTGCTCATATCTCTACTATAGCACTTATCTCATTTCTGCAATATTTTATTTTCTGCTTCTTCTGTAAAACACAATCTTGTGACATAAGTACACATTTAAAAAAAAAATTTTCAGTGTTTACTTATTTTTGAGAGACAGAGAGAGACAGCGCATGAGTAGGGAAGGGGCAGAGAGATAGAGAGACACAGAATCCAAAGCAAGTAGCAGGCTCTGAGCTGTCAGCACAGCTGGCCTCAAACCCACAAACCATGACATCATGACCTGAGCCGAAGTCAGATGCTTAACTGACTGAACCACCGAGGGGCCCCCATAAGCAGGGATTTTTATTTGCATTTTATGTCAATGGCATTAAGCTAGTGCTTAATAAATATTGACAAGAAGTAATAAACACTATGGCCAGACCAAAAATAAAGTTTAACTCAACTTTGTTTCACTTATTTACACTCAACCACTTCCTCCAAATGGATTTTCAAGAAGGCCTAGGAAAACAACAAATAGAATAGGAAGAAAAGTATAAACTAAAACTAATAAGTGAATAGACTGTCAATTTGAGTGACAAGAGCAGGGCAATGTCAGAGATAAAAAAGAAAGCAAGGCTTTAAGCAAAGAAGGATTAACAATGTCAATTTCTGTAGCGTTCAAAGAAGATAAAAATGGAGAAAGGCCTTTTGGATGAGATAATTACGCCAACATTAGTTTCCCTTGATGAAGCGTTTTCAGTAAAGAAATAGGAAAGAATCCAGATTTCATGGGATTAACAGACCAGTTGGTGCTGAGAAGTATAAGTGGCAAGTAAACACACACACTCACACACACACACATTACTGCATTTTCAAGGGCTAAGTCACTTTTGTTCACAGAGATCATTACAAATTAAAAAAAATTGTTCTGCTTTAAGAATAAGAAAAATGAGGGCACCAGGGTGGCTCAGTCGGTTAAGCATTCAACTTTGGCTCAGGTCATGACCTCGTGTTTTCATGAGTTCGAGCCCTGCGTCGGGCTCTGTGCTGACAGCTCAGAGCCTGGAGCCTGCTTCAGATTCTGTGTCTCCTTCTCTCTCTGCCCCTCTCCTGCTCAGACTCTGTTTCTGTCTCTCTCAAAAATAAATAAACATTAAATTTTTTTAATGGGCTAATTTTACGAAATATAAAAAGCTACTCAGCTAATACAGCACCAAACCATATTTTTGAAATTGTGAAGATGAGAGTTTAGCAAACAAACTAGTACCAAATGTTCTTGAATACTATTATCAAAATTATTTAAATTGTAGACATTTTTAAATCTATAACCAATGAACTATGTGATTATTTTGTATTGTTTTTAACTAATTTTACCCTCAAAATCTAACTCAGTATCTGTTGTCCTAAGAGGCATCAGGAAAGTAAGAAATTCATGACCTTGCCACTGATAACAGTTCTAAGGAGTATTAAGTGATAATAAAAATTATCAATAGCTTTAAGATGACAGGGGAAATACTGCCTTTGTCATTCAAAAAGTAGCAACTATTTTGGGATGAGCACTGGGCATTGTATGGAAACCAATTTGACAATAAATTTCATATATTGAAAAAAAAGTAGTAACTAAAATAATAAAAACAAAAATAAAAATAATCTAAAAATAATAACCATAATAATACTAATAGGTAATGTTCAGCAAGCACATCTGTCCTAAAAATATTAATTTTCTCATTTAATCCTGAAAACATTTTGCATAGTAGATTCTATTAACCCATTTTATAGAAAAGCAAATTGAGGTATAAAGACTAAGGTCAAAGCTCTCTGTTTTATGGCATATATTGCTCTCTAAATTCATTTTTTAACAAGAATCGTCAACTCTATTGAGCAGAAATATTAAGAAAATAAATATTACAATATTCCTATAAATAGTGTTTTATACACCTATATACATGCAAATATGCATACATGAATGCTAAACTTTGGTCATCAATAGTACAAAAGCAATAAAACTAGGAAAATAAAATTTCTGAGCTTTATTCCTGATATTTATATACAGTACTTTTTCAAGGTCCTTATAAAATAAATAGTATAATAACCAAACACTGATTCTACATAGGCAAAGATAAGGCTAGAAAGCAATTGTGTGTTCATTTTTTGGAAAGTTAACTATACATGCTGGGCCTAAAGTATCTAAAAAAATTCTGAAATTTGCATGAATGGACAAGTGTGAGCTGAGTCCTTTCTCCTCCTATATATATTTTTTAATCTCCATTTTCTAGCCAAAGAAAGAAATGGTTGTTTTCATAGATTATTTAGCTCATTTCAGAGCTTTCAGAGCAAGGTTTACAGGACTTGTCCTTGATATAGAGACAACAGAAGGAAAGCTTCTGAATATTTAATAGAGCTAAAAAATACTACATTTAATATTCTCTTGAGCTTGCACAGTGCTGACTTAGAAGGAAACCTAAAAGAGAAGGTGTCTCTTTTCCACCTGCAGAATCTTAAAAATACAGTCAGGAAAGCAGTCTCTGAAATGACACCCACAACTTGAACGGTTCCATTCTTAAAGGTAAAACACGTCTTTTAAAATATGTGCTGAAAGCTCTTAGTTACCTGGGGGGAAAAAATAACTAAACTGTGCTTTAGAGTTTCATGCATGTTCTATTTTTTATCATCCTATTTCCTCTTTTTAAAATTTCAAGTATTTGGGAATAGCTAGATTTTTAAGCTTTGTTTTATTTTCTTCTGCTTTGCCATTTTTGGGTTTTATTTATTTGTTTGAATAAAGCACAAATTTTAGGAATACTAAGCAAATCAGCCACCTAATACTATTTAAGAGTTTTTGCACATCCAATATGCCTTGATTTTGATTTTACAAATACAAAAATTCCTTTAGATAGGGTAAAATTTTAAAGAACTAGGACTGGAAAAGGAACTTCCTTACCTCAAAGGTACTTTTAAAATGGCTATTATCCTTCACGGGACTTTTGAAAAATGCCCTAGAGTTTGGTTTCTTCTCTGTTCTGCAGTTTCTTTATACGTCGTTCAAGAGTCTGTAATTCAATTCAATAAATATTTATTGTCCAACTATTAAGTTGAAAGCCCTGTGGTGTGAAATTCTGGAGAAACCAAAACAAGTTCTTGTGTACAAGGAGCATCTATTCTATATTTCTGTAGGAAAATAAATGCCTCAAAAAGGGGTAAAATATAGTCCATTCAATAAGAAGGAAACAAAATGCTTAAAAGTCAGTGGTCAACCCACTCTGGTCAGTCTTCTATGCATATTTCTCCAGTAAGAGCAGCTAGCTCTTGGGGTGGTCATCATTTGCAAACCTGTTGCCCATTCCAATGGATACATTTATGTTCATGCTCTCAAAAAGCAGGAAACCCTGAAGGTTGCTAAAGGCTGTATCCCTTTGAGACACTCTCACTAAACCACTTCCAGAATACCATGTTCTTATTTTCTTCCCACTTGTCTGGCCAATGCTTTTTAGTTTTCTTTGCTAGGTCTTCTCTTCCACCTGACCTCCAAATGTTCGAGTGGCATATGACTTGACTTCAGTCCCTTTCTATTTCTAGGTGACCTGATATGGTCCAATTATTAAAAACCTACATGCATTTGCTTATGATTCCAAATTTGTATCTCCAGCCCTAACCTCACTGAATTCTTAATCATTTGTTTTCTTATATTTGTAACAGGACATGATGTCAAATAAGTTTACTTATTGTTTTTTATTTCTTTCCTTTCAAATCTGTTCTTTCTCTCAATTTCTTTACCTCAGTAAATACAAAAATTGTTACTCAAGTCAAAACTGAGAGGTCATCTTGGTGCTTCCCCTCTCCCTCCTCACTTCCGTGTCTAATTCACAAACTCACCAGAAGCCAAGTAAGTATCATCTTCTTGAGAAACTGCCATAGTCTTCTAATTAATTTACTTGTCCCCATGCTTGTGGACATTGCTGGAGTTACCTATTGCTGTGTAAATACTACCTCAAAACTTAGCAACTTAAAAAAACAAATGCTCATTACCCCAATTTCATACAGGGTGGATCAGGGTAGGCCTGGCTCAGGGCCTTTCATGAGATTTCAGTTCAGATTCTGGCCAGCAACTATAGTCACCACTGGGACTGGTGGATCTGCATTCAAGGTAACTCACTCACAGGCCATTGGTAGGAGACCTCAATTCTTTGGTGTCTGTTGAAAGAAGGCCTCAGTTTCTTACCTATGGGCCTCTCATCGGGCTCGGTGAGTGTTTTCACATCATAACATGTCAGTTGCCCTTCCCAGAGTGAGGGATTCAAGAAAGTGAGAGAGAACAAGGAGGGAAATGTCATGCCTTTTATGACATTAGTCTCAGAAGTTTATGTACTATCATTTTCTTCATATTCTATTTGTTAGAAACAAATCACTAAGGCCAGCCCACATTAAAAAGTGGGAAGTTAAACTTTCTTTTCTTTGCTGAGAAAGCAGGGACTTTACATAGAACAATTCCACGACCATTGTGACATGTGGTAAAGTGGAATGAAAGGATTGAACAAATGAGCAAATTCAAGAATTGTGAGTTTGTGTGGATATTGACAGAAGAGCATCAAAAAGAAGTCTAGGTGACAAAGTCTAATTAGAAAGGTTGGAGGAGATTCCGAAATTCCGTGAGTAATTCTTTCTTTCTTTTCTTTTTTGTTTTTGAAAGAAAGGGAGAGAGAAAACATGCAAATGGGGTAGGGGCAGAAGGAGAGGGAGAGAGAATCCCAAGCAGGATCCATGCCCAGCACAGAGCCTGACATGGGGTTCGATCCCACAACCATGAGATCATGACCTGACCCCAAATCAAGAATTGGATGTTCACCCTACCGAGCCACCCAAGTGCCCCTGTGGGTAACTTCAATGAGAAGAAATGATCTAAGAGCACAGACGACAGAGACAAACTACTTCCAGTGGGGAAAGCTTCAGAACAGTGGTATGAACGTGGCAGCAGAGAGGAAAATGAAAAAGTACCTCTTTTCAAGAAATGGCAAAAGAAGGTGCCGCAGATTGAAAGCAATCTCGAGAAAAGTTAGGTTTCACTTAGGCGAGGAGATGGAGGAATGAAAGGAATCCAGACACAATCTGGTTGTGTTGGTCTGCTCAAATTGTTGTAACAGAGTATCAGAGGCTAGGTGACTTAAACAAAACAACACATTTATTTTCTCACAGTCCTGCAGGCTGGAAGTCCAAGAGCAAGGTGGCAGCAGGATTGCTTTCTGGTACAACCTGTCTTCCTGGCTTGCAAATGGCTTCCTTCCTTCCACGATCTCACATGGCATTTCTTCTATGTGTGTTCATTCCTAATATTTCTCCCTCTTCTTAGAAGGACACCAATCCTATTGGATCAGGGAGAACCCACCATTATGGCTTTATTTAACCTTAATTACCTCCATGAAGGCTCTTTCTCCCAATGCAGTCACACTGGCAGTTAGGAACATCAATATGTGAATTTGGGAGGTGAAGGGGAGACACCATTCAGTCCATAGCACTGAATTAATTACTTCATAGTAAAAATGGAGTGTGGGTTTCATGGCACCAGGTGAAAGAAGAGAAGAGCATCAGAGCCCAGGTTGTTGTAGGCAAAAGAAAGAGTTAGGATAGGTATTTGGAGGGTGGGAACACAGAGTAGGGAAGGATATCTGAAAGGAAAGACACAGTGTCAGATTCAGAATGGAGTAGCTGAGGAATACTGCAGTCTTGGTCTATAAGCAAAAATGGGATCAGAGCTGAATAAGCAGTGGGTTGTCATTTCATGAACCAAATCACCTGAAATGCTTCATTCAATCATTGGGGTGCCTGGGTGGCTCAGTCAGTTAAGCATCTGACCTTTGGCTTCAGCTCAGGTCATGATTTCACGGTTCATGAGTTTGAGCCTCATATTGGGGGGGCTCCTTGCTGATGGCACAGAGCTAGCATGGGATTCTCTCTCTTTCTCTCCCTGCCCCTCCCCTGTTTGTGCTCTCTCTCTCTCTCAAAATAAATAAATAAACTTACAAAAAAAATACATAATCATTGACAATGTTGGTGGTAAATTCAATAGAATGGTTCATATCTTTAAATTTCTTACTGTACATTTTGGCAACAGAATATGCATATGAACCAGAGACAGGATGTATCCTTTCACAGCTTAGGATGAACATGTTTAGGCAGGTAGAAAGCAGATGAGAAAATAAAATGCAGAGGCAAGACCCATCAAGTATGCCTGTACTTAGCTTGCCAATGTGCTAATTATCACAATCAATTATTATTTTCCCCCAACAAATGATTCATGATGATTTGGATGAATGTTCAAACTTTACAACAAGAGATTAGATAATTTTCACTTTCTTGGTGCTACAAAAATGATTTTTTAAACTATGAATGCCTAAAATGGTAAGAGAATTTAAAAAAAAACTTTCCATCCTGTTTGAAACTTGCATTGTTTCTAAAACTAGACTGTTCTCCAGATAGAAAAAACACTAAGAAGCAAAATTGATACATATGTTGCTTAATCTCTATTAAATTCTATTTCAAAATACCTTTCATTAACTCCTTTGTGCCTTTATTCCATTACTACATTACTGTAAGGTGCTATAAAATGCAATCTCTTATTAGATTCTAAAAGATTCCAAAGCCAGAAAAAAGCCAAATGTTGGATGGACAACATTACCTCCCCATAATACCTTTTATCTTTCATGATGCAGCTTCATGTTATGGATATGACTATTTTAATAAGATGTCCCAATTTTTTTTGAAATAATGATAACTTTTCACTTCCAGGGGGAAAAGCTGTAGTACACTAAATTCTGCTGCTAAAGACATATTTTAAGGGCACCTGGGTTCAGTAGGTTGAGGATCCCACTCTTGATTTCAGCTCAAATTGAGCCCTGTATTGTGCTCTGCCTGACAGTGTGGAGTCAGCTTGGGATTCTCTCTCTCCTCTCTCTCTCTTTTTCTCTTTCTCTTCCCCCCACCTCCATCTCAAAATAAACATCTAAAAAATGTATTTTAATATTCTACATAATTGTAGGAAGACTGAATAAATTTTTCTCTAAGTAATATGTATTACAGAAATGATACAGAAATGACATTTTTTTTGATTTTTCATTACTGCTGTTATTAGGAGATACTTTAAAATTTCTTCCCATTGAATTTTTGCTCTGCTATTGGAACGAATGGCAATTGTTTTCAACAAGATGAATGTTTTCAACAGTGGACTTTGGAATGACAAAAGAAATTATGCTCAAAAGTGTCATTTTCAAGTTTATTCCTTGTGACAGGGTATACTGCCTTTTAATTTTGAGTTTGATCAGAAAATGTTCTCTCTCTCTCTTTTTGAAATTTCATGCTTGCATGTTGTGGACTTAACTCTGCATTAAAATATGTCACTTTACAAATTTACTCGAAGTGAAAATATTTTGTATAATTTGGGTTGTGTATGCACTCTACTGAATATACATAGTATGTGGTGCAACAACAACAAATACTACATAAAAATTATATAAAATTTATAAAACTGTGACTGTATTTGCCCAAATGACATAGACAAGTAGATAGGTGGAAAAGAGAAACCAATATCACTGAAATTCTTTATTATCTGAGCATCTAATAATCCTTATTTATTAATTTGGTTTTCATATATACTAACATTTAAATGACAAAAACAGAAATACAAAATTAAATGTAATTATTAGTCCTTGAAAAATAACTTTAATGGTAACAAAAGATTGAACCACAGGAATTCAATGAATCCCTAGTGGGATTCAAACAGTAACAGTCAACAGCCATTTGTCAGTTTTTTCAAAAGACCCCAACAGCAGTGAGAATGTAGTAATTCAACACATTGGGATACCTCAGGTGAGGTCCCAGTTTGATCTAATTCTAACAACATTTTTTAAATTTATGAACATGTGTTTTTAAATATTTATAGTGTTTTAATAACTATTATAATTATAACATAAATATTTATACTACCAATTATTAGTCTTCTGTAAAATTTTAATTTTTTAAATGCTCAAAGAAACGTTTGACATGATCAGGCTTTCCTTTACTTTCTTAAATAAAATTACATTTGTATTTTCAATTTGCTATAATCCCACTTTCACCAACAAAGAAAAATGTGACATATATCAAAATTTTATAAATACTTAATATCAAATATCTGTCTACTAAAAGTAAAACATTATTCTTCACTTATAGAAATATAAGAATAATTAAAAAGATGTAACTTTATGATAGTAATATTTTCATTTCAGCCTTCCTTATTATTTTTTATTTCTTCAACATTTGCACTATTTTTAATAATTAGCCAATGTATGAAAGGTCACAATAAAATTTCTTCTCTGCATCATTAGGTTCAGCTACAAATTTTGTTGTTATATAAATTCTGATACAGTTAAGATTAATTATTTTCCTACAAAAACAAAGCTTGAACTAAAATGTGCTCCTCATGTCATTGGAAGTACTGGTAAGTGTTTTTTGTTTTGTTTTTTTCCAATGGAGCAAATCACATAAATTTGGATTATATGTATGTTACAACCTATGAATAAATTAGTTTCTTAGATAATTTAAGCCTTTAGGCTATAATTGCTACTCAGTTGAAACAGTTCATTTGCATTTAAAAATGAAAGATTTGGATAATAAGCAAATCAAGTAACTCACTTCATTGCAATTAATTTTACTAAAATTAATAACACTTTATTACTATTAAAATGATATAGTTATAGTTATATTACATGGACCTGACTTTAAGCCATGTGTTCTTTCTCCTTACGTAATCATTCATCATTTAATAAATAAATTGAACATTAATTTTAATAAATCCAATATATTTTGAACCTGGAATTGTCTGTGTATTTCTGTTTTTACTAGTTAACTACAAATAAAGATTTTCAAATTTAACAGGGTATGGTTAAAAGATATTGTTATCTTAAATATACCAAATAAATATATTCTAATTGTTCTTTTATCTATTACAAATTAATAGAAAAATAATTTTAGACCTGTAAAAATCTTTAACATCATGTTGTCTAATATCTTCAACTTATGGATGACAAAAACGCTTAACAAGTTGTGTCACATATCTGTAGTCACCTAGATAGTTTGTGGCAAAGTCTCTAATACACTATGGTATTCATATGCAGTTCTATTTAAACTTTTACAACAAGCAAGCAGAGAAATTACAAAACATTATAATATATTAAATCCATGCATTCAACAAACACTTATTGAACACCCACAATATGTAACACCCATGACAGACAGGCAAACATGACAGATATAAGCAGAATCCTATGGGAATGGAGGGACAGAAAAGATGAATTCTTCCCAGAAGATATGGAGAGTCCTCACTAAGAAGGAGTTATTGACCTCAGCTTGTCCCTTTAGAAAGCCTTATATGACTCTCTTCTGCATGGCCAGTTGTGTTAGAAGAAGAATCATATCCCAAACCTACTAAGGAAGTACTGAAAATAGATTCTACCCTTTAACTACGTGTTCTTAATATATAAAGATCTAAACAATCATCAAGATGGAGAATGTGTTCAGGAGCAGTAGCTGCTGCCCCCTTCCTGGATTCCTATAGTACCTCACCAATTTGTCAGTGTCCCTCACATCCTCCCTGCCCCCACTTCTGGCAGACTGTAATCTCTTTTACAGCAGAGAAAATAATTTATTCTTTATGCTCAGTCTTATGCATACAGAGGGCACTCAAACACTTCTACTGAACTAAAATAAACTGGATCTAATGGAATTATCATGGATTTACCTCTTTATTAATTATTTTATTTTATTTTATTTTATTTTATTTTATTTTATTTTAGTTAGAGAGAGAGTGTGTGCTAGTGGGGGAGGGGGCAGAGGACAAGAGAGAGGGAAAGAATATATCAAGCAGGCTCCATGCTTAGCATGGAGCCCCATGAGGAGCTCAATCCCATGACCCTGGGATCATGACCCAAACCAAAATCAAAAGTCAGATGCTCAAATGACTGAGCCACCCAGGCGCCTCAGATTTACCTCTTCAGCAAAGGAAGTGGGAAAAAGACGTTCCAAGGAAGGAAAAAAAAGCACAAGATTTTAAAAGACTGTAGTGAGTCTGGAGTAGAGTTTGGCAAAGCCTGCACACCTGGAGGGTAGACCATGGTCATGGAAAGCAAGGGCAAGTTGCTTATAGAGTAACTGATGGGTGATGAGTTGGATCTAAATTGAGAATGACTTCAGATGCCATAGTAATCATTGTGTCCTTCTCTGTTCACCACAGGTATCCCAGGGATGTTTTAAGCATGGTAATGACATAACTAGTCTTTATTTTTAAATTTTATGAAGTTTAATTAATGCAAAGGAAGAACTTTTGGGAGAAATAACTAAATAAGAATATATTCCAATCAAGAAAATGAAAGCATAGCTTAAAGCCATCAGAATGGAGAAAGGAAATACATTCCAGATATGTTTCCAAGGTAAAACAGAATTTGTGGATATGTTTTGTTAAGAATTATTTAATAAGGTTAATAATTTGTAGAAAAAGATTTGAGAAGTAGAGTGTGATTAACAGTTACAAAGGTCAGGGGGAAATAAAAAAGAACTTAAAATTGATGTTTGGACTTGGATAATGGGAAGTAATTGAAGACCAGAATGAGAAGTCTTTCATGGGAGCGCTTACCTCAGAAGCAAACTCTAAGTTCAGGAGTGACTGGTAGGGGAAAGAAAGGCTAAAATGTTCTTCACGCAATTCCCCATACCGTGAAAGAGATTTGAGGCAAAGCCTTAAAGGAGAGGACCAGTTAAAGGAAGGTCTATTTGTCTTTGCTTGGTTTTGCTCTTCATTAGAAGATATTTTGAGTACGCTCACAGGCAAAAAGAAAGACATTAGTGAAAAGAAAGGGCTTCAATATACAGGAGGAAACATACTTACCTGGGAAAGTTTCTTAACAGAGAATTAAAATTAAAGAACTACTGAAACATGTCAAAAGAATTAAACATAGCTTCACTTTTATACAGCCTGTAAATCAAAATAATTGTCATCACACGCTTAGTATATATTTTTTCCATTGAATGACTCCAGTGACCTAAGATTTCATTACACAGTGTGGGTGTTGCACAGTGACTACTGTGCTCACACAGATCTTATTTCAGTTCTTCCAATCTAAGCATAACTGGGCTCAATTAATCATTCTTTATTACCAAATGCTTAAAAGAAGTCCCTCTACTGGGTATATCAAGAAAAGGAAAGCATTCCCTCCCACACCTCCAGCCTCTGGGTAGAAGCTTCTTGTAGATCTAAATTACAGACCTTGGGGATAAATAAAACTTCAAGCCAATAAGGAGTTAATATCTCCTCTGTGCATCATCTACACCGTCTACACGTTTCTTATTCAGAGAGACCAGAGAGCAAGGTTGAGTCTCAGGGGGTCAATTTCTGAAGCTGTAAAGTCAAGTTCAGTAGCCCCATCTTTACACCAAGAAGACGGTAAGCAAGATCTAACTGACTGCCTTGCAACAAAATTCATGAGACGTAGATTTCTCTCTCTGGCTCCTTCACTCATGCACAGAAATGTAGCTTTTAACAATCATTAGCTAAACTGTATGAACTAACTTAAGAAAATACACTGAATCAATAAAACATAGGAATATTCTGCTTAGTGAAAAAATATTTTATGACATATTTTAGGCAAAAATGAGTCACTTTTTAACTCTTATAATGTTAAAAATTGTAAAGGCAAATTCTTTCAAGGAGAATTAAATATTTTCAGAGGAAAATTCCCATAGTCTAAAACATACATTGCCATTTCATCTCAATCCTTAAGGTGAAACACTCACAAATAGACCTTTTAAAAGGATCTTTACATATTCTTAAGTACATCCTATAAAATGATAATATATCAATATGTAAATGCATTTATAATATGTTCAATTTACAGGCACCTTTATCAGAGTTAATGTATTAATTTAATTAAAAAATAACTTTATAAATTGTAAATGGTGATTAAAATAGCATTTGTGGGAATATCTTGAAAAATTAATTTTTTCAGACAAAGGAGCTAAAATATACCCATAGGACATACACATGCAGAGGCAGAAAATTACATATTAAAAATACATGCTTTAAAATTAATTGTCCATTTTCTTAGCATATTTTTCACATTATTTCTTATGTTTATTTTGCTAAGTTTTAAATATTCATCTTCCTCATTGTTTCCCTGTAGCTATTTACATTATCATGGTATAGTAGAAAGCAAATTTTACAGGACTAGAATTGAATCATTTCTTCACCATTTACTATCTTTGCGACTCCTGGCAATTTACTCGGGCTGTATTTGCGTCCCACCCTAATGATAGAGATAATAAAACTCTTTATGTAGTTACTATTTGATCCTCCAAATGATGTGACCTATGTAAAAGGCAGTGTATAATGCCAGCGTCTCTCCTAGTGTAAGAGGCGTCTTAGAAGCAATTTAAATAGACATTTGCTCTGGGTAGACTAATTTATGAAAATGCTCCCATGCCTCACCAGGTGTCCTGGTTTAGGGAACTGAGAGAGGAGATTTAGACCCCTACTTCCTTCCACCTCATGACAGGAGGTGGAACCTGCAAAGCCTACATCCTACAAAGCCTACATTACAGCCCTGCACACTTAATGAGAAGGAACTCAATAAGTGTTATGTGATATCTCCCCTTCTTAGACATACCAGGCTTCTAAATAAAGAAGTCCCCTAGGCGCCTGGGTGGCTCAGTCAGTTAAGACTCCGACTCTTGATTTCGGTGCAGATCATCATCTCATGGTTCAGGGGGGTTGAGCCCCATGTCAGGCTCTGTGCTGACAGAGCCAAACTCGTCTGAGATACTTTCTCTCACCTTCTTCTCACCTTCTCTCACCTCCCCTGCTCATGCACATGCATGCACTTTCTCTCAAAATCAATAAATAAACTTTTAAAAAAGTATCCTAACAATACTGGTAGACAATTTTTCATAATTTTTTTTTCCATATAAGAAGGAAACCCAACACATTCTTTTTGTCATAAAAGGTTTGGTTCAGGGGTCCCTGGATGGTTCGGCTGGTTGGTTGTCCGACTTCGGCTTAGGTCATGATCTGGTTTGTGGGTTCGAGCTCCGTGTCAGGCTCTGTGCTGACAGCTCAGGGCCTGGAGCCTGCTTCCAATTCTGTGTCTCCCTCTCTCTCTGCCCCTCCCCTGCTCACGCTCTCTCTCTCTCTCAAAAATAAATAAACATTAAAAATTTTTTAAAAAAAGGTTTGGTTCCTCACTCATTCCTACTGAGAATTATCATATATATGTTATACATATTATTTAAGTTTTCAAAGAAGCAGAAAAAAAAAATGAACTATCCTTCTTAGTAAAACTGTGCCCTCCCCCCTCCAATACAACTCTTTTGTGATTCAGCAGACACCTCAGAATAATTCCTCAGGGCTATCATCATGAAGAACAATTAACTCTCCAAACACATGTGAGTTAGTTAAGGTGTTGAATAATAGAACACCAAATACAGAGATTCTGTTTATATAAATGTCTTGATAGGAAAGTTCAAATAGCTGTATTCTTTAATACGATGTTAATTTGATATATGTAACTTTGCTGACATAGAATTAACAGATCATGGACTTTGTTGTGAACTTGCATACAGCTCTGTCTTTCTGTTGATGCCTTTGTTGCCTAGCTGTTCATAGCTGTTACTAAACATCATGTAATCAAAAGGGAGAAGAATTAAAGTGACCTTGACGTTTGTGAGCACTGTTGCAAGACAAATATGATATCTAATTTGATTCCATTTAAAATGTTTTGAATGGGGGCGCCTGGGTGGCGCAGTCGGTTAAGCGTCCGACTTCAGCCAGGTCACGATCTCGCGATCCGTGAGTTCGAGCCCCGCGTCGGGCTCTGGGCTGATGGCTCAGAGCCTGGAGCCTGTTTCGGATTCTGTGTCTCCCTCTCTCTCTGAGCCTCCCCCGTTCATGCTCTGTCTCTCTCTGTCCCAAAAATAAAAATAAAAAACGTTGAAAAAAAAAATTTTTTAAATAAAAAAAAAAATAAAATAAAATGTTTTGAATGATTCTAATCACTGATAAGTAGATCCACCATAGGTGATTCAAACTGATGTTTAAAGAATATAAAAAAAAAAGATGGTAAAAGGAAAGAAATGTATTCTTTGTAATAAGATCCTTCAGGAATGTCTGTTATTTAAATATGTGCATTACAGATGCTTAATCTTTCTATGTATCTCAAGTCTTGATGACAGATAACATCTGGAAAACTCAAAGGTATGAAACGTTAGGATATTTTGAAGGGAAAACCAATAAAAAAATCAATTCCTATATACAAAAAGTCCTTTTATGGTTAGCTTTGCAGGAATTCTTCCATAGATCTCAAAAATTTCTCTAGAATTTGCCTAGGAGTACCTGGGAATGACAACCTTAACTTGCAATTGTCTTTCTCTTGTCAGTTTAAATCAGACCTTGAATACTATATCAGTTAGGTTTTTGAACTAAAGATCTTGAAATGGCTTTGATCTGACACAATTTTAAGACACAAGTCTGTCAAAATTGCCAAGTAAATATGACTTGCAGACTATTATGGGATTTCAGATCTCTCAATAAGACAGTTTCCAATGAAGTGGGCAGAACAATGCCCATTCAAAGGCATAGGAATACATCCCTCATTACAAAAATGTGTATTTATGTCATAGAAAAATGAATATCATATAAATTGTAGGAACTGAACTGAGAATTGTAAAGCTCATTCCCTGCCTTCATCATTCTGCACAGGTTGTTTATCTGTGCAGACCTAATATTCTGTCATCAAAAAAGAGCTACTGCCATTTCTTTGATTATTCAGTCTAAACATATAATAAGTCTGCACGACTCTCTAAGCTTCTCTGAAACAAATGTTACCATACAGCAATAACAACAATAATATTGTTATTTTAAAACCAAACATAATTCTAAAATAGGTTCTTGGCTAGCTAAATTCTGCTGACAAGAACTTTTGATTATAAATAAGAAATACATTTAAAAAGCTGTTAAAGTCAAAGCAATATCTCTGTACCAATTTCTGCAACTCATTTTCTTTGTAATTTTGCATGACTTCTCACTTCTTTGGGTAGGTAAGGTTTTCAGAAAATTCAACTTAAGAAAGAACTCAACAGAGGGGCCTCAACATGTTTAGTAAAAACCTTCCCTTGGGGCACCTGGGTGGCTCAGTCAGTTAAGCATCTGACTCGGTTTCGGTTCAGGTCATGATCCTGGGTTCATGAGTTCAAGCCCCACATGGGGCTCTGCACTGTCAGTGCAGAGCCTGCTTGGGATTCTCTGTCTCCCTCTCTCCCTCTGCTCCTCACCTTATCATGGTCTTTCTCTCTCAAAATAAATAAATTAATTATTAAAAAAAAAAAAAAAAAACAGGAGCGCCTGGGTGGCTCACTCGGTTAAACAACCTATTCCGGCTTAGGTCATGATCTCACAGTTTGTGGTTTAGAGCCCCGCGACGGGCTCTGTGCTGACAGCTCAGAGCCTGGAGCCTGCTACCGATTCTGTGTCTTCCTCTCTCTCTGCTCCTCTCCCTGCTTACAGCCTGCCTCTCCCTCTCTCTCTCTCTCTCTCTCTCTCTCTCTCTCTCTCTCAAAAATAAACAAACATTAAAAAAAATTAAAAAACAAAAAAAAAATTTTTCTTTCAACACTTTCAATATTACATTTTTTCAGGTAGATACAGATGATCTTATTTTAAGTATTTTCTTTGTTTCCTTGCTTAAAATACTCTGCACAATTAGAAAGGCTGCACCTAAATTTGGACAGTGTGAATTATTCATCTAAACTATGTACAATTAAGATACAGTTTCGAAGAGAAAGGATATAAAACTCTCAAAGTATGGAGATAGCTGATTTTCTAACACCGTTATTGAATAAACCATGCAAATGATTTAAAATTCCAGACAGCATATAAATTTATGGACTGCCTAGATCTAGGTAGTAATTATTCTTAAGTTATTGTTATGTCTCTCAATTTATGATTTTTTAACTCAATGAATCCAAATAAACTAGATTTACTCAGCCTAGGTAAAGTTGTTGCTTTGTGCTGAAGTTCTTCTGAAATATTCTGGATAATCGATCTTTCCCTATGGCAGTTTCACATATAGTAGCAATATATCATCCATTCTCTGTTATAACTCTTCAGGTTGTCTATCTCTGAAATTGTAAGCATTTTGAAAGGGAAGGATTGTGTCAGAAAAAAAATTGTCAACAAAAAACAGATTTAGAGTTTAAAATGATGGTTTGGCTTTATGATTATTATAATATTCTATTGAAATAAGAAAGAAAATGATTCATTACAATATTAGTTATAAAAGAAATTAGGTAGGAAATCGGCAAGCTGGGGAAGAAAATCTAACCAAGGCTGATTCATGAAAAATGTTTGCGTAAACTGCTGCTGTTGAAATTCTATAAAACTCATCAGTAGACTGTTTCCAAGGTAGAAAGTATAGAAGAGGGGCACCTGGGTGGCTCAGTCCGTTAAAGCATCCAACTCTTGATTTCGGCCCAGGACACAATCTCACAGTTCATGAGTTCGAGTCCCATGTCATGTTCTGTACTGCTTGGGATTCTCTCTTCCTCTCTCTCTGCCCCTCCCCTGCTCTCTTTCTCTCTCTCTCTCAAAATAAATGAATAAACTTAAAAAAAAAAGTGTAGAAGAATCCCTAAGCAGTTTTGAAGCCAACACAGGGAAGAGAGGAGGCAGTGAGGGTCTGCTATCCAAATCTTTATGAAGTCTCTGCTACTTGATCAATTCCACTTTCCTTGCCCTTCTGAAAATTTAGCATCAAATCAAGTTACCTTAAGGCAATAACTGCATTAACCCTTATAGTTTCAATAGTGACAGCCTTATTTACAATTCTGGTCTTGGTCTGTCACTGAAGTTCTAGTCTCTAGGGTCCTATGTGTAATTCTAGATTTGGATATGATCTTGGATACCACTTTCAAGTTTAAAGGCAGAAGCCTGGCCTAAGAACTGAGCTCTGCTCTGTTTTTATTCATTTCATAAACATTAATTATATACCTATTATGTTCCCAACATTAGGCATGACACACTGACACCACAAAGATGTATTGTATATATCCCCTGCCCTCAAAGAGATTGAAGTGCTAAATAATTGCTGAACAAGAGAGATGAGTAAATTAATACTTAGTATAATGGTGTAATAAGTGTTGTGTTAGAGAAACAGTGTGCCTTTGGAAGCACAGAAAGAGGCATATCCAACTCAGAAGGACAGTGAAGGTCTCAGTTGAATCAAAATCCAGATTACTAAAGGAAGGAAAGGCATTCCTGGATCAAAGTAAAGAAGAAATTAGTTAAATAGCAAAATGTGTTCTATTGTTGAATGAAAGTTTCACCTGGAAGAGTGGAAGCATGTGAGTCTAGAAAGATTAGACGAAAAGAAATCATTTAAGGAATCTGAATCTGAATGTCAATCTATGAACTTTGAACTTTAATCCCAAAGCAACATTGAAGATCCATGCAAGAGAAAAATAGACTCAGATCTATACTTTAGAACCCTATTAAAATATGATATAACCATATGTCATGATTTTTTGTGTGTGTGTTTTTAGTCTTGTTTTCTTCATTTATTCCAACATCCACCCCACTAAGCCAATGGTGGTGGTTAAACGTTGCCCCAGTCAAGAGATGTTATGATTCTTTATCCCATTATTCCTTCAAAAGAAAGCACAACTTCACATCTGAATAATCTCCTTAATCTCTTTGGAGAAAAATTGAATGTCTTCAAACACTTATCTACCTCCCAGGAGAGCAAAACACAGAAGTGCTACAGTATGTAAACTTTCTAATCTGAAAACTAAAAGGTATTAGGGGAAGACTCTGTAAAAGAAAATCATATAACCAGTCTTGAATCTGTTGGGGTTGCATGGAAGGTGGATGACAGCTATGAATGTTTTGTTAATTTTTACAATGTTAGAGTCTTTGACCTAAATGTTGAAATTTCTGACTTTAGTTTTAGAAAGTAAATGCAATTATACCTATATTCATGCTCCAAGTAAAAGAATATGCATACCAATATTCATGTTAGCTCCTCAATAAGGCAAGTATGAGATCTTTTTAAAATATCCTTCTAAAGCCTTTTTTCGAATGGACTTGAATTAATTACTTCCTATATAACAAACATAATTTTTCTATTTAACACTTGTAAATGACCTACTCTAACTATAAAAGCAAAGGAATTTTATAATGATCAAATTACTGCTTTAAAAAGCTTTTAGATGGACATGCTATTCTAAGACCTGATATGCAGTTAAACAATATAGCTCCTATGCACCTAGAACAGACTTAAGAATATGAAAATGTATAAACCAATGCCAGAATCTTTTCTTGATAGAAAGCTCTAGAATAGTGCCAAAGCCTCTTTATATGGTCAGAGTTTTCAATCAATTTATCCATCTGTATAATAAATAGTAATATTATTAGGCATTGTCAATAAGATGTTTTACTTATGATTAACCTCCAGAATGTGAGACCCTTGATACTCATTTTAATAACCCCAAAATACATTAGTGTATTTTCAGCAGTGAAGTCATTGACTTGCTTTATTTTACTATCTTATTTTCCAGTTAAAGGTACCTATTTGTCTCTACCAACAGAAATATCTTACAAGCGTTATTAGTTGTTAATAAATCTTAAGAATAAGGATTTTGGGGCCGCCTAGGTGGCTCAGTTACGCATCTGACTCTTGATTTCAGTTGAGGTCATGAACTCACAGTTTGTGAGTTTGTCACAGAGCCTGCTTGGGATTCTTGTCTCCCTCTCTGTCTGTCTGTCTCTCTCTCTCTCTCAAAAATAAATAAATAAACTTTTAAAAAAAAAAAAGGTTTTTTTTGTGGTTGGAAATATTTTCTAACTTACTATAGTCAATGGGAAGAGCACACATCAGTTTATACAAAAATTTTAGTTTCACCAACCTTTAATAGATCAATAGATTTATTACATTGGGTCAACAGGTCATTGATTGTACATTGGGTACAATAGGTCAATAGGTTTATTACATTGTTAATATACCATGTTATTGCCAGAGCTAGTTTCATTATTATTTACTGGGAAAAAATCACTTTTGGCATCATTCCTTAAATAACAATGCAACCATATATTTTCTATATGGTAAACCCTATTAAAATCAGTAATTTTCTAAGACTTATAAATGCTTGTTTTTATGGATATGAATGATTCATACAATAATTACTTTCCACACAAGGTCATTTTGGTAATATCTTATCAGATCCAGTCTGAGTAAATTTAAGTTTGTTTCCTAATGGGGTATTCCATGGTTCCTAGTAACTATAATTGAGAAAACAAGGTAAGGTTTCTGATGCAAAGCAACTTCTTGGCATTACTCATTTATTCTTTTTTTGTTTAGTTCATGATAACTTTAAAGGACAAAAATTTCCTCTCTTCTAAAGGATTCCAAGATATACCTTAATATGTAACTATGCATCTGTCAACAGTCTTAGAAATAACCATTAGAATCTTAGAAGGGAGCTTATGTAATTTAGGACCCATTCAATGGGTAATGTCCTTTGTTAGGATATCTAAGTAATGACAGGATAAAACCACAAAAATACAAATAAAGCGGCAAATAAGCTGAACCCCTATTTCCTTTGGTAATCCTGATGGAAAAGGACAAGAGACAGTAGCATGTTTAGAAGTAGATGTACATAATATACACGCATCCCAGTAGAAGACCGCTGTTGGAAATAGACTAAACATTACATATTCAGTTACTATCTGAGTTGTAAGAGGAGAGCCTTAATTATAATTATTAGGATATCCCCCTTTCTACTTCAGGACTCAAGCTCTCTCTGCGTTGTTTCTATTACTTGTTTTCATGCTGTGTGGTTACTCTTATACTTCCATTTTTTTGTGTGTGAATCGCTTTAATAAAAGGTAATACATTCAGCCCATCTTCGGTATCTTGTATATAGTATACATTAAGAAGACTGGTCAAGAGTAAGAAACCATTAACTATGAATAAGTGTTGGATAAAGTGGTCTGAATGAAGACTGGAGAATGTTGAGTGTGTTCCTTTGAGGAGACAGAAGGCCAGTAGTAATGGGAGACCAGTCCTGGTAGAAGGGCATTATAACGCAGGTTTTCAGGATACATCAGTATAAAGAAATTTAATTCCCGCTTAGTTCAAACTTAAGTATTTGAACATTCAATTCAATATTTTCACATAAACCTATCTTCTATAATTATAATGACTTTCAAAACAATGTCCTACCAGAGTAGAGAATACAGAAAGAGCTGTTGAATGGTAATAGCAATTTCCTTCAGTATCGTCATTCTTCACTATCAAAGAGTCAACACTTAGACAATAAGGGGTAAGGCTGAGATTCCAATCCAGTCAGTCAGCTTCTCTACTAACCAGGAGAGTGATTATGGTAAGCAAAACGAATGACTTGAAGGTATTGTGAGGATACTTTTAACATAATTTATATTCTTTCCATAATAAAATTGCAATGTTCTTCACTTAAGATGGTCTTTGAACACCATAAGTAAATTAACATGGGTATGGCTAGAGAATACCTAAGTAATGGTAGGAAAAATGCCTCTGGATTCTTCTTATATCTGAGCTTAATGCAAGGGCTTCAGAATTTTCTTATTGTATTTTCCTACTTCACTGAGATAAAAATGTATGAAACCACAAGAGCTACATATTTTATCATAAGAAGTTGAAATTAGACTAGGAGGTCAGAGAAAATAGAATTACTTGTTTTAATATAGATCCTGTAATATAATGTCAAAAGGTGTTTGTAACTTAGAGAATTTTTTTGTGATGTTGTGAATAAAAGGACATGGGATTATGTTAAAACCATATTTACGCTTTTGCCTCTTCCACTGAGGAGAAATGATAAACATGAAGAAAGATCAAACCTTTGATATTTCATATGAACACATTACAGTGTCCACTTTTCCACTGTTCCCCAGGAATTCTCTAGCAACCTACCATGGGGATGAAATTCCATTCCTGAAGGGAGAGGCTATAAAATTTCAATTCAAAATTTCAATTTCAAAAGAAAAAAAAATCTAAGTTCTCATGACTTTAAGGATATTATTTTTAGTAATTGGCACATAATATATACTAAGAAATACTTTAGTAACTAAATAAATGAGTAAAAGAAGAAATGCATATTGAGCCCTTTTGCTATTATATTTGTGTGTTTAAAATATGTATATGTTTGTGTGTATATACTGCGTATATATGTTTGATCATCATAAGCACTTGCAAGTTAAATCTTATAATACACTGTAAAAGAAAGAAGTCTCTACACAAGGCTGGAATTCTAACCAGAAGTAAAACAAAAACTGTTACCAGATACCAAATTTTTTGATAAATCTAAGCATCTAATTGGCTAGCTGGAGTTCATAGTTCTTAATTAGAGTTTCTCTATATAAAATAACCAAATAATCAAGAGTTAAGATAATTCTTTAAGATATATTTTTTAAACCCAAAAATGAACCCATAACCATATGGTCAATTAATCTTCAACAAAGCAGGAGAGAATATCCAATGGGAAAAAAGAATGACCCTTCAACAAATGGTGTTGGGAAAACTGGACAGCAATATTGCAAAGAATGAAACTGGGCCACTTTCTTACACCAAACACAAAAATAAATTCACACTGGATTAGAGACATAAATGTGAGACCTGAAACCATAAAATTCTAGAGGAGAACACAGGCAGTAATCTCTTTGACATCAGCCATAGTTACTTATTTCTAGATATGTCTCCTGAGGCAAGGGAAACAAAAACAAAAACAAACTATCGGGACTACATCAAAATAAAACTTTGGAATGGGAGAAGATATTTGTAAATGATATATCTGATAAAGGGTTAATATCCAAAATATATGAAGACCTTATAAAACTCAACACCCAAAAAATGAATAATCCAATTAGAAATGGGCAGAAGACATGAATAGACATTTTTCCAAAGAAGACAACAGACACATGAAAAGATACTCAATATCACTGATCATCAGGGAAATGCAAATCAAAACTACAATGAGATATCACCTCACACCTGTCAGAATGGCTAAAATCAACAACACAAGAAACAACAGGTGTTGGTGAAGATATGGATAAAGGGAAACCCTGTTGCACTGTTGGTGGGAATGCAAACTGGTGCAGCTATTCTGGAAAACAGTACGAAGTTTCCTCAAAAAACTAAAAATAGAACTACCCCATGATCCAGCAATTGCACTACTAGGTATTTACCCAAAGAATACAAAAATACTAATTCAAAGGGATACATGCACCTGAAGTTTATAGCAGCATTATCTACAACAGCCAAATTAAGTAAACAGCCCAAGTGTCCATCAACTGATGAATGGATAAAGAAGATGTGGTTTATACATACAATGGAATATTATTCAGCTATAAAAAAGAAAGAAATCTTGCCATATACAATGACATGGTTGGACCTACAGACTGTAATGCTAAGTGAAATAAGTCAGTAAGAGAAAGACAAATACCATATGATTTCTATCATATGTGGAATTGAAGAAACAAAACAAACTAGCAAAGAGGAAAAAAAGAGAGACAAACCAAGAAACAGATTCTTAACTATAGAGAACAAACTGATGGTTACCCAGAGGGGAGGTGGGGGAGGATGGGTGAAATAGGTGATGGGGATTAAGGAGTGCACTTGCGATGAGCACTGGGTGATGTATGGAACTGTTGAATCACTATGTTGTACACCTGAAAGTAATGTTACACTGTATGTTAACTAACTGAAATTGAAATAAAAACTTTTAAAAACAGATACTTTTTTAGCATTTTAGAGATAGAAAGAGAAAAAAAATATAGCATCTGTTTTTGGTACATACCATTCCTTTATGAATTCAATTCAAGAGGGTAGGTAGAGATAACGTGTTTCCTGTTCTTGTATCTGAAGCTTTCCACATTTCATCAGCAATGAGAATAAGGAGGAATAAAAGAGATCCTAGAATTGGCAGTGACTGCAGGATAAGGGGCCCAGATACATGATGGGACAGTCCTTCAGTGAAGATTTTCTTCCACCTGGTTTAATTTTACAGGAATTTTTTTTCTTTTTTTTTTCTTTTTTAACTTTAAAATATGTTGTTTTTTCTTCCTATTTTCTTACTCAGTCTCATGATCAGTTCTGTTGGCAATGAATTATTCTTCCAAAATAACTCAAGAATTTCATTGAAAATAAGTTTTGAAATCACAAATGCATTTAAAAAAATCATTAAATAACTAGCAAAGGCTGAAGCAGATGCACTGTGCAAACAATCCTTTCTCTGGTGCATTTGTACACTAAGAGTGAGGTTTAGAAACTGTTTTGTTTTGAATATGTGAGAGAGTGAATTGTATATTCACAATCATACATAAGCCCCATTTGTAGTGGTACTATAGAAGAAAAAACAAACCTAAGAAACTATTCAAGTTGTCTTTTGGTATAAACCAACTAGCCATGCATAAAGAGAACACAGAATTCAATCTAACACTAGTGATTTAGCTTCACAACAAAAATAAGGCCTTCTTGAATATATGTGACATCTCTATCATGGAAATATTGTTGCATCGTTCTGTACCTTCAAGCATGTACCAGTCACTTAGTGCTCCCTCCCACTCTGGTGCCCACTCACAGCACTGTTATGCCTATACCAGAATTTCATTCTTAGACAGTTGTTGCAGTTTGTATTTGACCACCCCATGATGGCATAACCCTCAGTACACAGCGGAGTGCTGAGCATAGATCAGAAATTATATATATTAATTGACAGAGATTGATGGATCTGACTATGGTTTCCTAATCTTTTCATGGCAAATTCCTTCCGGAAATAGTATACACTAGCTAGCATAAGGTAAAATTGGTGATTTTCTGAATGTCCTTCTATTTTCTGTAATTATAATCTATAGCATCTACACATAGTGCAGAATGATGCAGGGCTCAATCTCATGAACTGAGATCATGAGCTGAATGGAAATTAAGAGTTGGACACTTAACGGAATCATCCAGGCACCCCAGAAGTGTATCTTTGACAAGTTTTTCCCAGTAATCTTTAAACCTCTTGGAACAAGATTCGAACCAAATGAAATCCCATCCTAGAGAATTTTTTTTTTAATATCAGGGCCCTGGTATATCAATACATTTTAATTATCCATGCATTTTTTTCACATTCAATTCCTGGGCAATTTATATTTTGTTTTAATATCAATATGTTCCAATTGGAATAATGAAGAAGCACAATCAAACACTGTCTATTCTTTTTTCTTTTCCAAACTGCTACTTTTTAAACATTCATTTTGACCTTAGAAGCACCTTTGGCTGAAGACTAGCTTTATACAGACAATAAAGTATAATAACAAGACCTAAGACTGACATGACCAACCTCAGAATACCTTTGTTCTACAGATTTACAGCTCCTTCTTAACATAATAGTTTGGTTGCTGGGGATAGTTTGCTAAATATTTTATCCACCAACAGGCTGATTCACTTCTGGTAATAAATTTTCCCAGCTACTCTGGAAAATGCTAGCAATAAAAATTTCCACTGCAGGTAATGGAGTCATGCCTAGATAATAGTTTGAAAATATAAGAAGAATATAATACCTATTCATACCTCAGAAAAGAGAAGCAAAAATGTTGCCATGAAAACACACAGAAACTGAAAATCATGATGCACACTTGCTGTGCTTAGAAAAGAAACATAACCCATATTATTAAACATCTTTTCACACAACTGATTGGTACCTAGAAGCCTGTGCTTAACCCAAAGCCAATCCTATATGGACCTTTCTACTGATTTCTACTCATAACAAACATCTTCAGAATGATTGTGTTTTTAAAACTAAAAGAGGAGCGCCTGGGTGGCTCAGTCGGTTGAGCATCTGACTTTGGCTCAGGTCATGATCTCGCAGCTTGTGAGTTTGAGCCCCACGTCGGGCTCTGTGCTGACAGCTCAGAGCCTGGAGCCTGTTTCAGATTCTGTGTCTCCCTCTCTCTCTGTCCCAACCCACTCGCATTCTGTCTCTGTCTCTCTCAAAAACAAATAAACATTAAAAATTTTTTTAAAAATAAAATAAAATAAAATAAAATAAAATAAAATAAAATAAATAAAACTAAAAGATATTTCCTGTATCCTAGATGTGCACATTTTCATTGAATCTCTTGAGAACCACTTAGTTTCAGTTTAAGCTTGAACAAGTTGCTTTTCTGCTAAGTATTTTCAAAATGTGTAAAAGAGTCACAATGATATTATTTCTTACTATTACCTCACAGGAATGCTGTGAAGATCAATTAAAGCACTGTTTGCTGACAGCTTTGAAAAGTGCTATATAAACACAAGGTATTACAATTTTGCGGAATAAAGGTTATCTCAGGAAGTTTTAAATCTTGGAAATGAACGATGCATCAGAAGGCATTGGAATCATCTATAAAATCCATGTAATAATAATAATATAATAATATATTTAAAATTATAAAATGGCAGTGGAAGTGAGATTTCTAAACCTGATGCTGTTTCCTCCACCACCAACAACCTTCTGTAGTAAAAGGCAAATCTTTGGTAGATAACGACCACTAGACTAATACACCAACGACAGTGCTTTTGATACACATATGAAGAAAGGGCAGGCAGCATTATTTATCAAGTGCTATACTGTATGCCAGATCCTTTGCCAGTTGGTTTTAGGCAATGATCTCATGTAAGTCTTACAACAATATTTTTGGTATATGGGTATAATTTTAACTATTGTAGAAGTGAGGAAACAGTGTCAGACATATTTAATAATGTGCTCAAACCAAACAATTGTTCACTACCAGAGCTAAGTTTTCCGTTCTGGTCATCTGCTCTTTGCACTTCAACACGTTGTAAATGTTTATTTTAATGGTCATTGACCAAAATAGAATTAATATGTCTCCTATATAATGAGAATTTAAATTTCCTAAAATGAGAGAGATTGCTGTGTATAAGAGTAAATACTTCCCTGTGTGCAAGTGAATATTACCTTGTATGCAGGTAGAATGTGTACACTGTCCAAGGTGTAAGTACATAACTGATATTTAGTTGTAAATGCCACTGTGCAGAAGGACAATTTAGAGTGTTAACACAACAAGTAAAATGAAAACAATCTTGGAAGAAAATGACATTTGCAATGTGTGTGACCTGGATTAGTATCCTTAGTATGTACAGAATTCTATTTTTTAAAAAACAATTATATAATTTTTTTAAAGGTGAGATACAAGTCAAAGAAGACAAGCAGTGATTTTACAGAGAAGAACTACAAATGTCCATTATGTGTTTTTAACGTTTAGTTTCCCTAGTAACAAAAAATTCAATTCCAAACAATAAGATATTTGTTGTCAATCAAATGCATATTTGAACCAGTGTTAATAAAATTAAGGGATGTTTATTTCTGGTTAGAGTGTAAATTGGTACAATATTCCAAAAGATTAAATTATAAATATGAACCCCAAATCTCGAAAATTTAAATTCTATTTGATCCAGAAATTCTTTCAGAAAATCACCCGAGGGAATTAAGCATCAATGTGTTAAAAATTTAGCAATGAGAGTGAACGTTCCTTGTAGTGCTGTTTTTCATGGTAAAAATATGGAAGTAAAATCAATAGCCATCTAATAAAGAATAGTTTTGGTAAATTTTAGTGCATTCATATACTGAACTGCTTTATAACTAATTAAAATAATATTGTGGAAAAATACATTATGATATTGAAAGATATTCACAAATTAACCAAAAAAATCAGATTACAAAAGAATACTGAGAATGATTATACTTTTGTTTATGTACAGACAGCATGCGTTTCATTTTTTCATCCAGAGAGGGAGATACGTATATAGAGAGATAGAAACAGATCTGTCCAGATAGCGATAGAACTAGAGACACGTTGCGAGAGACACAGACAGATATCCCACAGAGATAGACTTGGAGATAAAAATAGAGATAGAGATATCTACATAGGGCAATAGAAATATATCTATAAATACAGAGTTACAGATTTGGATATATTCAGATATAAATGTATATGTGTATACACACACACACACACACACACACACACACACACACACATATATCCAGCAAAAGTTTATAAGTGGTTATCTCTAGGGAGTGAGGATTAGAGGTTTTCTATTTTGTTTATTTATATTATTTTGTTTAGAAATTTTCTAAGGTAAATATGTAATAATTTTTAAAAAGATAACCTGTAAAGACAAAAACTAACAAACAAAGGTCAACGCTGTCTTACCAAGAACAGTGTCACTGCTGTTTTCTGTCAGCTGTTTCAATTCATAGCAAGAAGAAAGAATCAAGACCCTTTTAGTCTTCTCCAATCATAATCTAATTTTGGTTTGTTAACTGTACTGGTAATTAATTGGCATCATATTTGAAATTTTCCAGGTTTAAAGAAAAATCCTTAGAGACAATCACCTTTGGTGCATTTTTCTGGTTGGAGTATAAATTGGTACACATTTCAGAAGATTAATTTACAAATATGAAAGTGTGGAGAATGTAGTTATTTAGTTAATTTGATAAAACCAGTGAGGGTACATGTTAAAGCCAAAAGAGGTTAATAAATTAGAAGTCATGAAAATAAGAGCTCCAATTCAAAATTCTGCTATTTACTAGGTATGACACCTTGAAATGTTTCCAAAAACTTCTTCCATCTCATTTTTTTTCATTTATAAAATTGGGTTAAAAATATACCTGAACAGAGATATGTGAATACTGACTCTGATAATATGCATAAAATCTATAAAGGTTTATATAAGAATTACAATCAGTGTGATTATTATTATTCTAAAAACAAATCAGGAAATTAACAACTTGAGTTAATTGTTTATATATCAGTACAAAATATTTAAACCTAACATTTTTAAGCCTTTAGGAAGGTATTTTACTATAGTAAACACAGGTTTTTCCAATATTTTCCTACTCTTTCTTTAATAGACTAGAAACACTGCACTGTAATTAGTAAAACTTCAAAGATATCAAGTTATATAAAATAAAATGGCATTTAGTTAAACTCAAAGAATAAATATATTCATTTCTAAAGAGTAAATATATTCATTTCTATTCCCTGCATACTACATTCTTGAACCAAGCTGGATATGTGTAAGAAGTGAGGTTCCTAAATTGGATGCCTCTCTTTAATTAGAATCCTCTGTTTAATTTTTGATTTGAGAACCCCATACTTCTATTGAAGTATCCAAGAATTAAACCACTTCAAGTGTATTCACAAAGAAAATTGAAAAATGTGGATGTCAAGAGTATCTAAGGGGCATCTCCTCTACCACGGATAATATATAATGGAAACTGCTCTCAAGGGGCTCATAATCATGTTGATTATATGTATACACACATATATATAAAATATATATACATTATTATTTACATATAAGACATACATGTATAAATATATATGTGTATATATAATGCACACAGGTTAATATATATGTGTATATGTATATTATATATATAATGCAAAACAGTAAAAGATTTTTAAAAATGCCATAGGAATTTACAAACATAAGATGTCATCCCTATCCTACTATTTTTAAATGATTAAGTACCACTCTTAGGCTCCTAGAATTAGGAAGTGGCATATTCAAATCTCTGCCATTTGATTTCAGAGCCAATGCTCTTAACCACTACAGAAGGGCTAACATCTGAAAACTCCATGAACTCTCTTAGGTCATGTATATATCAGTATGCTTAAGTAGTCATTTCTCAAATGGTATAGAAGTATCCCCAGGGAGTTTTCTGGTCTGGTATAAGGTCTTTATCACCAGTCTCTCACAGTAGTACTCCCAATGACAGGTTCCACTTAACTGATTATGATCACTTATCTAGTAACTTTGCAAATAAAGATTCATGTCTCCAAATATAAAGAACAAGAAAATTAGAAAATTAAATATGACTTCTAGCTGTGTCATTAATGCAATGGTTGTGAGGAAAGAACATTACATTAAGATCCAAAACACCTGATTTCCCAACCTCTGAACATTCTTGGGGAAATTTCTTTCTGCTGAGGGTAGAAGCCTGGCCCAAGCTCATACCAGTTCTAAAATTAATAATTTTAATATAATTCAGCTTCTATAGATAAATATATACCCCCATCCCCATAGTTTGCTCCATTTATATTCTAGGGAAGATTTAGGATCAGGAAGTATCGATAATGACTCTGAAATTTCTCTACCCCCAAACTGAAGAAGCCACCATTGTGCTTTAAAACCACTTGGGAAGACTTTTCTTGGTGTGTGTATTGGGTCGGATGGAGGGAAGACTGGAAAGGGCAATGGATGAGAAATCTGGCCATTAGAAGGCAAGACCTTTGTGCCAAATGTGTGGCTGTTGAGCCACCTGCCATCGCTGTCATATGTCAGTTGTGCAGTTTAGGTAAATTGGAAGAACATGTGTAACAAAATAATAATAAAAAGAATTTAGCTGAGATGAGAAATAAGATGCATTTTTCTACTTCAATTTGCTTGGTATATTTTACCTCCTTGGTGATCTCTTAAAGTACTAAAATGCATATGAGTAAGTGAGATCTTTCCAATTTGTTTTCAACCTACATTTGTTCGTATAGTAGAAAAGAAGCTCAGTGAGTCAGCACGAGTCTTCAGGGCCAAGAGGTATTTTTAGTTCACCTTGAAACAAGTAGAATATAGTCCCTTAAAAAGCAGATTCATTTAGCAAAATGATACAATGTAAGATAAATGACAAAGTTCAAGAAATGAAGGAAAAGTGAACATCTGAAATTTCTCACATTAGACATGGCATTAATATAGAAATCATCTACATTGCATTCTAAGTGGAGTGGGCTTATTTGGTGATTGGCTCAACTAGTAAATTGGAATTGAAAAACTATAAAATATTTTTACAAGGTTTTTTAATGTTCAAAAGCGCTTGAACTCATTTTATTTCATTCATGTAGTCATTCAACAATACCAACAAAATTGTCAAAATGCTTTCTACGTACCAGGTACTTTGCTGTGTACTAGAGATGTGAAGATGAATAACCCTTTGTTAGTTCTTGTGCTTATGGAACTTGGAACTTCAGAAGGAAGACCTATCACCCTACGAGTACACTTATGGCCCCATCCCTGCCAGAAGATATATGTTTACCAAGTATCCCCTCTATTAATTTCCCAAGCCGTCTCTGCAGGTTTTACTATCACTATTTTTGTGCGTTTTATTTACTACTGTAACTTAGTAACTCGGTTAAAATTTACAGGAACTGATTTAAATGCTATAGAATTACATATAATTTAACTAAAAATCTACATCAACTAATGAAAAATTGTATAGTATGTGTGAAAGAAAACTTTAAAAGAGAAGGAGGCTAGAATAGGAGAAGGGGTTAGAGAGATCTTGAAAATGTAAAAGTTTCTGTACACACAGAAACTTCCCAAATTTCTTTAAGTTCTTGCTTTAATTCAGAAAAACCCAAAGCAAAAATTGTTGAGAAAGCAAAAATAAAATGTGAAATTTGTCAGTAGATGCGTACTCACATACATACTTTACCGTTAAACCTCAAAGTAAGTAACCTTGCAAGGAAATAATTTGTCCAAGCCCCATCTGATAAACAACTATACTGAAGCACAAACCCAAACGTGTCTGTAACAGAACTCCTTGTTCTCAGTTACCACAGAACAGGCTCCCCATCCCCATAATGAAAAGATAATACGTAAAGGACAGATTAAACAAGAAAATATAATATCACCATTAGAATGTAAGCCCCAAAATCTTAATTGGTTAATTCTGGAAGACTGATTACAAAGTTTTGTAACAAAACAGCATCACAAATTAAAGTTAAATCACTACGCTCTATGTCAGCATTCCACTGATATATCAAATATTCATATATATATGTGTATATATTTTTTAATTACTCAAGAAAACAGTGAACAGAAGTGGGGTACATCCTGGTGATTTGTCTGTTAACATTCTACTGAAAATTAAGTGCCTATATAGTTCTGCTATAACACACTAAAGAAATATACTCTTTAGTCAGTCAATGCATAGGGTTTTATGTTAAGTAAGAAACTGTCACACATTCTCAGCATTCACTATGTAATACTCTTAAATTGATACCGTCTGTTAGAATGCTGTGTAATATAACTATAAAACAGACTCCAGCTGGCTCCCTTGGCTCAGAGTTCTGGAAAGCATATAGACTTTCGGGAGTAGGAAAGCTCTAGATTCAAATCCTTGTGTGACTTTGGGCAAGTTTCAGCTTCTGAGTCTGCAAAATAGGATTGATAAAACCTACCAGCAGAACTATTTTGAGGATAAAATTATATGACTAAATAAAATGCTAATATATAGGAGATTATCAATAAAATAGACTCCAGTTCCATCAGTAATTGAGTTAGGCTCTTCTTTAGAAGATTATCTTAATTACAGTGAAACCAGGAAAATAAAAATCCAACCTAGTAAGATTTAAAATATGACCTATGAATTTTTAAATATTGATGTGGTTTTTACCTGTGTTTCATTTATATCAATGGGAGATGTGAAGTAAAGAGAACATGCAACATTTAACAATTTTACACTTAATTGGACATTTACTTTCCACACTCTTTATCAGTGATGAAGTTGGTAGGATTATTACAAATGAAATTGTTATCTCCAAATGGTTAATAATGTCTTGGATTTCAGATTAAGATATCTAAACCTGTGCTCTCTATCTTGGTAGCCACTGGCTATATCTGATTATTTAATTTTAAAGTAATCAAAATTAAATAAAATTTAAAATTCAGTTCCTCAGTTTCACTAGCCACATTTCAAGTGCTTAATAAACACATGTGGCTAATTGCTACCATACTGGGTACTGCAAATATGGAACAGTTCCATCATTCCAGAATGTTCCATTGGACAACCCTGAAACAGGCTTTAATAGCAACTATTTTTAGCTTTGATTTTTTTCCCATACAAAATGGTCCAGTTTAAGACTTTCCAATAAGTTGAAATGGGATGTTTTTAAATAATATGTTACTATTATTATTAAACCAGTTGAGTCTTGGATGCCATCTTGTAAAGAGCGCCAATCACATTTCAACTGTCTAACATTTCTACCAGAAGTTTCTATATACGTTCAAACTCACTGCCTTTGGAATTACCTCTAAATTGTCACCATGCTGTTTTTTCTAATTCTTTTTTTGTCTTGTCCCTCTCTCCACTCTCACTGCCACTCTTATCAACCCTTTTCTCACTTCAATCTATCTTCCTAAGAAAAGCCATAGCAGCCTTCCAAAACACAGACAAGATGACACATCCAAGTACAAAATAAAGTGCAAACTCCTTAGCATTAGCATTAAGAGACTTCATAAATCCTCACACACGCCACCAATGCCCTCATAATGCTTTGATAACTAACTACTCCTGAGTTTTTGTTAAGGCTATTCCAAACACCTAAAAATAAGTTTGAGATCTTTAATTTCCATGACCTTCAGTTCCTCCATTATAAAGGAAAAAATATTTACTTTCAGAGATAACTTAGAGATTAAAGTTAAAGCATGTAATCAACCACTGCTGTTAATAACATTATCATCACCTTCTTCAACATTATCATTAATTTGGCTCTAGCCTCAGTCTTTAGTTGCATTCTCAAAGTGTTCTGCACAGACAAATTGGTAAAGACCCTTAAATTTCATTTCACTAGTGAAGGAAAATGGGTCAGACAAGGCACCATCCACTTGCCATGACAAATCATATCACTGAGGAGTAGCCGCAGGATACCAATGACTTTCTCATTAACACTAAAGGTTACTCAAAGGCTGTTGAGTCCAATGCTATAAATGACCGTAAATTGTTTTTATAAGATTTCTGAATTTAGTGGAAAGATTTTTATCATACCTCTTCTATCTCCTGATGCAACAGCTCCCATCTGTAGTCTGCATGACTTATTGCCCAGGCACACTACAATAACAAACTTATCCAGTTGGCAATGTTATTCTATTACCACTAAATGAAAATTACTGGTGTATTATTACTCTAAAACTTATCTCAGTTTTCATTCTCAACTTTCATTTAAGCTTTTTAATCCTTCAAATTCATTTTTTTTCAGCTTTTCATGCAGAAACAATTTAGAAGCAGTCTTAAATGAAAATAGCTGCCTTTTGATAAAATAAAAGCACTTGTTATTAGCAAACGCAAGGAATTTGCTGAATGACCGTAACAGGTTAATCTACTGGAATCTCAGCTTTCCTCACACATGGTTGTCTTTTGGGAAACAGTAAAATAATGCCAGAAAAACAATTTATAAAATGAAAGGTCTTAAAAAGTAGTGATTTTATCCTCATGGAAAATAGGTAGAAAGGTACTAAGTTGCTCTAATTAGAAAATCCTCAGTTTATATGGGAGGAGCCAAGATGGCAGAACAGCATGGAAATTTTTTGTGTGTCTTACATCCATGAAATACAGCCAGACCAACACTAAACCATCCTACACACATAGAAAACTGATTAAAGCATTAACACAACAATCTGCACAACCTGAACCACAGAATTCAGCAGGTACGTGGCGCAGAGTGGTGAACTTGGGGAGAGAGAATCCAGCGGCAGGAGGGGAGCCGCCTTTGCAGGCAGAGAGGTCAGAGACTGGGGAAGGGGGGAGAATACGGGAAAAGCATCCCTCCCCAAAAGCAGCTGGAGAGAAAGTGGAAAATTGGAAACAGCCGCAGGGCCTAAACTAAAAAGGGAGAAAGGAGAGGGTTTAAATTCCATTAAGACTGTAAACAAGGGGAGCGCAAAGGCTGCAACTCCACAGCTCAATACCTGGCGGTGCTCTGGTGGGAAGGGTGAATCCCCAGGAGCAGAGTGGGGTCCAGGAGGTTCTCGGGCCACACGGGGAGAAACAGTTCCACTGCTGGCAGGACATTTGGTAGAGACTGTTGAAGCCACCTAGTCCCAGCAGACTCCAGAAAACGGCCACATTCACTGTTGCTGGAACAAGGTCGTTAAGGGTGAAGCCTGGTGCCACATGTGTGTTGTGATTTTCCATAATCCCTGAAAAGCTGCTGCTACACTATCTTGCGAACTTTTTCTGGGGTGGGCTGGCACCTAGCCTCAGTCTCAGGGCACCAGCAGCAGCAGGGTCCAGCAGGCGTTCCTGGTGCAGCTGGCATTTGGCCATTGCTCAGTGAGACCCTCCCACAGAGGGGCGGAACGGGTCAAAGCTGCAGTCCTTCGGAAGTAAGGGGCCGGGGAAAACAGCTGCATCTGAGACAAAACTCCAGAAAGAGGTACTGCCTGGGGCTTGGTCATGGACAGTGAAGAAGCAGGGAGTGGACAAAAGCTGAAAACAGAGGACGGGTGCTTGACTGCTGATCGGAGAGAACAAAGTTCCCTTACTAGAGACTGGATAGCTGGGTTACGCCATTTTCACCCCTCCGGCGCATGCGCATACACACCTACTAACGCTGCAACAATCTACCCCAGTAGGCAGGCAGTGCCATCTAGTGGAGAACAGAGCTGTTACACTGAGCCCCACCCAGTTGGGCCATCCTCACTCTTTAAGAACACAAGTCTCACCGCCTACTTAGTTTATGGACTATAAAGCACTACAGTCTGACTTCTAGGGGAAAATGAAGTAATTTCAGTCCTATTTCAATCTGTTAGCCGGTCCATCTATTCAATTTTCTATCCTTTTTTCTTTTTTTTCTCTTTTATACTTTTCTTTTTCTTGAATACAGAAAAAATTCATTTTTTTCAATTTTTTTTTAAAATATTTTTCTTTAATTTTTTATTGTATTTTTTAATTTTGTGTAAGTTTTTTCAAATTCTATCTTACTTCCATCATTCTATTTTAGTCTACTTCAGTGTATTCACCTTTTCAAATATTTGAATGATTTCCTGGTTTTCTTTTTTCTCTTTTTTTGTTTCTTTTCTTTTTCTTGAATGCAAAAAGTTAAAAACTTTATTTTTACTTTCAATTTCTATTAAAAATATTTTTCTTTAATTTTTTTACTATTCTTTTTGCTTTTATGTAAATTTTTTCAAATTCTATTTTACTTCCATCATTTTATTTTAGTCTACTACAGTGTATTCACTTTTTCACATTTTCAAATGATTTCTTTTTTTCTCTTTTTTCTCTTTTTCATTCCTTTTCTTTTTCGTAAATACAGAAAGAAAAAAATCATTTTTCTTAATTTTCTTACTAATATTTTCTTTACTTTTGTGTAAATTTTTTTCAAATTCTATTTTACTCCCATCATCTCATTTTAGTCTACTTCAGTGATTTCATTTTTTCAAATTCTCAAACGATTTCCTTTCCCACCCCTCCTTTTTTTTTCTCTAATCTGTCAAAACAATTTCAACACCCAGACGAAAAGATACCTAGGATCTGGCATCATTTATTAGATTTGTGTGTGTGTTTTTAACTTTTTAATTTTAATATGTTTTTAATTTTAATTTTTTTATTTTAATTTTTCTACCTCATTAATTCTTTTTCTTCATTCCAAATTACAAAACGAAGGAATTCACCCCAAAAGAAAGAGCATGAAGAAATGACAGCCAGGGATTTAACCAACACAGATACAAGCGAGATGTCTGAACCAGAATTTAGAATCACGATAATAAGAATACTAGCTGGGGGCGCCTGGGTGGCGCAGTCGGTTAAGCGTCCGACTTCAGCCAGGTCACGATCTCGCGCTCCGCGAGTTCGAGCCCCGCGTCAGGCTCTGGGCTGATGGCTCAGAGCCTGGAGCCTGCTTCCAATTCTGTGTTTCCCTCTCTCTCTGCCCCTCCCCCATTCATGCTCTGTCTCTCTCTGTCCCAAAAATAAATAAACGTTGAAAAAAAAAATTTTAAGAAAAAATGTTAAAAAGAATACTAGCTGGAGTCGAAAATAGATTAGAATCCCTTTCTGCAGAGATAAAAGAAGTAAAAACTAGAAAGAATGAAATTAATAATGCTATAACTGGGTTCCAATCACGGATGGATGCAGCGGTGGCAAGGATGGATGAGGCAGAACAGAGAATCAGCGATATAGAGGACAAACTTATAGAGAATAACAAAGCAGAAAAAAAGAGGGAGATTAAGGCAAATGAGCATGATTTAAGAATTAGAGAAATCAGTGACTCATTAAAAAGGAACAACATCAGAATCATAGGGGTCCCAGAAGAGGAAGAGCGAGAAATAGGGGTAGAAGGGTTATGTGAGCAAATTGTAGCGGAAAACTTTCCTAACCTGGGGAAAGACACAGACATCAAAATCCAGGAAGCACAGAGGACCCCCATTAGATTCAACAAAAACCGACAGCAACAAGGCATATCATAGTCAAATTCACAAAACACTCAGGCAATGAGAGAATCATGAAAGCAGCAAGGGAAAAAAAGTCCCTAACATATAAGTGAAGACAGATCAGGTTTGCAACAGACCTATCCACAGAAACTTGGCAGGCCAGAAAGGAGTGGCAGGATATATTCAATGTGCTGAATCAGAAAAATATGCAGCCAACAATTCTTTATCCAGCAAGGCTGTCATTCAAAATAGGAGAGATAAAAAGGTTCCCAGACAAACAAAAATTAAAGGAGTTTATGACCACTAAACCAGCCCTGCAAGAAATTTTAAGGGGGGCTCTCTGAGGGGAGAAAAGATGAAAACACACACACACACACACACACACACACACACACACACACACACAACACACACACATACACACACATACCAAAAGCAACAAAGATTAGAAAGGACCAGAGAACACCACCAGAAACTCCAACTCTACAAGCATCATAAGGGCAATAAACTCATATCTTTCAGTACTCACTCTAAATGTCAATGGACTCAGGGGCGCCTGGGTGGCGCAGTCGGTTAAGCGTCCGACTTCGGCTCAGGTCACGATCTCTCGGTCCGTGAGTTTGAGCCCCACGTCGGGCTCTGGGCTGGTGGCTCGGAGCCTGGAGCCTGCTTCCGATTCTGTGTCTCCCTCTCTCTCTGGCCCTCCCCCGTTCATGCTCTGTCTCTCTCTGTCCCAAAAATAAATAAACGTTGAAAAAAAAATTAAAAAAAATAAATAAATAAATGTCAATGGACTCAATACTCCAATCAAAAGACATAGGGTAACAGAATGGATAACAAAACAAGATCGATCTATATGCTGTTTACAAGAGACCCGCTTTAGACCTAAATACATCTTCAGATTGAAAATATGAGGATGGAGGAACATCTATCATGCTAATGAACAACAAAAGAAAGCCAGAGTAGCCATACTTATATCAGACAATCTAGACTTTAAAATAAAGACTGTATCAAGAGATGCAGAAGGGCATTATATCATAATCAAGGGGTCTATCCACCAAGAAGACCTAACAATTGGAAACATTTATGCGCCAAATGTGAAAGCACCCAAATATATAAATCAATTAATCACAAACATAAAGAAACTCATCGATAGTAATACCATAATGGTAGGAGACTTGAACACCCCACTCAAAACAACGGACAGCTCATCCCATCAAAAAATCAACAAGGAAACAATGGCTTTGAATGACACACTGGACCAGATTGACTTAACAGATATATTCAGAACATTTTATTCTAAAGCAGCAGAATATACATTCTTCTCCAGTGCACATGGAATGTTCTCCAGAACAGACCATATACTGGGACACAAATCAGCCCTAAGTAAGTACAAAAAGATTGAGATAATACTGTGCATATTTTCAGACCACAACGTTATGAAACGCGAAATCGACCACAAGAAAAAATTTGGAAAGGTAACAAATACTTGGAGACTAAAGAACATCCTACTAAGGAATGAATGGGCTAACCAAGCAGTTAAGGAGGAAATTAAAAAGTATATCGAAGTAAATGAAACTGGTAACACCACAACCTAAAACCTCTGGGACGCAGCAAAGGCAGTCATAAGAGGAAAGTATATAGCAATCCAGGCCTTCCTAAAGAAGGAAGAAATATCTCAGATACACAACCTAACCTTGCACCTTAAGGAGCTGGAAAAAGAACAGCAAATAAAACCCAAACCTAGCAGAAGACAGGAAATAATAAAGATTAAAGCAGAAATTAACAGGTCACTGAAACCAGAAGCTGGTTCTTTGAAAGAATTAACAAAATTGATAACCACTAGCCAGTTTGAAAAAAAAGAAAAAGGAAAGGACCCAAATAAATACAATCAAGAATGAAAGAGGAGAGATCACAACCAACACAGCAGAAATAAAAACAATAATAAGAGAATATTATGAGCAATTATATGCCAATAAAATGGGCAATCTGGAACAAATGGACAAATTCCTAGAAACATATATACTACCAAAACTGAAACAGGAAGAAATAGAAAATTTGAACAGACCCATAATCAGTAAGGAAATCGAGTTAGTAATCAAAAATCTGCCAAAAAACAAGAGTCCAGGGCCAGATGACCTTCCAGGGGAATTCTACCAAACATTTAAGGAAGAGTTAACAACTATTCTCTTGAAGCTGTTCCAAAAAATAGAAATGGAAGGAAAACTTCTAAACCCTTTCTATGAAGCCAGCATTACCTTGATTCCAAAACCAGACAGAGGCCCCACAAAAAAGGAGAACTATAGACCAATTTCCCTGATGAACATGGATGCAAAAATCCTCAACAAGATATTAGCCGACCGGATCCAACAATACATTAAAAAAATTGTTCACCACGACCAAGCGGGATTTATACCCGGGATGCAGGGCTGGTTCAATATCCACAAAACAATTAACATAATTCATCACATCAATAAAAGAAAGGAAAAGAAGCATATGATCCTGACAATAGATGCAGAGAAAGAACAAATACAGCATCCTGCTGACAAAATACAGCATCCTTTCTTGATAAAAACACTCAAGAAAGTCGGGATAGAAGGAGCATATCTCAAGATCATAAAAGCCATATACAAATGACCCAAAGCTAATACCATCCTCAATGTGGAAAAACTGAGAGCTTTCCCCCTAAGGTCAGAAACAAGACAGGGATGTCCACTCTCGCCACTGTTATTCAACATAGTATTGGAAGTCTTAGCCTCTGCAATCAGACAACACAAAGAAATAAAAGGCATCCAAATCGGCCAGGAGGAGGTCAAACTTTCCTCTTCGCAGATGACATGATACTCTATATGGAAAACCCAAAAGATTCCACCAAAAAACTGCTAGAATTGATTCATGAATTCAGCAAAGTTGCAGGATATAAAATCAACGCACAAAAATCAGTTGCATTCCTATACACCAACAATAAAGCGACAGAAAGAGAAATCAAGGAATCGATCCCATTTACAGTTGCACAAAAAAAAAAACCCATAAAATACCTAGGAATAAATCTAACCAAAGAGGTGAAAAATCTATACACAGAAAACTATAGAAAGCTTATGAAAGAAATTGAAGAAGACACAAAAAAATGGAAAAAGATTCCATGCTCCTGGATAGGAAGAACAAATATTGTTAAAATGTCAATACTACCCAAAGAAATCTACATATTCAGTGCAATCCCTATTAAAGTAACACCAGCATTCTTCACAGAGCTAGAACAAATAATCCTACAATTTGTATGGAACCAGAAAAGACCCCAAATAGCCAAAGCAATCTTGAAAAAGAAAACCAAAGCAGGAGGCATCACAATCCCATACTTCAAGCTATACTACAAAGCTGTAATCATCAAGATAGTATGGTGCCGGCACAAGAAGAGACACTCAGAACAAGGGAACAGAATAGAGAACCCAGAAATGGACCTACAAATGTATGGCCAACTAATCTTTGACAAAGCAGGAAAGAATACCCAATGGAATAAAGACAGTCTCTTCAGCAAGTGGTGCTGGGAAAACTGGAAAGCAACATGCAGAAGAATGAACTTGGACCACTTTCTTACACCATACACAAAAACAAACTCAAAATGGATGAAAGACCTCAATGTAAGACAGAAATCCATCAAAACCCTCAAGGAGAAAGCAGGCAACAACCTCTTTGATCTTGGCTGCAGCAACTTCTTACTCAACACGATTCTGGAGGCAAGGGAAACAAAAGCAAAAATGAACTACTAGGACCTCATCAAAATAAAATGCTTCTGCACAGTGAAGGAAATAATCAGAAAAACTAAAAGGCAACTGACAGAATGGGAGAAGATATTTCCAAACGACATATCAGATAAAGGGTTAGTGTCTAAAATCTATAAAGAACTTATCAAACTCAACATCAAAAAACAAATAATCCAGTGAAGAAATGGGCAAAAGACATGAATAGACACTTCTCCAAGGAAGACATCCAGACGGCCAACCGACACATGAAAAAATGTTCAACATCACTCATCATCAGGGAAATACAAATCAAAACCACAATGAGATACCACCTTACACCTGTCAGAATGGCTAACATTAACAACTCAGGCAACAACAGATGTTGGCAGGGATGTGGAGAAAGAGGATCTCTTTTGCATTGTTGGTGGGAATGCAAGCTGGTACAGCCACTCTGGAAAAGAGTATGGAGGTTCCTCAAAAAACTAAAAATAGAACTACCCTACAACCCAGTAATTGCACTATAGGCATTTATCCACAGGATACAGGGGTGCTGTTTCAAAGGGACACATGCACCCCCATGTTTATAGCAGCACTATCAACAATAGCCAAAGTATGGAAAGAGCCCAAATGTCCAACAATGGATGAATGGATAAAGAAGATGTGATAAATATATACAATGGAGTATTACTTAGCAATCAAAAAGAATGAAATCTTGCCATTTGCAACTACGTGGATGGAACTGGAGGGTATCATGCTAAGTGAAATTAGTCAGAGAAAGACAAAAATCATATGACTTCACTCATATAAGGACTTTAATAGACAAAACATGAACATAAGGGAACGGAAACAAAAAAAATATAAAAACAGGAAGGGGGACAAAACAGAAGAGACTCATAAATATGGAGAACAAACTGAGGGTTACTGGAGGGGTTGTGGGAGGGGGGATGGGCTAAATGGGTAAGGGGCACTAAGGAATCTACTCCTGAAATCATTGTTGCACTATATGCTAACTAATTTGGATATAAATTTAAAAAAATAAAAAATAAAACAAGTTAAAAAAAGAAAATCCTCAGTTTATATGATGCAAACTATGTTTCTCTTGTGTTTCATTATATTTTCTAAACATAGTTTAAATTTTTTTAATGTTTATTTTTGAGACAGAGACAGAGAGACAGAGAGACACAGCGTGAGCAGGGGAAGGGCAGAGAGAGAGGGAGACACAGAATCCGAAACAGGCCCCAGGCTCTGAGCTGTCAGCACAGAGCCAGACGCAGGGCTGGAACTCACAAACCAAACCGTGAGATCATGACCTGAGCCGAAGTTGGACGATTAATCGACTGGAGCCACCCAGGTGCCCCTCTAAACACAGTTTAGAAGTTGTTGGAATATGTGGATAACTCTCTCTCACTGGTGGAAAAAATATTTATGGTCCTTAAAAATAACCTACAAGTGAGTAGTTCCCTATATAGTGCTCAAATATAAAAAATATGTTGTATTCAGAAAACAGAATGCCATAAGGATTGCAAGCAAATATAAAACTAGGTCTTTTAATATATATGCAAATCCTATCCATTTTGGTTGTAAGCCAGAATTTATAGGATCTCAGTTATTTTATCATTTATGGCAAATGTTCAACCACTCAACTGTGCTTACTAGTTGATTAAAAGGAATAGTATATATGCTGTATTTCTATATGATTTCCTTCAATTACTAGCATTCATTCTGTTACCATCATGTGTCTCAGAATGTGCTCCCTGGATCAACAGTATCACATCCACCTAAAAAGCTTGTTTGCCTGAAAAAATCTGAATTTTGGAGGTGGGGCCTGATCTGCATTTTAACAATCTCCCCAGATAAGTCAAATTTGAAAACACTGCACTATATTATTTAGAATTAAGGCAACTGAATGACAAAGCCAAAGGCAGATGAATGGCAAATAAATGTGGAACTTCATCTCTTTCCCCAATACTTATTTTAGATATAGAATGTAGTCAGTCTACATAATTACTCTTTAGAATAACAGACGTGGTTTTCAAATTTTCTTGACAAAGTTTCAGTAGTTTAAATAGTAAAATAGATTAATGCTTATATAGCCAACATAAATTTATTTGTAAAAATATCTTAATCAATGTAACAGTTCTCGGGGGGGGGAGCTTATTTTTCATTGCCTTGCAAATATATTCAAATATATTTTACTCAAGTTTGCATTAAAATTCATTGATGACAAGTTATATAAATATCTTCAAGGCAAATTAAATAAAGACATCTATTCCTGAAGAATGGGATTTTTCCCTTGGGTAAGCTATGATTATGGTAATTTTATTGTATAAAACTCTAAACAACAATGATAAAAAAATTAAAATTTTGTACTTAAGGAAAATACATGAATAATTGTCAATCTTCCCTTCCCCTACCTCTTCATATTTCTGTCACAATCTCTAAATGAAACACACATTAAACATTACAATTTAGTCCTAAAAGAAACATTCTTTGAGTAAGAGGCACAAGTTAATAGCTTTGTTTGAAATTAAATCTAATATGGACATAGCCTTATTATATTCCAGTAGAAGTCATTCTTCTCTGTACAGTTCAATCAGTTCATCACCAATTTTTATCACAAGATATGCCTATGACTTTAAAAGGTCAGGAATCCTACTTGTGATTGTAATTTGACCTTCAGATTTTATTAAATTGGTTGAATAGCTATCTGTTTCTTCCTCTTCTATTTAAAACCTTTCAGGGAAATGAAAGTGGACACTGGAGAGAAACCAGTGCAGTAATTGAAATTGTACCTTTTTATCATTTCATTAATACATAGAACCAAAATACTCTGTCAACCATAAACATAAAAAGAAGAGTGCATATTCAGATAGAATGGTAGCAATTCATAATGAAATAAAATTCAGGAAAGTCTTCTTTGAAATCTGTTCTCTTTTTTCACAATGTCAATTGTCTCAGCAGTGTTAATTCTGTATATTTTACAAGATTAGTTTATATCCATAAAAGGGAAAAAAATATGTCAAGACATGCTCCTACCCTCATGTGATTGTGGAAAATCAATCTCTGAGAGAAGCTAATGGCCCAGAGGCCTGATTTCTTCAGATGCAACATCCACTCCCGTGGAAAATCAGACTGACTATTCACCACAGATTGTTCACTCGTGGATCAGCGGGATACGAAAAGACTTGAAGCCTTTTCCAGTTTATTCAGGGATAGAAGCACTCATTTCATCTAGAAGTATGGATAGCAACACATTACAAACTAAATTATTCTTAAACTGGAGACTGAATGAAGTTGTCAACAATGTTTACACTACAGCTGGGGCTGTTATTTGGGTAGGGAAATCCTAGCACAGCCCGACATTGACTAGAGCTTACTGCACTAATTTTGCTTCCACGTAAATGGCCAATGGCAACTAAAACCCATGGTTACCCACAAAATATTCAAGATTTTCAGAAAAAATTAAGTTTAGCATCCTTATTACCTCCAATAGTAAATATAGATCTACTGACCAGCAAGAAAACTGAAGTAATGTAAAAGATGAAAGAAAGAAAGAAAGAAAGAAAGAAAGAAAGAAAGAAAGAAAGAAAGAAGGAAGGAAGGAAGGAAGGAAGGAAGGAAGGAAGGAAGGAAGGAAAGAAAGAAAGAAAGAAAGAAAGAAAGAAAGAAAGAAAAATGAAGGAAGGAAAGAATGAAGGAAGGAAGGAGAAAACTGAGGTAATGTGAGACTGCTTTGCTAAAAGGTTCTACCTAAAGAGCTTCATTTAATGTATTTGGAGTTATAACAATGCATACACTCAGTGTAGTGCTTTACTAGATATTTCTTTTAAATTTTTGATTATTTTCCAGTTACTGAAAAAAACACTCTTGCCTCTCTTTTGGGTTCAGAATATCAGTGTTGCACATTTAGTTACTGTTCACAATTTGGGTGGGTACAGCTTTCTGTTTGTTAAAAGTAACATTAGGGATGCTTGGGTGTCGGCGGGGATGGTTGAGTGCTGGACTTTGGCTCAAGTCATGATCTTGTGGTTCCGGTTCCTGAGTTCCAGCCCCATGTCAGGCTCATCGCTGTCACCCCGAAGCCCCCTTTGGATCCTCTGTCCCTCTGTCCCCCTATCTCTGCCCCTCCCCAGCTCACACTCTCTCTCTCAAAAATAAACATTTTTTTAAAGTAACGTTAAACATGATTTCTTTTTCAAAGTTGTCTTTCAGTTTTTTTTTTTAATTTTTTTTTCAACGTTTTTTATTTATTTTTGGGACAGAGAGAGACAGAGCATGAACAGGGGAGGGGCAGAGAGAGAGGGAGACACAGAATCGGAAACAGGCTCCAGGCTCCGAGCCATCAGCCCAGAGCCTGACGCGGGGCTCGAACTCACGGACCGCGAGATCGTGACCTGGCTGAAGTCGGACGCTTAACCGACTGCGCCACCCAGGCGCCCCTCTTTCAGTTTTTCAATTACACGAAATTTAAACAAACATGAAGTACATATTAAAAATTAAAAGTTAGCTGCTCCTCCTACACCAATTGCAAGTAGTCCATCAACTAACATTATATAAATGGACCAGCATAAAACATTGCTCTACCAAGAAAATACACAGTTAATGAGTTGTTATGTTCAAGCAGAGCAAAGTAATAGCCTGATTTGTTAAAGGTGATATAGCAATATAGCAAAAAATACTCTGCTCTTGTACACTTATAAATAAATGCACTTATTCTCATACTCCCCTAGCTTAAAAATTGAACCTGAATAGCAAATTCTCACCCAACCCCTCAAAATTATATGCAGTAGTATTTTGTCTTCTCATTTCTTCTTTTTTTAAAGTGTTTATTTGTTTATTTTGAGAGACAGAGAGAGCAGAGGAGGAGCAGAGAGGGGGACCAAGGGAGAGAATCCCAAGCAGGCTCGGCACTGTCCGTAGGTGTTCAATCTCAGGAACCATGAGATCATGACCTGAGCTAAAATCAAGAGTATGACACTTAACTGACTGAGCCACCCAGGCACTCCCTCTCCTTTTTTTTGAATCTCATTTCAATCGGTTGTAAACATAACCCCTCCCCAACTCAGGGAAATGTCTGGCTTACAAAGTCCTTCTTTTCATTTAACAAGAACTTTCACCTAACAGCAAGGTTTCCATAAGGACAAGTCAAGAAGACATTGAGAAGTTTCCAGGAATTTTTGAACTGAATCAGAGCTGATAAGGATTAATTAGCTACATCTGTCCTCATGACAGTCCTGATTTGAGAACAATAATCAAATGAAAACTCTAGCAACAGAATAGGCGGTGATAAAGACTTACTGCATCTCTCTCTCTCTCAAAGGTAAATCCCCACTGCAAAGACTCTAGAGAAACCAATGTTACAGTGAGATAGAGGATACATGACCCACTGTGCTTGCAAACACACCAATGAAGTCTAGGAACACCCAGCTCTTTTTAAAAGTTTAATGATTGGTGGGGCGCTTGGGTGGCTCAGTCAGGTGTAAGTGTCCCACTTCAGCTCAGGTCATGATCTCAAGGTAGTGGGTTGGAGCCAGGGTCGGGCTCTGTGCTGACAACCTGGAGCCTGCTCTGGATTCTGTGTCTCCCTCTCTCACTCTGTTCTTCCCCCACTCATGCTCTCTCTCAAAAACTTAATAAACATTAAAAAAAATCTTTTTTAAAGTTTAACAATAGGTAAAAACAGAAATTAACAACATCTCCTGTCCCCTTGATAGAAAAAAAAAAAAAAAAAGGCTTAAAGTCATCATGCTTTACACAGAGTGGACTATATATTATCAGCTTTCCGGTACTGACAGAGGATGATCTGTGTTTACTCATCTATATTTTACAGATAACAGAAGTATAACGATGGAAAAGTGTAAGAATGGAGAATGGTTTATAGCTAATCATCAGTCAAGAAAATTACACAATCATACTGACTGCTATCATTTCCAATTTATGATCTTAACCCTTACGTGGCCCCTTAGTGTTGTCAGGCAATTCTATTATATAGCATTATAATATATATTATGTTCCTTAATCAGGTAAAGATGCATGAGTGTAGCTGCACAGGGCCCTCACTTAGAAGGTCCCATGCTTGGTGTAATGTTCAGCTGTCACTGTCTTGAATTTTTAACAATTTATTAACAAAACTCTCACATTTTACATTTTTCTTCAGGTGCTGAAATTTATGTTGCCAGTGCTATTCCTAGTCAAATCACTTTTATACTCTTCCACTCCCCCAAATGACTATTCCACACGTTATTTTCTTTTATTTCTCCAGTGTCCTCTCCCTCTTTCTTGCTCTCAGTTTGATGGTTTGGGTGTCTTATTTTATTACCAAGAAGATGAAAACAATCAAAAGACAATTTTTACCTTTTCCTACAACTATGTTCGACAACCTACCTATATCTGTACCAATATAAACTTGGGTTTTCTCCTGTTAAATTGGGCAAATATTTCTTCCTTTTATCTAAAGCCACTTCTAACACCCAGGGAGCATGAGTTTTACCCAATGTTTGGTTTACTCCATCCTGTGACAGGCCAGTAAACCTGCCTAATTCTGGAAGACAGTATTAAGAAACCAATTTTGCCCTTACACCCGAACCACACTCTTCATTCCTACATTTATTAGTACTAAAGATAATATTTTTGGATCTCCATATATTCTTTCTTTGTCTTATTTTTCAGAAAAAAAATTGAGTTTTAGGAGTCTCTCAAAGATTTCAACAGAAATCAGTTAATAAATATTTGTTGAGTGAATGAACGAATGAATGAATGAGGTTAAGCATGTTTTTAAATATTTGATTACTTAATCTACCAAGTAACTTTATATTAAAAAATATAATCCTGAATTCCTTACATAATTATGATATTTTATTCTTATTCCATTAGGCAGGAATATGGATGGGTACTTTACCTGTGATTTCACCAACTGTAGGAATCCACTTCACATAAGATGGTAGTGGTCAAAGACTCAATTTACTTGAGAAAGTAATTTAGAATGAATGGCTTTTGGTAAAATGGTAAAGTCATATATGACTCCATACAGCTTTACCCTCTCCCTCCCACAAGACATCTACTACTTGAAGTCCCTAATTTTTTTCACAAATACCATGATGGATAAATCCCACAATTTGTACTTCCATTACACCACTTTGAACCAAGTCAACTGCAAACTGCTCAGCTCAATCTTATTTCCCGTTAGAAGTAAATATACAGTTCAAGTTCCCCATGCCTGTAGGAGATTCAATTTACACATGAAAACTGAGAAGAATAAACTAGATGAATACTTTCTAATAGTGTTGGTTTCATGATAATATTTTAGGAACATTGTGGGCGAAGTGGGGAAAGTAGTAAGTAATCCCAGTGGATTACATTCTATCAGAACAAAACTGCATTTACTTTCCTTATCCATTGAGTTTTCTCATAACACTTGTTTAAGATATTCTTCTGCTATAAATTATATAAGCTCCTTTACAGTTCTAAATGCTTAAAATATTTTTGTTGAGTATAGGAAAAATTATATGGCCAATTTGTTACTCAAAGGATCTATACCAGAGAAAGAAATGGTACTGTTCTTCAGAAGAGGGAGTAACAGCAAAAAACAAGTGATTATATGGAAGAACAAGAGCAAAGAAGTGACTAATGAACAATGGAAGGAGGGGAATGAGAGCATATATGGAACTCTCTACACTTTCTGCTAAATTTTCCTATAAACCTAAACTCCTCAAAAACAAACAAACAAAACCTCGGTTTGTCCAGGGCTCAAAAACAAAACAAAAGAAAACAAAAGAAGACAAAATGATACTAGCAAAGTAATTCTACCTTATTAAAAAAAATGCATTAGAAGCCATATAACATGATTTTTAACAAAGACTTTGAATACAGTAAGACTAGCCTTGCTCTTTACCATCTGCCTGACCTTGAAAATAAAATTTTTTTAACTTCTCAAAACCTGTTTCATTATTTAAAAATAAAGACAAAAAAAAAATAAAGACAATATTTGTACCTATGTCCTTGTGCTTGTTTTTCTTAATATGAAGTACTAAAAAGTTAATGGTATTCTTCTATTTGTTCTTATAGAAATAAGAGCAGCATCAAGTTATGAAAGGGTTCCGTTTGAACCATGGTACAAATTTACTACCTTCTACCTACTAGAGTTCTGAAATAATTTTTATTTTATTATTTTATTATTATGAGTATGTATAATTAAGAAGTTTTGCTCATTTTCAAGCCTTAAAGAGGTGGTGAATTAAGAGCAATGAGACTCCAACAAGAAGTTCGTAAGCAGATGATGTTCTTATCTAGATAAGAGCAATTTAAGAATATGGTTTGCTTGCTGAATATTTTATGTTAAAACACATTACCAACATTTAATGAAGAGAAGTTTGCTTCTGTTCTTCCTAATAAGAAGCATGAGAAGCTCTTTTAGTACCTACAAGTTTCACTGGGCACTTATGTTACTGTGCAATCTGTTGCTATTTGTAAAATATTTATTTCACATTACTCTGGTTGGTTGATTCAGGTTTTATTTCCACTGAGAACTACAGAGAAGCTTCTTAAACACATTCTAAACCTATCTAAAATCCCTCTTCTCTGTGGAATTCTTAAATTGTGTTGATCTGCTATGAGGAATTATTTCTCAGCAATCATACTGGAGGAATTCTGAAGTTATATAAAAGCATAAGCCAAGTGTGGTCTGAGAAAGGCTCACAAAGCTGCTGATATACACGGAGTGGGGCTGTGACCTCACGGAACTTAGGAAGGTTCTCTTCTCTCTGTCCAGCTGATTCACTGTTTGACCTTGCACAAGGACTCTTTCTTATTGGATATAGCAAATGAGCAAAAGGTGTCAATATCTTCTACATTCTTTAATAACATCTTAGGAGTTGATAACCTTAAGATACAAATCTTAGAAAAGGAACTGCTGGAAAATGCAAAGCATCACTATTATTTATGCAAAGCAAGATATGAAAACTGGAATGTATTAATTTGAAAAAAATGTGACTAGTATCTACAAGGCTGGCACAAATGCAAGGTGCCATCTTTCTGAAATAAATTTACTTTCTATTTCTAAGGCTCAAATGAGAGAAGGAAATTAAATATTGCACATACAAAGCCACAACTGTACAAGGCATTCAGAGATTCTGGACTTCAATCTAGTTCACATTCAAATAAAGTTCAGTTGCTCACACAGTTTTGCTTTGTTTTGTCCCTGAAAGGCCCAGCAGCTTGCCCAGCTGTCTATTGGTCATTCTTGATCATAGCTTTATTAGAGGAATCCTGTACTCCTGATATTTCCTTTGCAACTAAAAATGGTTACACATTTATATTGCTTCTGATCCTATGAACATGAACATTACAAAGGAGACATTACTTAGAAATTCTTATACAAACACATGGCATTTATAAGAATTCAACCTTGACTGAGTTATTATGGCTTCATTAGATAGCTGTTGAATGATTAATCATTTCAAGATAAAGGATTTAACTTTTGCTCAAGTACTAGATTACTATCACTCCCATCTCAATCTCAAATCCCTATGGAATAACTTCAAATTAATAAACAAACAAAACATATCACAGGAAAAAAAAACTGCCATATTTTGGACTTATAGCATTTGTCAGGATGAACAGAATAACTGTGAGCTGTGGGCTATTAGAGCAGTAGTCCAGAGTCAGAAGAGAGTTCTGACACCAATTAGTGGACTGACCTTGGGAAAATATTTGAGCTTCCATTTACACATAAAAATTGAAAGTGTTCACTTCCCTTCCTGTTAGAACCACTTTGCACATAACTTTCTTATTCCTGAGGTTCATCAGAAGATTTAATTTAATAAAAATATTTCTTTTTGTACTACTGTAAATAATCATGCGATTTCTAATAGTCTTTTGCATAACTAAGAGCTAAAATAGGAAAAATTACCAGTGAATTGAAGATAAAACATGGTCAATCTGATCCTCAAAGAGATCTACATCAGCAGCTTGCTCTTCCTTTGGTTTGTTTTTTATCACTATTATATACTTATTTTACAAATTTCAGAGTGTTCATATAGCAAAACATACTCTAAGAGTCCAAACCAATTGACAAAGTCCATAAGAAAAAGTGAAAATATACAAGTAAATAAAGTTTCCTAAAGACAAGTTGGATATATAATTTCACATATTGAATATGAAATCGAATTTGATGTGGAAATAATGTTTCTATAAAACAACACACATATTTTAGATGTCATTAAGTACTCATGGATCATATTGCTATTATCACGTCAGTGTTCTCCCTTCGTAACTGAATAGTGTTAACATACATTTAGAAAGTCTTAATGTAGTACAATGACAATGATTAGAACAAATCCAGAATTATAGCACATTTTTATACATTTTTTTGTCTTAAGAATAAACCTGAAAAAATTCAATATAAACACAACACAATTTTTAGATTATAAATTATAAACTCTGTTACTGATCAAAGGGAAATTCGAAACTTAGTAATCAGATATTAAAAGAAATATAACAGAGAAAATAGGGGGAATTATGAAGCAGTAAAGGTGTTTAAATAAAGCAGATTCCCAAATTTCATATACAAATATCGACTCAATTTGGATAATAGACCTGAATGTAAGAGCAAAGCTATACAACTTCTAGAAAAAATATGGGGGAAAAAAATCTTTGGGAAATTGGATAGACATTTTTTCTTATATAGGACACAAAACCCAGGAGTCACAAAAGCAATATATAATATACTAATATATATAATATACTAATATACTAATATACTAATATACTAATATATATAATTAGTGTATATATATTATGTATTAGCATATATACTAATATATATATTATTTATAAACTAATTTATTTATATATCTGATAATGAATTTGTATCCACAATATGTAAAGAAATCATAACTCAATAGTATGAATCAACAACCCAATTTTAAAAAAGGACAAAATATTTAAACAGACAATTCATCTAATAAGAGATGATGATAATGAATAGGCACATGGAAAAATATTCAGTATTATTAGTCATTTGGAATATGCAAATTAAACCACAATGAGATATTACTATAAAACTATTAGAATGCCTAAAATTAAGGGAGGGAAAGCAGACAATAAAAACTGCTGACAAGGATGCATTGAAACTGGAACTCTTATACATTTCCTAATGAGAATGCAAAATGGTACAACTACTTTGGAAATGAGTTTGACAGTTTCTTACAAACTTATAAACATATCTACCATATGAACCAATAATTCTATTCACAGGGTAATTACCCAAGAGAATTGGAAATTTGGGTCAAAGGCCTATACACAAATTCTTCATTCACAATTTCCCAAAACTGGAAGCAACCCAAATGTCCATCAACAGATGAATAATTAAACAGATTGTGACAGACCCATACAGTAAAAACCTATACAGCAACAAAAAGCAACAACATTCATGAATCAGAAGCATCATCCTAATTGAAAGAAACCAGACACAAAAAGGTACACATTGTATAATGCCATTTATATGACATCTGGAAGAGACAGATCAGTGATTTCTAAGGGCTGAGATGGCTGAGCAGGGGCAAGGCTGAATATAATGGGGCATCACATTTTGGAATGATAGCAATCTTCTATTTTGAATCAGGTGTTGCTTCCAACTGTATACATTCATCAAAACTCACCAAATTCTGACCTAAAATGGGTTCTTTTTCTTTTTTGAAAGGAAAATTATACATCAATAAACATTTATTTTTAAAAAATAGGTCTATGGTTCAATCATAGAGGGCTAGTTTTTTAAAAAGTCATTGTAGAAATATATGCATAGGTACAAAATTCCTGGAATAATTCAGTTAATCAGACCTTTTCAGTATTACTTTAGAGAACCATGTGTGACTTCGACTTGGGAAAACTTATAGGGAAAAAAAAAGAGAATATTGCCAAACAACAACCAAAAAAATCTGGTAGGGAAGACATGTAGAAACCATAAAACAAATGTTGGAACATAAAATGCATATTAAAAGAGAAATATGGCTTTAGACAGCATTAATTCTCAGGACTCTTATCTTGATTAACTCTAGGGTGTCTCTAACCACACTTCTCTTCCTGCTGCCCTTCCTGGTGGCTGAGAATCAGTTATCTTCTCATGGGAATTGTTAATCCCTCTCTCCCCACAGTTTTTAAGGATTGGCACAGGGGTCCTTCCAGGTCAGATCAGAATTTCAAGAATAAGCAATGCAAATTGGCCTGATTAGAAGGTCATAGATTTGGTGGACTGTTCCACAAATTTATTTGCTTATTTCCTTATTGGTTGATTTGGGGAGGGAGAGGCACATATCATACAGTTTGGTCCATAAAATTACTGCTGATATGGTGCTTTGAGAAGTCCTTGGAAAGACAGGATTGGGTGAAACATAATGAAAATCTTATGAAGAAGCTTCTATTCCTGCCCTTTGGTGCACAGTCCAAGATGCCTAGAGTGGCAAAAGAAATGTCTCCATTAAAAATATAAGAAAAAAGGGGGGGGGCATAGCTTTTCAGTTTCCTTTGGCATTAACTCACATATAAACATGATGCTGTATTTTTTGGGTGGGATCATATGGACAATTTGATATTGGTCATGAAAATACATTCTTTCCAGATGACTTGAACAAAAGGGGAGTGTTTGTTCTAGAGGTTATGAATCAAGATCACTCTGAAACTGCAGGATCATACCCCCGTGTAACCACAAAAAGGTCAATGCTTAAGTGGCAATTGACAAAGATTGGATTAATTGGATTTAACTCACATATCACATATTTGTCCATCTGCATTAAGAATTTTTTCTGAAGCTTTACATGTTTTAACACATTGCATCAAATTCCTATCCTTCTCCTTTTTATGAGATTTCTAACCTTGGGTCTGGTCACAAGTGAAAATTATATGGAAATATTGCTAAATGGGGGTCAGGAGACTTAAGTCCTTATCACCTCTGCAAATCTGAGCAAATCAATTAACCTCAATGGCACTCAGTTTCTTTTTAAGGGTTCTTTAAATGTTAAAATACCTAACTCTATTGGATGATAAATGAAAAGGAAGAAAATTTAGCTTTCTAAGCCTCTATGACATGACATTGAATTCAGATTATATTATTTATAAAATCTTAAAGTCATAAAAATCTTTAACTTTTCAAAGTAATTTCACCTACATTACTTCATTTTTAGTTCACAAAGTTATTGTTTTTATATATTTTGAAAAAATTGTTTTTGCTTTCAAATGTTAATCATTGTATTAGTGAGAACTAGTAAATATTATATAAATGATATAGAAATATTTAGAACTACATATATTTATGATATATAAAAATATATTTACCATATATTTATCAATATAACTTACTAGTGAGAACTCACTACCTAATAGCTTAGAGAAAAATAAACATATCCTGTATGTTGTCAATATAGCATGACTTATGATGATTCCTAATTCTTCTGGACAATAGTAGTTGTATCTCTGCGTTGGAAGAATATTAGCCAGTTTCACCGACATATATGCTACATACTTTTCTATGGTATTGAACAAGGAAGTCAGCCTTACCCTCCTGAGGAGAGCTGGCTGAAAGACATCCTCAATCACATTCTGGCATGTTAGTAAATTATAACACTGAATTATGTATGATAATTCTCTTTTAGGGAAAGAAACCACAAATAAAAGGAGAATGTTTCCTCTTCTCCATTACAAGACTATTGCTAATTTTAAATCAATATTTCAACTGTGAGTTGTTATTTTGGTGGCAGACTCATTTGGCATTTTGTACACGAGACTTTTCCACCTACTTTTAGGTCCTTTGTGTTGGGACTGCAAACCTTACACATACACAAAATTGGTAAGATAAGCTTTCTAATTAAGGATATTTATAACCCATGTGCCATATACCTACTCAAAAATTCAATCCAACACAGATAGGAGGGCAGTTTTATCATGTTTTACTTGATAAAATATGGCTATTTTAATTACATTTTTCACTTTGATGAGATTGGTTGAATTTCAGGTCACACAGTGTGCAGAGACTTACTATTTCATTCTGGGGCAGTATCACAGGTTGGAATTATTGTGGGAATACCTAAAGGAAGTTTTGATGTGATTTGCCAAGAAGCCGCATCTTGGTTCAGAGTTGGCCATTTGGTCTGTTACATCCTTTGAGAGTGCAGCTCTGAATTTAACAGAACAATAAATAAGAACTAGTTGATGCAGTGTGTGAGCCTAAAGAAACCGTGACCTCCACAAAAAGAACATCTCTAAAACAGAGGAAACTTAGCTAATCCCTAAGACAACCTTTTCTTCCTAAGAGCTAACTAATGTAAACATACTTCTTCCTTAGGAAACCAAAAGGACCCAAACTAAAGTTTCCTTGTTATCCACTTTAATACAAATTTTTCAAAGCTTTGGGTGTGCTACTGGTAATGCTATGGAGTTTTTCCTTATTCTCGGCACCAGGAGAAAACGATGAGAGTATGAGCAGAAAAGGAAAATAAAAATTGCATACATATTCCTCTGTGGCCAAATTTAACAAGCCTTGAAATTGCTAGAAAATGAGATTTCATTTAAGAGGAAGAGATGGCATTTAAAACACCAAATCATCAAGTTCAAACTGCTTATCCCAGCAATGCAAACTGACAGCATATGCACACACATAATCAAATGGGAAATAATAATAGTACATCTCGATGGACTGCCCAGCACAAGAAAGTCAATGGCCCAAAAGATATGTCAAGAATAATTTCTTCACGTGCAGTGCTCTCATGCTGTGCTTTCACAGCATGATTTCATCAATGGAGAGTATATGAAACTCTTAGGCAATGAGACCGGATCTTTATTCTCACCCAGCCTCTTTATAAGGGAAGAAGAAATCAGGTTATTTTCCTAAAACAAGCAGCTCTTTTCTAAGAGGTAGTGGTGGCAGCTTTTTCTAAACAGCCATATTTCTGTGTATTCACACGAATCAAGAGTGAAGGAAAATAAGCTATTTTCCCAAAGAGAGTAGGGACAAAAAGAGAGAATTATACAGTGGGGCAGATTTGACTCTTTTCTTTTCCAGAGGAAAATTCCATCACTTGGAATAGTTTTTCAAATATAATCATTACATGCTAATTAGATGACTAAGGTGACATCTGCACTAGTTACATACCTCTAATTTTGGAGAGCCCCAGTTGCTACCCCAGGAAGAAAACACGCCAGCGGCCAAAATGGCCTTTAGTAAAAACTATATGTTGCCTGGACATTTCCTCAGAACTACCCCCATAATATTTTTTGCTAGTGGCCAAAGAAAAGTAGGGTTTCTTTTTTTAGAACTACCTCCATAATATTTACTACCAGTGGCCAAAGAAAAGTAGGATTTCTAATTATAGATGCTTATGTATATGTACAAACACATTTCTAATTATATGTGTGTGTATGTGTGTGTGTATATATACACACACACATACACATTCATGTTGTTTTTGTGTTTTGGGGGTTTTTTTGTTTTTCTTTTAATTTTTAAGATCAAAGAGCTTATCTTAATGGAAGTAATTAGGGGTAGTGTAAAAAAAATTAAGTTCTCACCTACATGGTGAGTTTCAGAAGTTTTTAGAAAGTGCCCACTGCCTATGGAATACATCCCTTTCCTATACATGGTTACTGACAAATAGATTTTTTAACAGAGGGCAATGCCTTCAATTTTACAAGATAATTTGTTCCAAATAGCAATATATGAAAGGGAATGTTTTGGTTTGAACCTCACATATGATATAAAAAACTGTGACTAGTACTTTCCTCAAGGCAGGTCTTCATAGTTGGGAGAAGAGCACTGGGACATGAGATGCATCAGCGAGTGCCAGCAGGACAGTCAGGATGCCAGGACAGGAGATTGAGAATGTTGAAGACATGTTCCAGCTTTTCCTAAGAGGGTACTGAATTGCTTGAAAAATAATCTCCAAGGACAAATAGAGGCTCTCCAAATAAAGACAATCAAAAGGGTTAAATCCAATTCCATGGAAAAGAAACAAGCCATGAATGTTACTGGAAATTTCCAACTGTGAGTCAGAATGAATGTATGGACTCTATATCCACTATTATTGTTCCCAAATGTATGAGGTTTCTTTCTTTCCTTATTGTTATTGAGGTAGAATTGTTAAATAAAGGCTATGATTTGTCCTTATTCACTGTCTTGAAACCTGAAAATATAGCCATTCATAAAATTCCACCAGCTGAGCAACTTTCTGTAACATATTGAAGGAATAGTTATATGCTCTGGGGACTGATCCTTATACTTCACTGCCAGAGTTATTGAGTTCTTGATTTACTTAATATCAACAATCCTGCAGAGCACTCTATATCTGTTGTCTCATTTGCTTATTATACCAGAGCTTTACAATGCATACATATTCCATTTTAAAATGAGGTGCATGAAGTTTAATGTTAGTAACCTAAAGCCACACAGCTAGTATGAGAACTGGGACCAAAAATCTGATTCCAAAACCCCACATTTATTGAACAATGTAACACTTATATGCAGGGATTGGTACAGTGTGTTCTCTTCCAAAACATGGCCTGAGAGAATCAACATTAATGGTTGAATATAATCAAACTATCAAAATATAAGTAATATAATCGAATATAGCAATATATAAAATGTAATCAAATATAACAATATATTTTATTTCTGAGCATAGTTTTGAAATATGTCTAGTTCATATATGAATTTAGTAATAATAAACTTTTACTTTGGGTTTATATTACCAGGTCCTGTTTTAAATGCTCTCCAAATATCCAAATGCTTTCAAAATATCAGCTTGTTTATCTTTATAACAGCCCTGTGCAGTATATATACATAAAGAAATTGACATACAGAATAGGTAAATAACTTGCCCAAAGTGAAACAAAATAAAAGATAGAGCCAGGTACAGCTAACCAAGAAGGTACAGCTCCAAACTCAAGAATCTTACCACTAGGTTGTATTGCCTTTTAAGTAATAGAAGCATGTTCTCAAAATTAATGAAAATTATTACAATCAATTTATTCAACAAATATTTTTTGAGCACCTACTTTACATCAGGCCCTAATCTAGGTGCTTGAGATGAAGCTAGGATCAAAACATAACAAAGCCTGCCTAGGGAAGTTGTATTCTAGTGAGGAAGTCTGAAAACAGGCATTATCAACAAGTGAAATGTATAGTATGTTAGTCTTTGGAGAAAAAGAAAGGAAATCAGTGGAGTAGGAAAGTCTAGGTGTACAGGGAGTGAAGATTTACTATTTTAAATCTCCCTGCTGCAAAGATGACATTTAAAGAGAGGACTGAAGGAGGTGAGTGTGCGAAACATGCAGATATCTGGGGGAAGATCATCCTACCAAAGGGATCAGCAAGTGCAAGGCCCTGAAGCTAAAGAATGCTTAACCTCTATGAATAGCATCAAGAAGACCAGCATGAGGGGCATCTGGTTGGCTCAGTCAGTTAAGCGTCTGACTTTAGCTCAGGCCATATCTCATGGCTCATGAGTTCGAGCCCTGCTGAGCTGTGCTGACAGCTCAGAGCCTGGAGCCTGCTTTGGATTCTACGTCTCCCACCCTCTCTGCCCATCTCCCACTGTCACTCTGTCTCTCTCTCTCAAAAAATAAGTAAACATTAAAAAAAAACTTTTAAAAGAAGACCAGTGTAACAGAAGCAGAATAAACCAAGGAATAGATTAATAGAAGTGAAATCAGTGATAAATGGAAACCAAGGTCCATAGAGCCTTGGAAGGACTTGGCTTTTACTTTGAGAATAATGAGATGCCATTGTTGGATTTTGAGCTGAAGGGTATTCTGTTCAAGAATGGACCAGGAAGAAAGATGTCAAGGTGGGGAGGCCTGGTAGAAGGCTATTGTACAAATAAAAGTGAGATGATATTGACTTGGACTTGGGTAGTGGTGGTGGAGATAGAAGTAAGTATCAAATTCTAGATAAATTTTGAAGGTGCAGCAAATAGATTTTCCTAAAGAATAGGCTATAGGGAGTAAAAAGAGAGAGAGGATGAGGCATCTGGGTGGCTGAGTCGGTTAAGCGTCCGACTTCGGCTCAGGTCATGATCTTACGGTTCGTGGGTTTGAGTCCTGCGTTGGGCTCTATGATGACAGCTCAGAGCCTGGAACCTGTTTCATATCCTTTGTCTCCCTCTCTCTCTGCTCCTCTCCTGCTCATGCTTGCTTTCTCTCTCTCTCTCTCTCTCTCTCTCTCTCTCTCTCTCTCTCAGAAATAAATAAATATTTTTTAAAATATTAAAAGAGAGAGAGAGAGAGAGGTTAAACTTGACTCCAGTGTTTTTGGCCCACACAAATCACAGGATTAAGTTGCCATATTTTGAGATGGGGAAGACTTTTTAGAGAAGCAGGTGTAGAGATCACCAGAATTTCTTTTGGGGACATGTTAAGTCTGTCATGGAAGCTAAAAGGCAACTGGCAAGAGATGTCAATTAAAGCAATTGAATACAGGAATCTAGAGTTTAGAGAAAAGGCCTATCTGCATCAGCCTATTGGTATAATTCAAATATCTTGGACTGGAAGAGATCACTACAGAGAGAAATAGAGTGACCTATTTGAGGACTGAGCTGCTAGAGAACTCAATCATTAGGACATTGGGCAGAAGAGAAAACAGCAGGAGAGACTGAGAAGAAGCAGGCAGAAGGTGGAAGGGAAACTAGATGACCTGTAGAACAAATGCTTTGAGCAGGATGGAATGATCAATTGTACCAAATGCTGTTGACAAATGTTGGTGTTGTCAGGGATTGATGACGTCACATTCGTTTTAGCAACGGGAGGTCATTAGAGACCTTAAAAATAGTAGTCTCTGTGAAACTGAGGCCTGAAAGCCTGAGAGTAGTAGGTTCAAGCAAGACTCGTAGGGTAGGGAAGATGAGAGGAAATAAGGACAGCTCTTAGGAAACGTTACTATAAAAGAGAGCAGAGAAATAAGGTTGTGGCTGAAACAAATTGTAGTATGTTTCATGCTGAAGAGAATTATTCCAACTGTAAGAGACGAAACAGTGAGAGAAGAGAGCAAGAGAGAAAGGAAAATTGTTGGAGAGGTGTCACCAAGGAGATGAGATAAATGCATGTACTTAACACAAGGAGAGAATGTTATCAGATAGAAGGAAAATTCATTCTTAGGAATAGGAGGGAAAGCAAAGAATGAGGATATGGGCACTCCATGCAGATACATGCACACACAGGTTTCTTTCAGATGGTGCTATTTTCACAATGAAATAAAAGGCAATTAAAAAAACATCACCACCACCACCACTAGTACTGATTGAGTATCAACTATGTAGTAGGCACAGGGCTGAGTCCATTATTTATGTCATGATCCTGACATTACTATGGAGAAAACTGATATCAGCAATAAAACAATTCATATATTCAATTTCAAAAATACATTTTTAATTCATCACATGTTAATATTTAGGGAAAGCCAATATATGCAAGCACCAGTACATAGTAATGAATATTAGTTTTTAGAATCAAGTCCATATTCTGTCCGCAAATTTTTTCATTTATGTTAGCAAGATAAACCAAAAAAAGAACATAACACAAGGATATGATAAGAGTTGAAAGACTGGGGATAAATAAAAGAGCTTTTAATATGAAATTTATTATTAAGTCAAATACACATGGAAATAAAATATTTTCCATCTTTTACGTATTATACAAAGTATTTAGTCTATTTTACTAATCTGTCAGAAACAGAAAGATTTCTCTAAAACTAATCTCTGATTAATGGCATGGCCAGTCAATCTTCTCAAATCTCTTTTAGATTTATGGTTTCAACTGAAGAGTGGAAGGAAAACAAAATGCATCTGTTTATTCAAATATGTTTGTCGCAAATAACTTCATGTAACATTTCTATAATTTTTAAGTGTAAAAATCAGAAGAGTAAAAGGAATATGATGATGGCAACCATAAAGAATATAAATTTTTAAGTAAGCAGAAGAGCAAACAGAGAAAAATAGGCCTAAGTCATTGATTTCTAAAATATTCAGGAAAAGCTACAAGAGAATTACTTTTACCCAATGCATATTAAAACATAGAGCTCTCCAGACACTTTTATTTTCTGAAAGCAGCAAGCAGAATCCTGCATATGAACCTCATTTACTTTGAAATCATGTATTCACTTCACAAAAGATAAAAAAAAAAAAGAAAGAAAAAGAACAGAAAAAAGAAAGAAAACAATTGCAGAGTAAAAAAAAAATAAAGTCACTTGAACCGTCCTTCGGCCCATGACCTCTGCGAGCTGACACCTTATTTTAATCAATAGTAAGAATGTTCGCTGAATAAATTAATAAATAAATGTCAAGCAGATATCTGGTACAGTGTTTTGGGTTATTTTCCACCCACCTCTTTGTACAATGACCTCTCCACAGCTACCTGAATATATCCAAGAAAATTAATTTACAGTCTGGATTATGACGCAGAATTACTAGTGTTTAAAAAAAAAAAACAGATATGCAATAGACTGTGTGACCTTGGGTAAGCTACTTAACTTTTCTGATCTTTACTTTCCATATCTACTAAATAGGAAAAATCTGTTTTAAATTTAATGAATCACTGTAGGATATCATAGGATAATAATAATATTACAGGATAACAAGATAATACAAACAAAGTATTTAGAAAGGGGTCTGGAACAACACAAAATGAGATATCTGCTGTCATGATCATACCATTGTTTGCTTCATCTTTCCTAACCTCATTGTAATGATGCATTTCTCTCTCCTGCTTCATAAGTTTTAATAAGCTCAGAAACAACCATGTCCATTCTTAAGCAATTCTACCTCCCCAACTACTTTGTTCCTTAATACCTTATATTATGGCAGTGAGTTTGAGAGCAATTTTTAATGAAAAATCAGAGGAAGAAAGAATAGAGGGACTAAAATTGTTTCTGATTATAGCTATGTAAAATAGTTATATTTTATAATTGTATTTGCATATTCGTGTTTACCCTGTCTTTTTCATGTTTATGAACTGAAGTCTGTTTAGGAGCAGGAAAAGGAGACCCTGCCATCGTTTGCCCTCCAAAGCCTCTAGAACAATTTCTCCAATATTGTTTAACCACTCATCTTACAAGCAATTATTTGAAAAATAAGCTCAGAATTGGGACTACTATTTACCGTGACTAAGCCTTTAACTCCACTTTCCATTCCAAAACAGATGCTGAATTTCACAAACCCAGCAATTACAACTTGCCCCCACAAGCCCTCACAGCTCTTATAAGTGGATTCTTGGCTTAAATCTATTCTAAACCAAATAGGAAGCAGTGTGTTCATGAATCCAATGAGACAGTTTCAAGGCTGAGATAGTTTTCTTGGGCATGAACATTCAAGCAGTTCAGGGGAAATTCAAACTATTAGATTTAGCCATTAAACTTGACAGTAAATATCACTCCAAAGTAATATTTTCATATATATGCTAGAAAGAAGAGATGGACTTTCACAATTTCTCTGCAATCAAGTTTAGGGTAACTTGGGTAAAGAGTTATCTATTGGGAAGAGTACAAAGTTTAGAATCCAGACAAATTGGAGTTGAAATCTTAGGCACTTCCTAATGCAACTGTGGGCAAATAACTTATTTACTTATACCTCACCTTCTTCCCTTAAAATGGAGCAATTATTATAGATAGATAGATAGATAGATAGATAGAGATATTGATGTGAAGATTTAAAAGCAAACCTAACATAATAAACCTCATAAATGGTATTTACATTTTATGTATAACTAATCAGTCTTAAAGAAAGACCTCAGAGATTCTGGAGAGATTCTGAACTTAAACCTTAATTGCCACTATTCTGCTTGTGTTCTATGGTTCAAGACAACAGCCACTGAAGACAAATTGTTTACTCTCCTGTGTCTTATTGGAGTCCAGAAACCAATGGCCTCGTTCACCCAAAGATAACTTCTGAGAAGACCTGAGTTATTTTAGGGAGGTCATGTTCATGTGGGGTCTGAGAACTTATAGGGGAGCCATAATTAAGGACATGTTGCTGACCATCTTTGAAGTTAAGTGGGTATTAAGGCTTGCATTGCCCCCCAGCAGGTCTGGGAGCATCTGAGAAGATCCTTCATGGTGCTTCATCAGATTTCAAGTCCATGTCTATTCACTGAAGACCCAAAGGAACGAAAGTCTATTGGGCTTATATCCTTCCCTTGGTTGGCCAAGCACTTATGAGCCCTCATAACCTGACTTGATGGCCACCAACAGGCAATGAAACCCAAACACCTGGGAGGAATTTCAAGCAGGACATCCAAACTGAAAGCTTTTATTTTCAATAGTTCGCTAAGAAGAATCTGATAATAACTTGAAGCTAATAAAAAGCAGTAAGACCATATACGGGTATTCCTTAGGTCTTAAAAAGTAATCTGGAATTTAAAAAAAAATCAGTATAGGAAACAAAAGTGAACACGACAACATTTAAGAATTGGCAAAGATGAATGAACAAGAATATCTCAAAACAGAAAAAAAAATACAAGAATATAAAACATCACGGGAGAAGAGTTAAGAGTCTGAAGGAAAAATACAGGAGATTTGATATGCAAATAATAAGAGTTTCAGATGAAAGAAAAGGAACAGATGGAAGAGAGAGAATAATCAAGCCAACAATAGACAAAATGTTTTTTGAGCTACAGACCGAAAAATTTACCACATCCCAGAAAGGACTAATGGAAAAGAAAAATCTTATTTTTATATGTATTCCTGTAAGTTATTCTGAATTTCTAAAATGAGGTAAACTCTTTTAAGTTTTCATACAAAGTAACTAACTTTTGCAATAAAAAAGCATCAGACTAGCCTTCGAACTTACCTGGCATCCCAAAACGGAGAAGAAGCTAATACAGACCTGTGAGAAAAGGACTGTGATCAAGAACTCACCCAGACAAGACACCTATCACCTGGGAAAATAAAAATGTATCTCTGAATAGGCGGAGATGTCACCCATGTAATCCCATCTGAGGAAAATACATGCGAAGGTGCCAAAACTCAAGTGAGCAAGAACGGAGACTATGGGATAGGGGCAGAGGAGAGGAAAGAATGGAGAGCCATAAGCCTTGTAAAGCACAAAGATAAATCTACATGGATGATCTCCTTGAAGAGGCTGACAATTAATATGCTATGTAATAAATATACCTTCCTTTTCTGAGATCTTTTAACATAGTGTGTTTACCTAAAAAATGTTACATGTATAAAAATAAAGCACAATAAGAAAACGAATACTCGTGAACCAACCACGTGACTGTCCCCACACCTTGACTAGGCTACAATTCCTTTGGCTGACTCTACGAGCAGTGACCACCATCACTTTCTTGCTCTTTCTAAATTTATGGTTTTTTTAAAACATAGGTAACTCTATGTGATATACTCTTTGCTTTTCTTGTTTTTTAAGATTTATAAAAACTAGTATTAGATTATATGCAATTTTCTGGAACTTATTTTGATGCAATAATATGCTCCTTAAATTCATGCATGTTTTTCTGTGGATGATCTGCTTTCACAGCAGGATAACAACCCATTGCATGAACCCACTGCAAAGTTTGTCCATTTTCTTTTTGGAGAATTCTGGTGGTTAGCAGTTACAAACTGTATTGCTATGAAAACTTTCATTCATACTTCCTGGTGTAATAGTTTCTCTAAGGAATATGTTTAGATAAGTATATCAATTTATTGTATATTAATAGATATTCTACCAGGTAATGCCAGTTTTCATTGGGGCTTTCATTGGGGCAAATCTAGGGCTTTTAGCTCATTCTTTCTATTCTGCTGGTGCTTACTTTCCTATTTGCATTGTTACTTTTCAAATTCATATTTTGTGATTATTTTAAAAAAGAAACAAGTACAATGTTTCTTGGATTAAGTAGGGCACTTGCCATGATGAGCACTGGGTGTTGTATGGAAGTGTTGAATCACTATACTGCACACCTGAAACTAATATTATACTGCGTGTTAACTAAGTGGGATTGAAAGAAAAAGCTTAAAAAAAAGAACCTTCTTACTTAGTGACAATACCAAATTTTGACAACTTTCAAATAAAGCTTATATACTATATACTTATATACTATTGCCGTCCAAGTATTAAATAGGCACAACATGTAATCATAAAAATCATAATTTACAAAGATCTTCTATAAGCTCTGCTTATATTTATATTTAGCTTATATTTATAAGTTAAATATAAAAAGTTAAATTTGATAAAAGTACCATAAGCCTTGATAATTCTACAACTACAGTATGAGAGGTTAATTTACATCTTTCTGAGAAGGACAGAATACAGAGCAAAACGATTTTTTAAGGAATGAGGGGTCTGAAAAACACAACTAAAAAACTCAGTTATGTTAACCTATACTTTCTATCCATCTTTGAATCTATCTAATAATGTTTTATACTATTAGTACTGAATTTCTATTCATGTCTCAGGACCAAGTAATATTTATAAAAATGCACCATGTACTTGGCAATAAAAAACTTACTATATATTTTAAATTTTTTAAATTAAGAAATTTTACAGGCTATCAACAAATAAGTTTAGAAATGATGAAAAGATAACTGACAAGCTTACTAAAAGGACATTTTCTAAATGTTTTTCTTAACCCCTGCCATAAAAACTAATCAAAACTAAATGTACAAAATGTTTTTTAAAAATAGAAAGAAAATTTATTTTAGAAATAATTGGAGATCTACTCAGAGGGAATCTTACAGACCTGAGTATCATAATTATTAATAAATAAGAACTGAAAAAAATAGCTTGGTACTTGTCTTAAGAAATAGGAAGATAAAAAATAAACAAATAGACTAAGGAAGATGTAATTAATAAAGATAAATACTAAAATAAAAGAAGTACAAAATAAAAAGGGAACTTCTACTTTCCAAAATATCTTTTGATATTCTCTTCTAGCTGCCTTTATTTTCCAAGTGTCCATTAATTACATTTTATAATTAACAATGATAACACATTCATAATACTGAAGGGTTTTGAGTTTTTAGAAAGATGGTCATAATTAATTTATCATTGTTACTTTAGCTTATTACAGGTCACAAACTCAAATGTCTGAAGAGATCAGGTAAGGTACATAATTAGGTGCAGGAAGACAGGTGGAGGGTACATTAGGAAAGGCTGTGCACTCCCTATGCGGGGGGAATATACTGGCTGATCTTAAAGGCGCTGCCACCAGCATCAGGCAAACACTGCCACCTGGGAGTGTGGGCCCAAGACAGCCACAGCTTTCAACTTTTCAAAAGATGCCCACTAAGTCACTTTTGTTTTATTTTGTTTTGCTTTTACATGAAATTACTTGGCAACTAACTTAAAATTTTTTAAATAGAGTAAGACACTATACTGTATTACCTAAAACTCATGAGCCAAATAAAGCAAACCTACAGCTAAACTTGGTCCATGGGCAACTTATTTTCACTTTCTGCCTTTAAACCTAAAATTTAGTGCTCCAAAAAGTGTTATAACAAACAGAAAGAGCAAACGGTGATTTCATTTTTAAAGTTCCCTCAACAAGTTATCCCATACATTTTGTTTGGAAAATTAGACAACTTTTACACACTCCTGTTGTTTAAAAGAAAATAGACTTTCTTTAGATAAAATTAAAAAATTATGAAAATATTGAATATCCAAATCACATTAGATTTTGTATCTTTAAGTAATTTTTAGAAAGCTTTTCTATTAAAACAGAAAATGTTATAATTTCTTTTTGGTTAAATTTATCACTTTATGTAATGTGAAAAAAATTATAAAAGATTACTAATATCTAATCTAATATTAGATTACTAATATCTAATCTAATCTAATATTAGATTACTAATATCTAAGAGTATCTAATTCTACTCTATGCTTATGAAACATTATTCATAATTCATAAATTATTCTCCAATGACCAAATACTAAAAAAAGAAAAATATTTCAATTGAAGGAAAATTCTCTGAATTAAGCATAAAGATAATTCCTCCTTGATAGCGAAGAAAATTACATTTAGTTTTAATAGGACTTCTAAGAACCAGAAGATTTTTTCAATATTAAATATTGAAAAATTGTTTTGTTTTGTTTTGTCAATCCTTTCTACAATTGCCCTGTCCCTGTCTGTGCTCTATTACTATCTCAAATTTGGTCATGTCTACTCTATCTCATCTAAAAATTCTATTATGTGCTTCCTTTCCTCATTTTCTCCTTTTTGTTTATCTTTGATCCAGTGTTCAGCATAAAGAAACCAAGAGTCTAATAGAAATCATAAGTACATTACTTTTGAATAATTGTAACCATATGAAGGACAAATACTGATAAAAGGCATCATACCAAAACTAACAATTTGAAAATGCCAGACATACTGTTAGCAGAGGTGACCTAGAGTACACAAATATCACACAAATATCAAGTCTTTTCTTGACAATCAGCATTGCCTTGATAGTCTAATGACAGAAATATCATATGATATTAGATACCATTCTTTTATAGAATTCCATAAAAGAATTCCCAAGTCTAAACAAAGCAGAATCAATGTAGTTTAACTAGAAAACCTGAATTCAATTTATCATTTATATTAAAGGATAAGCAATAAGCAACCAAGTGTAGTTCAGAAGACACCACAAGCAAGAAGCACTTTATATGATAGAAAATGATGCTTGTAATTATATATCTCCCAACATTTGAACATCTGGAGTGTTCAAGGTGAATATATACACATAATGGTGCACGATTTGACAAATTTAAATGCTTTAAAATTAACGCACTGACATTAATCACAATTTTCATACCAAGAAATTTGGACCGGTAAGGTAAATGTACTTAATTTTTATAATAAAAGAGCTTAATCTCTTGAATGTTGAATTCCCAACCTCGATGTGTTTGTCATTTGGATATGCAGACTCTGACCATCCAGACATTAAAACCACTATTTCCCCTGTAGTTTTCCAAAGAAAAAAAAAGATGGAGAATTTAGTTCAGTGTAATCTCCCCAAATACACTTGAATTTAGGGTTTGTACTTATAAAAGTATCACACCATCCTATGCCAGAAATCCTGGCCTGTTAACTTCCTCATGCCACCCCCTAACCTCTTTGCCTCCAGCTCCAAATGTCATACCTACCTTCTCTTCCAATGGAATTTAGCATAAGAAAGAGTACATGGGCTGCTCATTATTTATAAGAAACTGTCACCTAAATCTCAGAAACTTGTCTACGGCCATACCACCCTGAACGCGCCCGATCTCGTCTAAATCTCAGAAACTTATTGTTGTACATTCACAATATAGTTGTATTTTGATCCTGAAGTTAGTCTTGTCCATGGTTCAGCACATGGCATATGGTGCTTCTGTCTTGGGTCATAAGACATGGGGCATCTGGCCAGATGACTCCTGGAGTCAATATCTCCAGGAAAGAGATCTTTTCTTTTTTTAATCAACAGAATCCAACTTAATTATGGCTTATTAATTTATAAATCTACTTTGGCCTTACCCAAAGTAACTCCCCATAAACACACACACGCACACACGCACAAACACACACACACACACACACACACACACACACACACACTTTATGAAAGTTTAATTCAATAGATCATGGCTTAAGATAAAAGAGAATTCAGAAAATTTAATTAATCTAATTTACATTTGAAATTCACTCAACTTAGTTTTTAGTTCGAACCTGAATGAAAAACACAAAATCTGATGGAGTAGTATATAAAATATTCAACCAAAATGATAGTTCTTTTGACATTTTGGCTTAGGGGCTCAAAACCAGTTATGGGTAGATATGTTTTAATAAAAGATAGTCCTAAACAAAAAAAATTCAAAAACAAAAAATAAAATTGTGGATGGTTGCCAAATTGGCCCCTTCTTCTTTTTGTCAGCAAATATCATAGATTCTTATACCCAAATACTCTATCTTACAGGCATCATTCATTTATTCAAAGAATATACAGGGAATATTTAATAACTACCAGACACTGCTCTGGCAGCAGGAATATAGCAGGGAGCAAAATAGACTAAAACTCACCCTCTCGAGCCTGTGTTCTATAATGTACTGCTGTGTAAGTGCTTTCAGGAAAAGTAAATCAGGCCAAGGAAATGTTAGAAAACAAGATTTCAGTTAGGGGATTACATCCCAAAGAGGTAACATTTGATCAAAGCCTAAGTGATGTGAGGAACTAAGCCTGCTTCCAGTTTTGTGCAAAGGTTCTGGATCTTCTAGTCTTGTGCAAAGGATCTGGAATCCTCTCTGTTCCGAGAGTTACATCATATTACTTCCTTTATCTACACTTTTACTTGTATCATTCTGTCCCCCAAACGCCCTCTAATTTACTTCCGCCTTTTGAAATCCAATCAGTTCATGCTTCCATGACCCCTTCTCTAAAAACCCTTGTCAACACTCCATTCCTGCCTTTCACTGCCACTTACTGTGATCTGTGCCCAATGTCATCATACTTAGAATCTAAAAGAGAAGAGAACTGATACTTATAGAATTTCTACTATGAACCACAATCTCTGCCGAAGTCTTTTATATATTATCTCATTTAATATTTATGAGATTTCTATGAGGTTAGGTATTACTATTCAATTTCACAGGTGAGAGAACGGAGCTTCTGAGAAATTCTGACCACACAGCTAGTAAGTGGCAAAGACAAAAATTCATACCCAGTTTCATATAACTTCATACATTTCATTCATTGTACTTATTCACTTATGCTTCTATATCAAAAACAGTGTGTCTTACGTCTTTTTCCAAGTTTAGGATGTAGATGATTTTCAATGCTTTTGTCTGAAATTCTATTCACTTTCCCCTCTGCATATCAAATTTTCAGGGCCCAGCATGCTATAATGCTTTTCTAAATTAGTGAAAGCCACACTGATGTCTCTTCTCTAATGCCTGGTACACTTGGAATCCCAATTGAACAGATTGGCACCTATTGATTTCTCTATTTGTGTGATTCTTAATTTGTTTTCTACACATAATTATTTATGAATCTAATGAGACCCCTAGATGGCCTCCCCAGAAAAATAATGAATATAATGACAATACTGTGCATTCCTGAAACTCATCCCTGGATCCAATTCTTTGAATACTTTTATTTAAACTACCCAAGAAAATTACGTGCTCCTTAAGAACAGAAACTATAATTTATTTTCTCTTGAGCTCCCTGCAGTGCCTGGCACAGTGCTGAACAAATATTAAGTGACTAGCTTGTCAAAGAACCTGTGCTTTAGATTATGCAAAGTGATAGGTTTTTAGCATAAACCCATCTAATTCCATTTGCTGGAATAAAAACAGGTTGTTTGCATTTTGCAGAACCCAAAGGTTGGGGGATTATAACTTTAAAAAGGGAGCATAATATAGTTCAGTCCCACTGTCTTGGGGTTACTGAGCTGTGAATTCTGAAGCTGGCTAAAGAATCTGGATTCACATGTTTAAGAGGCATGTCTGAAAGGAACCATAGAAACAGTGGAGCTCAACTAGGACTTCATGCTCCCTGCCTGTTCTCTCAAAGAGAACATCCAAAGAATATTTTCTCCCAGTGATATTATTGGAATTTCTCATTATAAAATAATAATCGTAATCATGATTGTAAAGTGAAAGTAAATATTATTAGATTTTAAAAAGAAGACTAGGGGCGCCTGGGTGGCGCAGTCGGTTAAGCGTCCGACTTCAGCCAGGTCACGATCTCGCGGTCCGTGAGTTCGAGCCCCGCGTCCGGCTCTGGGCTGATGGCTCGGAGCCTGGAGCCTGTTTCCGATTCTGTGTCTCCCTCTCTCTCTGCCCCTCCCCCGTTCATTCTCTGTCTCTCTCTGTCCCAAAAAAATAAATAAACGTTGAAAAAAAAATTTAAAAAGAAGACTATAAAAGCAGCTACTAAAAATCACTGTGATGAATTCTTCCAACTCACGTAATATCATTTTTTAATTTAGATTCAAATAAAATGAATATTCTGAGAGAATTGGCTGAATATACACATTGCAATAGAGGAAAATCCTGTAAAAGCAAACCTACATTTTAAAACAACCAAATAGAAACAGTAGGAATAAAAGACGAAACACGATATTTCATCCTGAAATTTAGATCACTAGGTAACAAACAAACAAAAAAAGGAACAAAACAGTAACGTAGGAAGGGTTAGACTGCAAGATGCCCCATTCCTAACATTGTCTGTCCTGGAAATCTCATCCTGGACCGTCCCTCAGTGGATTCCACATGCAGGGTCCATGTACACACACCTGCAACTCATGGTTGGTACAACTTATTTCCTGAAGCCCACCCACCTCCAAAGAAACAGCCTTCCCTTAATTTTCTAAATCTAAAGGATGGCATCTCACTTGCTCTCGCTATAATTTCCAGCCCAGCATAAAAAAACTTTCCTCTACAATTGTCTCCCTAAGATTCCATTCACATAGCAACACATTTTTTCTTCTGTTTTGGATACAGTTACTCCCTGACTCTCATTATCACTGGTAATTGGGCTTTTTTTTTTTTTTTTTGCATTGTAGTTAAAAAGAAAAGAAAAAAGAAAGAAAGAAAGAAAGACAAAAAGAAAGAATATCCAGATTTAATTACACATTTGTCACCATACTTTAAGAACTTTCTGGGTTTAAAGGCTTAATGTTTCTTGCTCTTTTGATAGTTTGAGAATGTTTTGTTTTGAATTCATTTTGCCTGCTCCTTTCAAAATATACAAAGGAGGAAAAAATGGGGAAGATACAAGCTGCACTGTCAACAGGCTGGTCCTGCGTTGCTTTTATTATCTTGACTACAGCCACCAATAAAAAAACAGACAATTTACATAAATTACCTATAAACACTGTCCCAAAAAAGACTGCAATGCTGACTTTCTTGTTGACTTGTAATGTTGACTTGTCTTGGGAATTGTTAGGACCATGGGTAGTCTTGGAAACTCCAAATGACTTTTATAGCCAAATGTTATTTTTTGACATCTCCAACCACTTTACTACAATTTTCATCATTGCTCCTTAACAATGGTAATACTGAAGAATATTCAAAGAATATAAAAAAGAAAAGGAAGAAATCAGAAATATATAAGAACAAACTAAAAATCAGAACTAGGTTTGGAAGGATTAAGATAGAGAGGGCAATGATTACAGTCCATATTCATAAAATACGCAAATAATAATAATAATAGCATATAGAGTAAAATATATATGTATAATATATTCCATAGTATAATGAACTAAATATATGGAAATTATAGTATCTTTGTCATTTTTTATGAAGGGCATATGAATGAACTTTAGGGCAATGAAGTTTGTAGGCACTCCATACTACAAATTGAATGGCACCCTGGAAAGAAAGGTGCAACTCGGTGTTTCTGCATAGTAATTAGTGTGGGCCAGTTATTTCTCTATGTACTTGCCTACATCACTACACCGTACCTTCCTCACAACAGGACCTATTGTTATCTTTGTAACTTCAGTCCCAACACAAGGCTTTAAAATGTCAATACTAATATTTGTAGAGAGTTTCACAAAATCCCTGCGAATAAATGGAAGAGATGTTATTATCTACTTTAGACACATAAAGCAAAACAAATCTCAGGCAGTATAAGTGACTAGACCAAGAACTCTCAGTTAAATGATCATTGGTCATTTACTAACAACCATTACTGAATGACTAGTATGTACCAAACTCCAAGAGTACAACCAAGGACGAGGCGTAATCGTTATTGTGGAGTGGCTAACAATCTAATGGGGAGAAAGACATAATGCCCATGTAAACAAATAAGTAAAATAACTTCAGATACTACTGATAAGCAAAATGAAAGCAACATGGTGGGACAGTAGGGTCTCAATTGCTTTAGGTGGCAGGCTTACAGAACGTACTTTGGGAAGGCCTCTCTGAAGAGGTGACCTTTGAATGTCAACCTCAATGCAGAGAAAGCTGCCTGTAAGAATCAGGAGAAAGAGCATCCCAAATAGAAGAAAATCAAAGATCAAGTCTTGAAACAAGCTGGTGAAGAGCAGAAGGACCAGAGTGGCTGAAATGCTATGAGTAAGCAGGAGCTTTTAAGTCAGAAGGAAAGGCTGGGCATTACAAGTAAAGAGGATAGGTTTTATACTGGCTACATTGGAAATTGGCCTTAAGCAGGGAAGCAGGGGGATATGGTTTAAACTTTAGAAAGCTTACTTTAGCCAATATGTAGAAAATAAGGTAAGAAAGGGGCAGAAGTTACATTCAGGGCCCAGTGCAATCATTCAGGAAGGAGATTGTGTTGTGCATTACATCCCTTTGAAACACTGTCAGAGAGAGAACATCTAACTGGAAGAAATGAATATGATCTCCCTGAATTTTATCTTTACCAATGTCCAAGCACAGGAAAGAGCCCAGGAGAAGGGAATTAGCTTATAAGCCAAATTTAGTATTTGCACCTTACTTCTGATTAACTTTACTGTAAGTTACCAGGCCTGGTGAGAGTCCACCTAATCTTGGTGAGACACCAAAATTACAAAGAATAAAACAACATTGAAATGTTACATGGAACATGTCTGCTTGACATCCCCTCTCACTGTATCCTTTCAGGCATTTCCTTTTCACTCAATGGCCCTGTTGAACAGATTAATATATTCAATGCACAACATGATAACTGCAATTCTGAGATATGAGGCTGCCCACAGTTGTTTCCAGGAATACAACAAAAATGCCATGGAGAGACTGCCAAAGAGCCATTTCACACGTAACTTCAAATTTTAAGTTTTCTTTGAAAAGTGGCTTTTGCCAAATGTAAGCACAGCAAGAAGGTGTGAGATATCTCTAGTGGAGATAAGGAAAAGAGTTTGGTTAAAAATAACTAGCATTATATATTATTTTATTATTTGTAAAGTACTTTCCTGTACAATGCCTCATATGATTCTCAAACTAACACTATGAAGTAGGATAAGAATAATAATAATCTCCAATATGGAGATGAATAAACAAGTTCAGGGAAGTTAGTGACTTAACCAAGAAAACTCAACCAGTAACTAGCCAACTGGGCCAGAACTTGAAACCAGTTCTTCTGACATTCAAGGTCATGCTGGTTCCATCACTCTCTACTGTTTGCATTGAGTGAAGGCTCTCTTGTCCAAGAAATCTGCATAGTACTCAAGTTAAGAGCATAAACTTTGAGGTCAGGAACAGCTCCATCGATTGATCTGTGCCCCAATTCTGCTACTTGATTGGCATCTCTCTGTGACACAACTAATTTCACCTCAAAGTCTTTTTTTGAGGATTAACACAATGGATGGAAAGATTTCATCATGCTTTCTTAAGCAACAGCAATAACTCTATAAATGACAGTTTTAGAAATGGATGACCATCACAACTAAATGAAAAATATACTCTAATTGGCTTTAAAATACCACTGTAAAACCAAATTAGGGATCAGGTGACTCAGACAGGTACTACACCCTGCATAAAGCTTTCAAGGAAGATTTCCAGTCCATCCTCTATATCTCACTTATAATTAATAGAAGGCTGGGGATTTAAATGTAATGTATTAAACATAAAACAAGAAAAACAAAAAGTTAGGTCTCTTAGGAGCTTCAGTTTAATATTTCTATCCATCTGCATGTAAATGGGTGTTCAAAAAAACTCACTTCCAATTAATCCCAAATACTTTATCATTTCAATAGTTGCAGAGATTCCACAATATGGCAGCAGTGTCTCATTGATATTTAGGATTGATTTATGTTGGAGGACAGACCACAGATTCCTGGGCATCCTGGCAAAGAGGCTTGTCATACTCAGCATCCTGTCCTGGCTTTCCCCCAGGAGCTGTGGCCTCCCCCTGCTAGCATCCTTCAACCCCATATTCTAAATCAAGCAGGACATACAGCTGGGATTGCATGTAGCAGCACTTCTTTATGATGTCATTCCTTGAGCCCAGCCAGTTCTGCTTGCAGCTGTAACAAATCTGTATGCTATCTCCCAAGTCCTAGGGAATGGCACCCTTTTGAGGTTCTAAAGCTCTGCTTGGACTGAGGCCACAAATGAGGCCAAAGCCATCAAAGAATTGTTCTTAGCCCAACACAAAAGTGCTAAATTTGATGAAAGATTCTGGCAACAAAGAAAGTCTCTTACAAAGCATTGCTTGGCACATGGCTATTAATTATCCTGCCAGGAAAAGCAGTTGCTGGTCCTCGGAAAGGATGTCTTTGAGAGACGTGGGAATGACTAGAGGGCTCCACTGTTTTTCAGAGGCTCTGCGATTATGCTACCATTTCTTAGCTGCATATGTCTTTTCATTTGCTTTTAATCATTGCAACATTTTCTAAAAACTAGATCTAACTATGAATCCAAAAAAAATACTTTATGTATTTTTTAACAATAGGAGATGCTGGATTCTATTTCCTTCTACTCATCTCTGCAACTGATATAAGCAATTTCCCAACAGCAGCCTCTCTACAGAGTCTGCCTTCTATCTATTCTAGACATCTGTGTACATTTCTCTGTGAGCCACATGATCCACCATTCCAAGATTGGCCTTGATGCTTTCTGTTGTTCCAATCCTAGTCCTTACAATGTTTCTAGTTCTTAATTCATCTCACCCCTACTTCCCAAAACTATAGACCTCTATGACCAGTACTATTAACTTCCCTATTTGGCTCTTAAATATATATCTGATTTTGATGGATTTCCTATTCATTGCACTTGCTTTGTTTCCAAAATTCTCCATTTTGGGAGTCTTAGAGGAGCCAAGAATTGTCTCTACCAAGTCAGCTGATTTAGGAAAATTTGCTAACAACTCTCCTTTTTCATTCTGCAATTAGTTACTTAGCAGAGGGCCAGGCATAGGGAGAGATACTAAGGACATGGCGGTGAAAAAATAGACACGTTCCATACCCTTGGGAAGGAGCAGATGCTAAACAAGTAATCACACATATAACTAGAAAATGAAAGCTGTGATAAGTGCTAGGAAAAAAATATGGGGGTGGGAGGGAATCAAGGAAGGTCCCTGAGGAAGCGATTGCCTTTGTCATAGGACCATAATCACTCTGTGTTTAATTGTGCTTTTTGATTAGTTATTGAAAGCAGAATGTTGTATTACTTTGGTTAATATTCAGCATGTGATCCAGATACTCTCTGCAGCTGTGCCCAGAGAGTTTGGTCTTATTTCTTTTGGAATTTCCTGTGGAGTAGAAGCATTCATTTCCCATGGCCATATTTGATGGATTAAAATAAGTGCTACTCATTTGTCAGCTCAGCTATAATGTCAGAGGAAAATTCTCCATTCCATTTCTGGTATTCCCTGTGATCCTTGGCTATATCTACTTCATAGAGGAGAAAGGTGAGATCCTTTGTGTTTAAGTGATCTCACCCAAGGCCTCTGTAGGTTCATGATAGAGAAAGTTTCAGAAGACAGAGCTCGGGGTTATTAGTTCTTGAACACTGACTCAGTGTCTATAGTGAATGACCTGAATTCTCACATGCAGCCTGCTGACACTGGTAGAGGCTTATATCCTGCGGTGACCCATCCAAAGTACTTAAGAGGATGATGCATGAAAGAGAGAGACCATTTGGGGAAATCAAAAGCCAAGTTCCACCACCACCACTAAGGCAAGAACATTAGTCATTTCACCCAGAAGAATGAAGCCATTTCTGCCCTCCTAGACTCAGGGATAGAGTTCAGTAAAGTTCACTGTTAGTGTGAAGGAAGAAGAGAAACAAGACCCATTTCAGACAATCATGACCAGGGGCACCCTACAAGATTTGTCATCCAAATCTTACAACAATCCTATAGGATGGGCATAGGATCTTGCCATGATGCAGAATTGGAGTCCCAGAGCCATTTATATGGTGGAAAGAGACATGGCCCATTCTATAACCCATCTAGGTGAGAACCCAAAGCCCTTAAGCTTCCCCCTACACCTAACCATGTTGAAAAAAATAGAGTATGAATTAAGAGTTAAGTTTGTTGTAAGATATGTAACATTTTCCAGTAAATTTCCTTGATGAGTGTCTTTTTTATATATAATGATTTATCAACAGAAAGTTTTATTTTTAAACTTAAACTTTTAAACTTTTAAACTTTAAAAAATCTGAATAATAGTTCAGAGAATATAATTCAGAGAACAATAGTTCAAAGTTGAGGGCTCTGAAGTCCAATATACTTGGGTTTTCATTCTGTTGCTTCTGTTCACTGGCTTTACTATCTTCTTGACTTTATCTCACCTGTAAAGTCAGGCTAATAACAGTACACTCTGGGGCACCTGGGTGATTCAGTCAGTTTAACATCTGACACTTGATGTTAGTAAGATCTAGCCCCATGTTGGGCTCTGCACTGAGCATGGAGCCTATCTGAGATTCTCTCTCTCTCTCTCTCTCTCTCTCTCTCTCTCTCTCTCTCTCTCTCATTCTCTCCCTCTGCCCTCTCTGCCTCAAAATAAATAAACTTAAAAATTAAAAAAAAGTACACCCCATTAGAAATTTTTCGAGTGTTGTATTGAATAATGCAGGCGTATTGCTTAATGTCTGACACATACTCAAAAAATGGTAGCTATCTTTTTATAATCTATATTCACATGAATGAAATTGTTTCCTGAAGCTGTGTTAAGTGACTGAAAAAGCTAAGCCAAATAAGCACACACCATTACATAATCTCAATAAAAGCTCAGATCTGCAGTACATATCCTATATTCCATTGTTTAAGTCTCAACCTTCTAGAAAACCTAGCTCAGACATCTTTGAAGCAAAACATAAGAATGACCATGTAATAAAAAGATCACAGAATTCAGGATCCAAAGAGCAAGGTTCTAGTCCCAACTCCCCACCTGTGATTATATGATCTTAGACTTAATTCTTATGAACTGATGAATAATCCCATGTTTAACATAAAGAAAAGAGAATTCCCCTCCTCTACATAGTTTCAGTATCAAAGTAGGTCATGTCAAAGCATATAAAAGTCTAGTAAGTATGTTTTTTTAGTAAATAAAACAGAAAAATTCAAGAATTGTCTTAGTTGATCTGTTAGGGCAAATAGGACTAATACAATTAAAAGACATCAAAGCAAAGCAGTAAGTACAAAATTTTTTTGTTCATCTATGGACTATTCATTATCATCCAATGTTTGCTTAGATTATATAATGAACCATCAGATACCAGTTGAAATCAGAAAGCTAGGAAAATATCAGGTAGCGTTGTAGGTCATAGCTTTGCCAAAAGAAATTTATTGTTTGGAACTTGGATTTATTTTAATCTGAGGATATTTGAATTCAGGTCTTAGGCCAATCTGCCTCAATAATTTATAAGGATATTTTATCAAGTAGTATATTTAAAAAATTGAGCAAATTCTAGATGCAAAAATCCCTAACAAGATCAATTATATTAAATTAAATAAATTCCTTCAAAGAGTAAATACAAATTTTGTAGAGAAATAATTGAAGATTGGCATATAAACCTTGCTCATTATTTTAAAGGATAAATGTTTCTCTAACATCATTATATGAATTTAAGGTACTACTTAAGGACAACAGTGAAAGCAGTTTCATAAGATTTCAGCTTCAAATTTGGGTATAAAGAGACATGCATGACAAAACATTCAGTTTTTTAAGTCAATTTTTACTGAATAGATTAAAGCTAAACACTAAGATTATTTTAATTAACAGAATCAATGATATGCAAATCTTGGTAGACTATCACTTGAAACCAGTTCTATTCTTAATGGTACAAAAATAGATACAATGAAATACTTTTATTCTAATTAAATGTTTTAAAAATACACTTAAGGAGAAGAGCAAAACAGCTTAGTATCTACCCACCATCTTAAGCAAGTACCTTTCCCAAATGCCTCCTTTAGGGTTAAATAGGCAGTGTGTTTGTAATCCTTAGTCCTGCCTAAAGTTCTCTTCCCAAACTCTTTATTCTGCAAAGGAAACCATTATAGCAGCATCCATCTTTCCTTTCATATGGGAAGATTCCAGTTACATTTGAGGACAAGCTTTAAGGTCTTGATTCTAGACCAATAGATTCTAGGGATAAATAGACCAATAGTGTCCAGCTGCCTGTCAGCGCAACACAGCCTGACTGTAGCTCTGTCTCTGGGATGTACTCTGCTCCACCTCCTTTCTCTCCTTCAGTTCTCTTCTACCCTGGCAGAACCCTTAGGGGTTTAATTCTCAGGGACCTTGGGGTCAATGAAAATCTCTCAAAATCACATAGAAATCAGGAGAAAGTTCAAAATCAGCCAGCAGTAGACACATTGGTTACAAAGTGGAGGTTCCAAAGGTTATTTGTCAAAACCTAAAATTGAAAACCACTTTTGGAACACAATGGAACCATTCTTCAATAAACACTACACTTTCTAAAGCTTTATATATTCCTCCTTTATCTAGTCTAGAAAATAAAATTTCACCTACAAATGCTAAAAGAAGATAATACAAAAAATTCCATAGAAGAGCCCAAACCTTTCAAATCTTGCCACGTGAAATTTGTTTTATGTATAGCAGGTTAGTTCCATATGAACTTAAATCATGTTCATTCTCCCAAATCAATTTTCACATTGTACATAAGGACAGAGAAAAAAACAATCTCTCCTGTACTGATCAATTTTTATGCTTCAAAAACAACAACAAAAACACACAAAAAACCCACAGATATGATTATTCCCACCTCACAAAACATATCTAGGGGATTTATACACCCCAAAATGCCTTGACACCATATTTTTTAAGTTAAAAGGCTATGGGTTTTACTTGATCATAATCTTCAGCTTTATGAAGATTTATTTTATAGGAAGAAACCAGCTGTTTTATACCTTCACCAAGGCCTGATAAAGAATTTAGGTTGAGATGAGAGGAATTTTATGAGCTGTAAATACAAATTGTTGGTAGAGGGGGCTTTTAAGATGCTTTAACAGGTTATTAAGTATTAGCTATCTGAGATGGTTTAAATATCTAATCATACACAGACAAACAATGAGCTTTGGGGATTGCTTGCAGACCTATGATTCTGTAGAAATAGGCCATGACACAGGTGTCTTTCAAGATAAATATGTCTTCTATGTATTGAAGAAGGATTTAAAATGTTGAATTTGCATATATTGTGATTAAATCTCTACCTCCTAGCAGGCTCATACAACTTTAAAAATATAAAATATTTTGTGTTCTCGTTAGTGATTACAATCTTCAGCAAAAATGTTTATAATCCTCTCACTGAAACTTACCATCTTTGATATCTTTATTATGATTCCTATTGAGTGGACCTTAATCAAAATGCATCAAAAGTTGTAGGCAAAAAGATAACCAAGCTGGCAAAGAACATCAAATATGTTCATGTGATTGGTGCATATTCCCCCACAATGGGGAATAATTATGCCAATTGTCAGACTCATGAGGCTACACTTTCCTGCAGCAATTTGTACCTAGAGTGGGTGATATGGATGAACAAAGCACACAAAAGTACACATCTAAATTGAGTATTCTGGAAAATAATCTCTGTGTTTGACTTGAGCCAAAATCAGACCAACTTACCTTAGCCAATGTACCAAGAACTTAGGGCCACATGATTATATTGTTATTCATCTAGATAGAAACTTTTTAATATGTTTATAATAAAATGTAAGCGACTGTGTTTCTGAACAGAAGAGTCAACCCAAGTGAAGAATCAAAGGAGCAGATGGGCTTCTTAACTGCACTATTTGCATATCCTTATGGAATGGCAGAATCTTTCACGTTTGGTTCTTTCTACTTTAGAAAGTGATCATTCTGAACATGAGTCACAGCTCTATGACTTCTATTTTAGTATTACCTTGTGTAAGGCACTTGGCCAAGACCATTAGAATGTTTGGGGTCAGTCATGGAGAGAATTGTGAAGTAGGTTTATGTCATTGCCATTTTATGTGTCAAACGCTCTTTTTGTATTCCTTTTACTCTTTTACAAGATGCGCTGCGATCAAACTCACACATACTCAGTCTACTGGCCTGAACCTTCAAATGAAATTCATTTCTTTTTCTCATTCCTTATCAGAATTCTGGGCTTTCCTGTTCCTAGACTCATCCATCAAGTTTTCAAACATAAATTTCATCTTGAATATTACTGAATATTATTATTTAGATATATAGAACAGCTAGATACATAGATACATAGATAGATGCATGGATAGATCTCATTTTACTCCTTAAAATAACCTCATAGATATTATTTTCTAAGTGATAAGGGAACTAAGGCCAAGATGGTTATCTAGTAGATTGTGGAGCCAAGAATAAAAGGCAACTCCCTCTTGTCTCAACCTCATGGCCTTACTACTCTCATAAAGTAAAGCATCTTTATAGACTAGTCCAGTGCTACAGGAACTAGTTTTAAGTGGAAATTTACTGCACTGAAGGGTATAAAACTAATAGTGAGTTAATGTGTTATCTCACTTATGCGCACTTAGAATAATTTGGTAAATTAGACCTTTAAAACAAAGAAAAAAGAATTTCCAATTTTGAAATATCAAGCATTAATGTATACATTCATACATTCACTCAACAAACCTTCACTAAACACCTACAATGTGCCAGGCACTGTAGAAGGTACTAAAATTACAGCTTGTATAAAGACATTTCTACATCTCGAAAAATTTTGGTCAGGGGAGTTAGGCAATTACACATCATTGATTACAGTGAAGTGGCAAATCATAAAAGACAGGTTTACACTGGCCACTAGGAACACAAAAGGAGTTTGGAAAAAACACTCTGTAAGGTTTCACATGTAATGTGACAAGTGGGTTGAGTTTTGTAGAATGAGGACGTTGATATTGCTGACTTTCAGGACTACGTGAAGAAATCCTATACGCATGAAGAAGTGTGAAACAACATGAGATGAGGCAAGAACTCATCTCATTGTCAGAATGGCTCTGGACAATGTGCAAGGCACAAAGAGAAGGCTGAAAATAAAGGGACATAAACTGATCTTAAGAGTCTGCCCTTTATCTTGAATCCTACAAGAAGCCATCAAAGGATTATTAGCAAAAAAGTGCAGGTTAAGATTTTTGTTAGCAAAAGTTTAGTCTAGCAGTAAAAAGAATTAGAAACAGGCCTTTGAAGAAGCACTTGGGGCAGGAAGGACTTGCCAGTGTTCCTACATCACATGGTAGAGGGCCAGGCTTCCAAATGACCCTGACATATTAAAAGAAAAACTCATGTATAGTAACCAACCTTTCAAAAAGTTTTCCATCATGTCTACTTAAACAGTGCTGTGTTAAGCATTTCCTACTCTAGTTAATGTACTGTATATTGTTTAAGAATTCTGCTTTCTAGTTTGTCTCAGTTAATGTTTTAGGTTTGGCACTTGTCTCAAAGGTTTATGAATGAGAACTTACTGTGGAAATTACGGAAAACAGGTAGTAACAATCTCTGTATTTTGGTGAAAGCCTCATTTTAACAAAGGGAGAATTAGTAGCTACATGACAGCACTAGTTGAAAATGTAGCTCAAATTAAATTCAAGCAATATTGAAAATTATAGGATCCCTCACTTGCTTTTAGAGAAAAAGGTCAGTTCTCCAACTGTTGACAGGAAGAGAGAAAGGAGCTTGATATTTAAGGAAAATTGCCTACAGCTTTAAGGAACTATGGAGAAAACAGCAGTCTCAATGGTCTGTTTTATTTAATTCTAGCAACGGTTTGAAACTAATAGTTGAACATGTCAGTTGGAAAATATAAAGAAAAAAGATGGGAAAGAAGCTAATCCTTTACAAGGTAATCAAAACACATAAATTCTCATCCCCAAATTGGAAAGCGTCAGAGGATGATGAGGCAAATAAACACATTGTCCTTAAAAATGAAAGTAACAAAAACTAGAAATGATGGAAAAGTAAAAAGGGGGGGGGCGCAAAGAGTGTTTGTCTAAAAAGAGGAGGTAAGTGGAAAAATAGAATTTAACATTTAAAATAAAGATGATTATGTAAGCATGTTTGGAAGACAAATGCAATGAGAAGATGGCTGAACCCATTAAAAAATCACAAGAAAATATTTCTATCTTACAATTCAATGTAGCTTTTCAAATAAGTTATCAATTATGGAATTGCTAATGGAATTCCCCTGTCATCTTTGAATAAAATGTTAAAGATTTTTCATAGTCTTTACCTGTAGAGGAACAGACTATAATCATAAAAATATATGGATATGACATTCTCCAAACTAAGAAGGAAACATATCAAGCCAAAACCATTAATAAAGGTCATAGTGATGAACATCCTTCTAATATTAAAGTGGCTTACAAGGAAAATTCTAGTAATGCAATAGGATGTCCCTGATTCAAACACCATATTGTAGAAGATTCTTATTACAGATTACCCTTTGCAATCTATTTTCTATTACTTTTTCTCCTAATTAGACTACTTTTCTTATTAAATATTTTTAACCTGAAAATATTTACAATATAGATTTTTTAATGAGCATTGGAATGCTAAAAGAAAATCTTTGGTATAATAATCACAAAATTAGCTAATAAAGAAAGTAACTCAGAGTATGTTTCATTCTCTGTGGCCAACATTGGAAATCTTTTCCCTTTATTATACTCATTCTGAAGTAGGAATATATTTAACATAAAAAAGATATGCATGTAAGTTTCTAATAGCCTTATTTCTGCAGAACACTGTCAATGACTGAAGCAGTGTGAGGATTGAAAGGTGTAAATAAATTCTTACAACTTCATACTCAGTGTGCTTTAAAACATGTCAGGGGAAGGCAAGAAGATTAGACTGGTGTATGTGGACCTCTTCAAGTTCCTCATAATTCCATGATTCCAACACCTAACTTACAAACTGAGTTAAAACAGCAAATCAACAAACTCCACTAGTAAATAGCTATTGTTAAAAACAACTGAATACTTAATGTAAGCTCCCTGTAGTTTTAAGTGTAGAAAGCTACTTTCCCCATTTGGAGACTCAGAGAAATAAACTGTTATGGAAAAAAGTAGCTCATATTTACATGTCAGGAATTCTAGACTTTTACATTTATGTATACCCAATATCAATCTCCTTTGTTCATAACAGGAAGAGAAAATCACATCTAGGATTTTGTCCATCAAGTCCTACAAGAAGAAAAAATAAAACAATATTCAAGCCTCAAGAGGATTTTCAGTGCCTGGTTATGTTATTCAAAAAGAAAGTTAAGCTTTAAAATCATTAATTTCATATAGGAGGTAGAGAAATGCATACAATCAGATGTTCACCAGTTGTGAGTCCCATTAGCTATTGATTCATGCTTTATTTATTTCCATGTTTTCTTGAGAGAAGATGCAATTAGCCTCTCACCTGCTAATCAGATACATAGCTTCATACCCCTTAGCATTTCGATGGATATTGATTTATGAAACTCAGGTCAAATTGTCACCAAATATGAAAGTCTTCACTGACTTTTATAAGCCAAGTTATTTTCAAGTAAGAAAAGCAGGCTGAATAGTCATTTAAAGCATGGATCATACTAAGGTTGCCAAGGTACCAACTTAAAATATTCCTAAGCTATTTATGCTTGCTCTTTCCTATGGTTATATGCTTCATCCCAAAGTACTATCTTATAAAAGCAAGCCATGGGTCAATGGACATGGTGGCAGATCCTACTCCTGATTTTGGCTGAGGTCATGATCTCTCAGTTTGTGAGATGGAGGCCCGAGTTGGGCTCCATGCTGATAGCACGGAGCCTGCTTGGGATTCTCTCACTCCTTCTCTCTCTGTCCCTCCCCTGCTCTCTCTCTCTCTCTCTCTCTCTCTCTCAAAATAAATAAATAAACTTAAAAAAATAAAAATAGGGACACCTGGGTGGCTCAGTGGGTTAAGCATCTCACTTCGGCTCAGGACATGATCTCGCAGTCCATGGGTTCGAGACCCACATCAGGCTCTGTGCTGACAGCTCAGAGCCTGGAGCCTGCTTTGGATTCTGTGTCTCCCTTTCTCTCTGCCCCTCCCCTGTTCTCATTCTCTCTCTCTCTCTGTCTCTCTCTCTCTCTCTGTCTGTCTCAAAAATAAATAAACATTAAAAAATTAAAAAAATAAAAATAAAACCATATATGGTTTTTATATCTTATAAAAGATCTCATAGTAATAAAAGAACAATGCATATGCTCAGCATGGTAAAAGTAAGGCAGGATAGCCAGATAGGGAAGTTCGGATTTAGTCCACAGTAAAATCCATATCAGCTCACTGGAAATTCTGAATGAATGACCAACATCTACCATTCACAGATAAAATCAATCCCATCTGTTGTGCCTTCTGAATTATAACTGTTTGGATGCACCAATGCAATGATGTGTAGAATACTCTTCAGCATATAACTGGAATACATATGTTGAGAAAAGACCTAATGAAGGCTTGAGAGTAGTTGTGGTACTTTGTATATGCTCCACCAAAATAAACAAGATGAGATAATTATAAATTTTCAGACATGTGATGGAACAAAGCCAGCTAGAATGCCTCAAATAAATACAAAATGACTCACAGGATAAAGAAGGGAATATTTCAAAGGAAAGATGACCACAATTTTTACTGATATCTTAATACATTTGGCTTTCAAAATCTACCCAGAAATTGAAAGGTGAATATAAACTTTACAATAATTTCTTATAGATCTTATCCTCAAATATTAATTACATTCTTTATGCTTTAGTATGTAGTAGCCTTAGTAAAGTATGTTTTTAAAAAACTGTTGGATGATCAAGAACCCTTTTTAAAAATAGAGGATTCCTGGGATGCCTGGGTGGCTCAGTCCTCTAAGCATCCATCTTTTAATTTCTGCTCAAGTCATGATCTTGTGATTCGTAAATTCAAGCCCCATGTCTGGCTCTGTGCTGTCCGATTCTCTCTCTCCCTCTCTGCCACTCCCCTTCTCTCTCTCTCTCTCTGTCTCTCTTAATTAATTAAATAATTAATTAAATCTCAAAATAAATAAATAAACTTAAAACAAATAAAATAGGGGTGCCTGGGTGGCTCAGTCGGTTGAGCACCCAGCTCTTGACTTTGGTTCAGGTCATGATCTCAGGGTTGGTGAGTTCAAGCCCTGCATTGGGCTCTCTGCTGACAGTGCAGAGCCTGCTTGGGATTCTCTCTCTCTCCTTCTCTCTGCCCCTCCTCTGCTCATGCTCTGTCTCTCTCAAAATCAATAAAATAAACATTTTTTAAAAATATTAAAAAAAAATAGAGCACTACTGAAAGCAGTGGCATATTATTGTGGTTATAGTAGGCAGAATGACAACCCTCTCCCCGCAATGTCTTCAGACTTGTGCATATGTTATGCTGCCTGGCAACAGGGGCTTTGCAAACGTAATTAAGTTTACTAAGCTTCAATTAGGGAAAATTTCCTGCATTATCTTGCGAGTCTAATCTAATCACATGAGCCCTTACAGGCAAAGAGCTTTCTCTGGCTCAAGGTAAAGAGATGAAGCAGAAGAAAAAGTTAGATTCAAAGTGTGAGAGAAACACCTTCTCATTGTTGGAGTGGGGGTAGATGGCAAGCAGAGAAGGAAACCAGGCATCCTCTCAAAACAAAGATGGTCTCTGACTGATAGTCAGGAAAGTCAAGATCTCTGTTCTACAACCACATGGAATTGAATATAGCTAACTCCTGAGTGAGGCAGATTCTTCCACAGAACCTGTAGAAGAGTGCTCAGCCCAGATGATACTTTGATTTCCAGTCTTGTGACATCCTGAACAAAGGACCCAACTGAGCCATGCTCTGCATGGAGTTCTGACCCATGCATGGAGTCATGAGGTAATAAATGAATGCTGTTTCAAGCCACCAAAATTGTGATAATTTATTACAACAGCAATAGAAAACTAATTCAGAAACTCTGGCTCTGGACTCAGACCCTCTACGTTCAAATCCCAGACCGACCACAAAGACATAATTTCAGAGAAAGTTTACTAATTGACCTGTACAAGTTTTCCAATCAGTTTTGCAAGTGATCAACCACTACAGCTAAGCATAATCTTAAGAAAGTCTCCATTCCAAGGCTCTGTATTTTGACTTGGAAAGTTGATTTAATAAAAACAATACCTTCTGCATAACTTTGTTGGGGGATATCAGGCAGATACTGCAAGTAACATATTTAGCTTAGTGGTTGGTATATAGTATGGGCTCAACAAATATTAGCTATTGCTATTTAAATATCAAATACATTTGCTGACATATTTAGCTAGATGTGTATTTGTCTATAATTTACATTGAAATATATCAACAATAAGTGGATTGATGGATAGAGTGTTGGATAAATGGATAGATACGTACATGACAGAGCATGTATAAAATGGAGTTGGTGGATATATGGATGCTCATAGTGAAATCCCTTTCAAGTTTTTGATAATTTTTATTATGAAAATATCGGAACAGGGGTTCCTGGGTGGCTCATTCTCTCTCTCCCTCTCTCTCTGCCCCTCCCCCCAACTCATGCTCTCTCTCTCTCTCTCTCTCTCTCTCTCTCTCTCTCTCAAAATTAGTAAATAAACATTTAAAAAATATATTGGAAAAAAACAAAATTCATGCCAGCAGGCTTTCACTAAGAAAACACCTTATGTTAGGGTAAAACAGTTATTATTAGCAAATTACAAATTTTGAAAATAAATCTTGCTTTTAGCCCTTGCTATTTCTCTCTGGCCTGTCACTGAGATGTTAAGGGAAACAAATTATATAAGGAATGAAAATTCTCAGTGCAAAATGAAACTATTATATGGTATATTTTTATTATACAATTAATAATTCTTCACAAAGTGGTACATTGGTATGTTTTAAAATAGACTCATTCAATCAAATTAAAGGATTCCACCACACTGCTGAAGAAATGTAACATAAATTTAATGACAGCTCCCTTGCTAATCCATGCTCCCTACCTGTCACTGCATTATCACTGCTGCTCAGTATTGCTTTCATTAATTCCTCACTGACTCCCTCCTACATCCACATTGACATCCACATCCTCTAGTTGATTAATTAGCATATGAAGTTGCTTTGAATCTTGGATCACTGTAAATGCTGAATTATTAAAGAAAGATTAATACAGTTACTACACAGATTGACTTTAAACTTCACCAAATGTATTATATACCTCATTTTTATCCAGATACCAAAATGTTTAGTAATCCTTCTTTTAATAATTAGCTATTTGTAACCAAGGATTTTAATCTATACTTACTATAGATGGTTGAGTCAAGAATTCAGAATTTACAAATATCTTACCATGACCCCTACCCCTCAAGTCTAGAATACATGTAAAATTTCTATGATTTAGCAGTTGCATTTCATATGAGTATTCTTACATAAACTGTCAAAATTTTACTTTCATATTTTACTAAATCTGAAGTAATTTTGAAATTTAGTACCTAAAAATTTGGAGTCTAGCTCTTATATGCAGGTTCAAAGCATACTAAAAATGGAAGTTAGGAAAATGTTTATAGGTCTTAATAATCAAATGATAATTACAAAATTCCATCTTTATAATGCATGTTCTGGATGCTATAAGAATTAATAAACAAATGAGTAGAATACCAAGACTGCACAAGCAAGTCAATATGAAGAGGTGTAAGCACTGGTTTTGATTTGCACCTGGTTCCCATCAATAACCCTTAGAATAATACTCAACAGACCTAGTTCTAGCAAGAAAAAAAGTCTGTGTACTCTTTTCAAACTACATGGGGAGAAAGCTAATTTAAATTGACATTTTTCTAACTCATTTATAATAAATTACTTGCTCTCCCAGATGAGTGGGAAAATGATATTTCTAGTGTTTATATTACAGTGATTATGACTGATTATTCATTAGATTTTCTTTAAAATATGCATTCCCACAATCAGCTAAAATGTAAAGAAAAATTTTTAACCCCAAGGACAATATATTTCATCATAATTAAAGAAGTGCTGAGGAAACCCATTGATTCTAGAAGGTTCAAGTTGATCATAATGCACAGAAATAGCCTAGCTACTAAAACTGAATGTGGATGCTCCAAAATGTTTCAAATTGTTCCCAGTAACAACTACATTTCACTTGCACAGAGATCATTAAGACCAAGTCAGTAATCATTCTGTATGTTGAAAGATGGCACATACAAGCCAAGTGAATCAGCTGTATTTCCTGGCCTAGCAGGGCTAACTAGGTGAGTAGGAAATAAGTAAGGAGGGGAGGGGGCAAAGTAGAGTCCAAACAGGGTATTGACCCCAGCAACACCTTTAGCCAGTGAGTTAGGAAAAGGCTCATGGAATAAACCTCTTGGACTCTTCAGTCACATTTTCACATGAACAATATCAAAATTAACATCAGAGCCAGATGTATTTGAATTTTAATTCATCTTTCTGCATTTGAACTAGATGATATCTTAATTCCTCTCTGTATCAGTGCAGTGGCCCAATCAAAATGGATAAATGAGGATCCTTTAATGAAGGAATGAGGAGCTATTTATAAAGGTGTTGGAAAAGTTAAGGAAATGCACAAGGGATGGTGAATCAACCCAGAGATGGCAATAGCAGAAAGCGTACCATCCCTAGTCGTGAAAAGACAAATGAAGGCACAGTATCAGGGAAAGCTGCCCTTTTAGGGGAGAAGCAGTTGGTGAAGAAGCACAGCTATTGCCAATTTAAGGCCCAGCAGGGAGGCAGGGACTTCTGGTCTTCTCCTTCTGGACTCATGCTAGCTCCTCCAATTGGCTGAACCCTACAGGAATACAGAGGGCAAGGAATGTAGCCCATTGAATACACCTCTAGAGCACAAAGAAGGTGGGGGGAAAGGATCTGGAAAGGCAAAGAATATCCTATATGTTCTACACAACCCAACACAATTCATTATTTTAAACAGTAGAAAAAAGAGAGATGAGCAAAACTAGTGAGCAGGAATAAAAACATGACAGAACTGTCTACAGCTCTCCACCAGTGGCTGAGTCAAGTGGCTCAATAATTCCACAAATGTAAACTAAGCCAAGTCAGCCCTCTTTCCAAGTGGTAAAATATTGAAGTGATAAAAGCTACTGTTCCTCATCTGAGTGGAAAGCACTCAGGTTTTTCCCATTAAGTGCGATACTAGCTATAAGATTTTCTTATATGCACTTTAACTGATTGAGGGTATTCCTTTTGTTCCTAACTTATTAAAACTTTTTATCATGAATTCTCATTCCTTTTTTTTTTTTTGCATCTGTTGAAAACATTAGATCATTTTCCTCTGTTAATGTATTGATATGGTGAGTTACATTGCTTTCTTTTCAAATAATAAACTTACCTTGCATTCCAGGGAAAAAACCCAGTTGGTCAGGATATATTATCTTTTTTACATTTTGTTAAATTCTATTTGTCAACATTTGATAATGATTTTTTTAGTCTATACTCATGAAAGATATTGATCTATAGCTTTCTTATAATGTATTTTGTTTTGAATACATTCTTTGAATTTGCTTTGAATAATACTGGTCTCATAAAGTGATTTGGGAAACATTCCATCCTCTTCTATTTTTCATTAGAATTTTTTGTAGAAGTGATAGTATTTCTTCCCAAATGTTTTATAGCATCTACCAGTGAAGGTATTTGGATCTGAATTTTTTTGATAGAAAGATTGTTTTAGATATAAGTTCAATTTCTTTAATAAATTGCAGGCTATTCATATTATCAATTTATTTTAATTCTTTTTAAAAAATCACATACAATTCACCATTTTGAAGTGTACAATTCAATAGTTTTTAGTATACTTACAGAATGTAAAATTGTACCTACTATTCTAATTTTAGGATGTTCTATCACACCAAAAAGTAATTCCATACAATAGCTGTCACTTCCTATTTCTCCTTCCCCTCAGTCCATGGCAACTGCTTATCTACTTTTGTCTCTATAGAATTACATATTCTGCACCTTTTTTTATAAATGGAATCATATAATATATGACCTTCTTGGGCTTGGCTTCTTTCAATTAGCATACTGTGTTCATGGTTTATTCACACTGTAGCATGTATCAGTATTTCATTTTTATTAACAAATCATATATTATATGGATATGCCACATTTAATTTATCCATGCATCAGTTGATGACCTTTTGAGTTGATTCCACTTTTTGCTTAATATGAATAATGCTGGGGCACCTGGGTAGCCCAGTCAGTTGGGCATCCAACTCTTGATTTGGGCTCAGGTCATGATCTCAGTTTGTAGGATTGAATGCTGACAGCACAGAATCTGCTTGGGATTCTCTCTCTCCCTCTCTCTCTCTCTGCCCCTCCCCTGCCTATGTGCACACACACACTCGCTATCTCTATCTCAAAATCAATAAACATTTTAAAAATATAATGCTGCTATGAACATTCGTGTACAAGTTTTTGTATGGACATATGTTTTCAAATCCTCTTGGGTATACAGCTAGGACTGGAATTGTTAGGTTATATGGTAACTCTGTGTTTAACCAGCTGAGGAAGTCCCACACTCTTTTCCAAAGTTGCTACATTTTATATTTTCACCCAGAACGAATGAGGGTTCTGATTTCTCCACATCCTTGTCAATACATGCTACTGTCCATCTTCTTTATTATAGCCATCCTTCTAGATGTTTGGTGATTATCTCACTGTGGTTTTGATTTGCATGTCCCTAATGACTAACAATGTTGAGCATCTTTTGATGTGCCTTATTGGCTATTTGCATGTCTTTTTTGGAGAAATGTCTATTCAGATTCTTGGCCCATTTTTTAAATTGAATTCCTTTTTATTATTAAGTTTATGAGTTCTTTATGTATCATGAATGAATACCAGTCCCTTATCAGATATACAATTTGAAAATATTTATTTCAATATGTAGGTTGTCCTTTCATCTTTCTTATTACTGTTATAACTTAGTTTTTACTATATCTATTTTATTTTGTGTCATTGATTTTTCTGCTTCTTTGCATGACTTTTGATGATTTCACTGAATTCCCTGAGTCTTAGGTCTTTCTACAGTTCCCTGTTGGAGCAGGAGCTATCCCCAGTTCTATATGACCTCTGGGATTATTTCACAAATCCACTTTCCAGTAGTTCTTCCCCACATATGCATAGTGTATTCGACCAAAAATTGAAAAATTCTAGTTTTCATATATCCAAAACAATATGGGAAGTTCCATCCTCTTTCATATTTTGCTCTGCAAATTACAGCATCCCTGGCCTCCCCACACACTAGACTCTTGTCTCCTCTAATAAAAGAGATTATTGGATTCTTTTAGATTCTCTCTCCCTGCCCACTAGCCTGGAAACTATCTCCAGGGAGTCATCTGGGACAGTGGCAGAACTCACCTTACTTGTTTTCCTTCTCTCAAGGACCATTACCCTGTGGCCTGGATATAGTTAAGATAAAAGAAAATCAAGAGTTTGGAAAATGAGTTTAGAAAGTCAGAAATCATAAATTCCCTTCTAAGGAATTTATCGCTGTTGTTTTTAAATTGTTTTTGTGCTGTTTTTTTTTCCAAAAAGGGATACAATCAGTTAGTTATGTAATTAAAAGAATCACCAAATAACAGTGTGAAAGAAGGTTTACAGGACAAAAATTATAATGGGGACCTGAAATGGGGTGGAAATTTTTGACAAGGTGGAAAACTGCATTTATAAATCACTCTAGAAATAAATGGCTCTGATGGGTATACCATTAAATCTGAAGAATGGCACAAAGGAAAGATTCCATGATGATGTTAGATTTATAACCTAAGAAAGTCAGTGATAATGATTCTAGGGAAAAGATTAAAGAATGCAAAAGAAGAAGTTATTTTTTTTAATGGGGGAGGAAGCTAAATAGTTAAAATCTAGATTATACACATTACATGTGATATACAACTAAATGTATTAAGACCTCAAAATATTTCTCTTTCTTTTTAATGTTTAGAGAGAGAGAGGAGGTGTGTGTTCACATGAGTATGGGAGGGGCAGAGAGAGAGAGGGAGAGAGAGAATCCCAAGCAGGCTCCACTCTCAGCCCCTGGAGCCTGACGTTGGGCTTGATCTCACAATCACAAGATCACGACCAGAGCTGAAATCAAGAGTCAGTCACACAACTGACTGAGCCACCCAGGCGCCCCAAGACCTCAAAATATTTCTTGTTGATATTTGTAGGCATTATATTTTACTTGATAATCCTGTATTAATAAGTGGAAAGATGTTAGAAATTGGTAAACAAGTGATTTTTTCATCCTTTATAAACTTTATCCAAATCCTCATTCATTAGTAATTCCCTTATCATAATAATTACCCAATTTTTGGACATCCTGTCTAAATTGCAACACAATTCAACTTTGGATACAGCAAATGTCTGCTTTGAAACCAGTGTGGATGAACTTTCATCTACCTTGAGTTCATCTGTGAGGTTTTGGCAGAAGAGTCAAGATGCCTAAAGACAGTGTTAGAATCTTTAAACAAACTAAATTAAAAGATGACTCTCACTTAAGCATATATTTAGAGCAATGTTGAGACAATTTTAAAATAAAATCTTCTTTTCTGTACTTTTCAAAAGTACATCTTTTTCCAAAGATGTTTTGGACAAAAACAAAATAAGAAAAGAAAGAGCATGTGCTAGGGGATGGATAATTCCCCACACTGCAATATCTTTTTTTCTCCAAATGCAACTAGCATGGTAAGTTAGTTCCTGTTTCAGAAGAAGACTGTAATTCATCAAAATTGCCCTAATCTAAGTTTTTGTCCCTTATCAAAAGAAAGTGAGTTCAACTTACACTGAGACCAGAGTGCCAAAACTTTTTCCTAATTAATCAATTGCTCATTTATGGCTGCAAGACTCCTTTAGAGATTTTTACCATGTCTAAGTCCCATGGAGGCATCATCTACAGATCATGATCTTTTAAACAAATGATGAGAATTTCAGCAACACTGCATTACAGACTTCCAACAGTGAATTTTCTATTTGACTGGATTTTATTCCCCCAAGAATTCCTACTAGCTGGTGAAATATGAACATTTGTTCAAAGTTATAAATGACTTCCTGACTTCATTCATTACTGTAGAAATATCTATCCAGATTTGCCTTCAGGAATAAAAATTATTAAATAGATATTTTCTGTTTTAAAATATGTATAAAATTCAATAACTTAAGATCAAATAACCTATACAAATTTATCTTTTGGTCTATTATCTTCCATGTTAAAAGAAACTTCAAGATCTGGCTATCAGGTATCATACAAATTAAGAAAAGTGTAATGGAATGATTTGTAAACCAGCATTTCATATTGATCGATCTTTGTTTAAGAAGGATTTGTAGCTAAACTCAGAGGTTCAAGTGTCCCTTAATTTTCACTTAGTTGAGATGACTAATAATATTATTTTCTCTGTGAAAGTTCTTCAACAATTGAATGTCAGTCACTAAGCACCACATGTAAATTTGGTTACCATTTTGGGCACTCTAATGGAAGGCTAAAAAGTATGAAATGGCCCAGTGGGGGAGGGGAGAAATGAGACCCACAAATAAAAGAAATAGATTCTGGTTCTGCTTCTAGACAGACATAAGCAAACATTTTAACTTCTTTGTAATTCATTTTTTGATAAAATGGGAATTAATTTATCCAACAATGTGCCTCGTGCAAATAATTGGGCTAGACAGCCGTGACATAGTGATGAACCAATCAGACATAGTTCTTGCCTTAAACAGAATAGTAGGGATGAATAACTAAAACAAACAATCATAATAAAATTTTTAAAACAGGAAGAAAATAAAAATGAAAAAAAAAGTGTCAGAGGTGAAAGGAGATGAGTATTACAAAAGTGTGAAACAGTGAGTATTGAGTCATATTTATCCTGCTTTTCTCAAAAGTGTGTTGTGATGTGCAATATGTTTAAACAAAACTCGTCATACAAATGGAAAGCTGCCTATTATTATCTCCAAAGGTGATTAAAATGTACCTGGGCAATTGTTAGAGTCACCTGACAGGTTTAGTCATTATCCACTTAAATTGATAAAATTAAAGCATAATGAATGGCCTGTAATAGATATTAAGTGATTACTTGTTGATAAAGTATTGTGATTTTCCAAAGATATAGTTATATTGTGTTTCTACTTATACCATGAAAGCACATGATTAATACAGACGCACATATACAGGAAGGTACGATATCTGTGTTGTCTGAAACAAGAATAATACAGTTCTACTGAACATAAGTTATTTCAAATATGATGCTGGAATTCCAGAAAAATAGACATAAGGTTATCTTTGTGATGACTTGAGAGTGATCAAATGTCTAAGTTCAGTGTTGGAAGATGTCCTGATGTAACACTGCACATATTTACAATAATGTTGCCAGCCCTAATCTATTCATAGACCTAGCAAGGAAGAGAGAGCATTGTTATTCTCCATTAATAGATCAAACATATTGATTGAGTTATATATTATACACACTCAGTAGATTTTTCAAAGCACTAAGATTTTAAACTCTTTTAAAGCAGTATCAGTCTTTCTAGAAACATCTATTCACAGATAATTAATTGATATAATTATAATCATCTTACAATAGAGTAAGTTTCTCAACGCCTACTCTTAATATTAAATGTGATATGCATTTGTAAGTAATAAAAATCACATTTGCTTTAAATGTTCTAAAATTCAGATTCGGGGCGCCTGGGTGGCTCAAGTCTCTAAAATGAAAACCTCTCAAGAAGATTCTACTAAAACAGAGTTGGAAACATACAGACAACTCTACCTAGAAGAATTAAAAGCTAGAAAGTCATTGAGAAATAAGCTGAACAGGACTAATGAGAGACTGTCAGAGAGCAATACTAAACTTCTGGTGGAGAGACAGCAGAACCAAACTTTTCTCAGCACTCTTACTATGAGACCACGCCTGGAACCACTTATGTTGGACATTTTGAAAATAATTTAGTGCTCAATAGAAATCTTACTCCAACAGGAAACTTAGTGATTCCTACTTCAAACCCACAGCCTTCAAATGACTACTGGAAGACTTACTTGATGAAGCTGCTACTGAATTTGAATAAGGATCCTGTAGAACTCCTTTAGTATCTACTGATAATTCAATTCTAAACCAAGATCTAGTATGGAAAGCGTCATATTCCGGGCACCTAAAATTCAGATTTGGGCCACCTGCGTGGCTCAGTTGGGTAAGCCTCCAACTTCAGCTCAGGTCATGATCTTACAGTTAGTGGGTTCAAGCCCCATGTCGGGCTCTGTGCTGACGGCTCAGAGCCTCAAGCCTGCTTCAGATTCTGTGCCTTCCTTTCTCTCTCTGCCCCTCCCCTGCTCACACTCTGTCAATCTCTCTCTTGAAAAATAAGTAAGCATTAAAAAAATGTTTTCTAATAAATAAATAAATAAAATAAAATAAAATTCAGATTCATACTAGAGTTCTCCTCAGTCTGATCAACCAGGTTTCATGTGATTATCACATGAATCACAAAAAGGAATGACTTTTTGTAAACTCATTCATACCAATACCAATAAATACAAAATAAATACAAAATATTTTCCTTGAAATAAATACAAAATATTTTCCTATTCACAATCTTAAATGTTATATAGCCCAAGTCACTAAGCCAAGATTTTACTGATTCTTGTGACCTAGGGTTACAAATACCTGTTCTCCTTAGATTCCTTATCCACAGTTACAAAGCAAATGGGAATAAATCCAGGACCAAACAGATGGAGAATAGCTGGGTTCATTAGGCAACACTCCAAGTGTTTGTTTCTGGCAAAAAATGTAAGATAAAAAAATATGCCACTGAATTTCTAACCATTATGCACTCACCACTATGTGTGAATGTGATAATGATGGCAGTTAAATTAATGTGTCCCTCTTTGCTATAGGGCAGGTCTGTGTTATTTCAATCATACATTCAAACATTTACTGTATGTAGACTCAATGTCTAACTTTCTTAATATCAATGTCCTTAAGTCCTTTCTAGGGAAAATAAGAGAGGTTTAAAAAATAGCTAGATAGGGGTGCATGGGTGGCTTAGCCAGTTAAGCGTCTTACTCTTGGTTTCAGCTCAGGTCATGATCTCACTGTTCATAAATTCAAACCCCACATGGGGCTCTGCACTGACAGTGCAGAGTCTGCTTGGGATTCTCTCTCTCTGCCTTTCTCTCCGCCCTTCCCCTGCTCACACTGTCTCTGTCTCTCTCAAAATAAATAAATAAACCTAAAAAAATTAAATTTAAAAAATTAAAAATAGCTAGATAAAAATAAATGATAATTACATACATACATACATACATATACACAAACTGCAGACACTGTTTTGAAAATAAATATTTTTAGTCTAAGAAGGAATTTACAAGCTAGGATATAATACTGATGTTACAGAACAGTCTTGTAATTGCAGAACTCTACATTGGTTTTGTGACAAATGACTTCCACACCTCATAGGATTATGGCTTTCACAGTGGACATGATCTCTGCCCACTCATTTCTTCATACCAGTGACTTATCTTAGCTCTTTGGAATGATGCAGATTCCTTCTAAGTCCACATTTTCTATCATTAATTGTGTCCTACAGATAATAGCACCCTACATGCACCTGGAGCATGATGACATTCTAATTTAATATGGTTTCTTCCTCTGACAAGTTTGTAATCATTTGAGAAAGATGTAAGCATTTTTCATTATATACATTAAATTTACGTTCAACTCCTTTTCTCTAATCTCAGAGGAAAGGTGCCCTTCCAGTGAAAACTAATTTGTCAGTTTAAACACTCAGGTCTCTCCATAACAACTGGGCCTCAGTTTCATGTATTATCCTTTCTCTCCTTTGTATATGTGACCTTTCTCTTCACTATCACCTTCTCTGAAATACCTACAATGAACCTAAATTCCTCATACTCTTTAATAATAATTCTTATGCTTTCACTCAGTATGCTCCCACTACAACTCTCCCAATCCACTGCAATTTTCTCTCCTCTTCCCTCCTCAATCAAATTTGCAGTAATAGCCTACTCTAGCTGTTTTCCTTTTTGGTCGTTGTTGCGCATTTCATTGCATTCAGTTTCTTCTGCAAATGCCTTTGTGAAGGCCACCAGTGACCACCTAATTGCTAAATCTAACAGATACTTTTAAGGCTTTTCTTTTTTTAATTTTAAATCTTTTTTAAATATTATTTATTTATTTTGAGGTGGGAGAGGCAAACAGAGAGAGAGAGAGAGAGAGAGAGAGAGAGTTCCAAGTAGGTTCTGCGCTGATAGCAGACAGCTGCACACGGGGCTCAATCCCATGAACTGTGAGATCATGACCTGAGCAGACATCAAGAGTCGGATGTTTAACTCACTGGCAAGGGCTTTTCTTTTCTTTTTTCTTTAGCCCTCAAGATGCTGTTTCACTTAGCTCTATCCTACTTCACTGACCATTCCTTTTAAGTTTCCAGCAGTAGGTGTTTTCCCTTTTTGTCTTATAAATACTAATTCCTCAAGGATTCTATCCTTGATTCTTTTTACATTCTGTGCACACCTACTGGGAAGTCTTATGTAATCTTCCAGTTTTATCTACCACCTATATAATAAATACTTTTTTACAACTGCATCTGTGTTCCTGGCTTCTTCCCCAAGTCCCAGGATCCTATGTGCAGCTACACATGATCTATAGAATATACTTTATTTGTCATAACCAAATTCTTCATCAGAAAAAGAAAAATGGACTAATCATATTTCTGAAAAAAAAGATGGCTTATGAAATTATGTTATAATCACATCCATTAAAAATAGCAGAATTATAATTAATGTTTTGTCCCAATGCACTGTTTGCACATGCATCTTTACACTAAAACATTGCTGTACAGATCATTTCCATTTCTGAATGAAGAAAGCTTTACAGTCATTATGACCTTTGGGAGGAAAATAAGACATAAAGAAGACATAAAGCCAACTTAAATCCTCTTGCTCAGTTCACATTTCCATAAACAAATATTCATCACCATGGAATATTTTCAACTCCAGCCTAGCAAGGAGCAGGACACCAATACCTCTGATTTAACCTCGACATTAGCAGTTCACATTTATTTTAATAGCACCAAAATGAAAATACAGTGTTAAGTTCATTTCCTGAAGAGAAAAATCTAATTCATCAAGATTCTGAGCACTACTAGAAGCCCACTATGGATATGTTGTGGCTTCTTAGAATGTGTTGTCCTTAATCAACAGTCATCCATGCTATGCCCTCACAGGGACTTACTTATTACTGGTATGGACATAAACAGAATCCTGCTAATTCCATTTTCAAAAGCAATGTTTATTTTAGAAGGATTGCATATCTGGAATATTTCTTGACATGAGAGCACAGCAACCATTTGAATTCTTTGCTGTTGCATTTTGGCTTTGCCAAGGGAAATAACCCACTGTTCAATCATTTACCTGTCTTACAAAACACTGCAAAAACTCTACCACTGCTTATTCTCACTCTCATTATCATAAGTCTAAAATATCTCTTTATACATAAGTGCGAATTACCAATACCAATTGGAAGAAGAGGATGACAATATCTATACACATGAAGTTATGAAATTACATTTTAAGGGCACTTGTTTCAGAATTATTTGGGTGCCTGTTTAAAAACAAAACAAAATAAACAAACCAAAAACAGATTTCTGGACCCCCCAGGAAATCCACTGAATCAGATATTTTCAGTAGAGCAAGTTTAATAGACTTTCAACGTGATCCTTATAAACATTAAAACTTGACAACACACATTTTTATTGCTTTTACTGAGTTGACCAATACTTTGAACTTTGAACGAGAAATCAGGAAGAGGGATTGAAAACAGAGGAGGTTGTCAAAGATACTTTTTTTTTTAAGGGGGATCTTATTTAGAAAATGTTCAAGGAGATGCATGCCAGGGCTACTCACCTGAGAAAATGCCAAAGCAATGAAGGCATTCTAGCATGACGTTTTAGAGACCTCAGGGACCTAATAAATCACATTATTTACTGTCTACATCTTTAAGATCAGCTTGACTACCTTTGCTCTCTTTAGAGTTAAAATAACCAACTCACTTCACTTATTTCTGCCATACAAAAAGCCGTCGCTCCAAGCATCCAAGTTGGCCCAGATATAATAATAAGGCCAAGCCTTGGAAAGGAAATGAAAAAGAATAAAACATGAACCAAAATTTTACCTCTTTCTCAAAGGAAACTGTGAATTATGGTTAGAAATAAGCTGATGAAACTGTAAGTGATGCTCTGCTTTAAAAACAGCAGCAAGCGAAATACAATTTGGCAACCAGGAGGAAGAACACAAAATTCTCAAAAAAGAGATCACGATTGAGGGTGAAATTGTCGTATGTGGACAAGAATTTTTGTGTGAATTTAGTTCAGCTCTAGCTGCTATTCCACATCCATAAATACTACCCTTATTCAGGCTTTCTATCTTTTTCTCTAAATGCGTTTTCTGGTAGGAGCTAATATAACTCTTCTCCAGCACCAAGGAGGAGATGTCTAAGCAGAAATATGGTAAAGCTATCTTTTAAACTATCAAAATGATTTTGACTTTGGAAATAGGACTATTTTGCCTTAGAATTTTTTTTTTGTAATTTCAGAAGAAACCCATGACTCTTCAGTTGTTAGGCTTTATTTTTCTTTTAAACCTGCTAAAGAATTAATAAAGTATCATAGAAGAAAAACTAATAGCAACCCATATTTGAGCCATAGATTCCCCATAATGAAAACTAAGCCAATATCTTCCCTAACTACTTCACAGGGTTGACATCTCTGTATGTTCTGAATGGCAATATGTGTATCAGTTACCTACTGTTGTATAACAAGCCACCCTACTACAATTTAGTATCTAAACCAAAACCATTTTTAGCCTAGTATTCTGCCTCAACTGGGTTTAGCTGAGGGGTCTTCTAATGGTGTCTGGTACGGTCATTCTTGAGAAGGATATTTTGTACCTGGCTAGTTTACAATGGTCTCACTCACAGGCTGGTATTTTGCTGAGACTTTTGTTCTGGGCACTTCTGTTCTTCCTATGTGCCTTCTCCAGCATGTCCCAAGAGAGTAAGGCACCATGTGCACGCATCTATCAAGCCTAGGCCTGCATTACCCATAATAAACCCATAATAAACTGGGTTTATTAAAACCCAGTTGGCCAAAATAAGTCACATGGTCAAGCCTAGCATCACTGTGGGAGGACACTGAACAGGATGTAGATGCCAGGGACATGAATCATCATGGACCATTATTATCACAATCTATCAAAAGTGTATTATAATTATTTTGTAAACTGTAAAGAATCATACAAATATAAAAACTATAATATTAAAAGCAGTGAAATAGTAAAATGGATAATAAAAATAGTAAAATTTAACTACACTAGTAAATTTAAAATAAGCCTATCAATGCCTTCCCCCCATCTTTGACCATTGACCTTGTTTGCTACCATTCAGTAAATGTGATTGATTTAAATTTCACTTTTAAAAAATGTCCTTTCAAGTACATGTCAGTGGAGATACATTTGGTATACACATCTGCTCAAGAGTAAATGGGACAACCAAAAGGCAGGCAGATAGAAAAGAATACCTGACACTTAGTTGGCAAAAAAAAAAAAAAAAGAGAGGGGTTAGACAAATGAATAATCATAAACTCAGTGAAATAAAGATTAGAAGTAGAGATATATAATTTACCATTTTTTAAATGATTGTCTTGGACTCAGAAAGAATGGGGGGATGAGGGTGGAATGAGAGATTGTCTGTCTCCTCCAGAACGCTATTTAATGTCATTCCAAAAAATAAAAAACTATACTTATGCTCTAAAAGAAGTGAAAGGGAAAGAATAATTTGTTTCTTCTGTTAGCTCCCCTCAGTAGTTAGTAATTGTCACTGAGGGAAAGACCTTTCTTGTGTCTAACCTAGGCTTTTCATGCTAAAATTTGAGCTTATTACCTTTGTTTCTGTCCTTGGGCAACCTGTATGAATAACACCAGTTACCTCCTTTCCACAATCACATAACCTCTCTACACTTGAGGGCTGTTCTTATGACCTCTCTTACTTTTCTCTTCCTTGCAGTTTTCTAAACTGTTTCTCAAAATGTTTTATTTTCAAGCCTTTGAACCACTTTCACTACACTTCGAAATCCTCTCAAAAATGTCAATACTCATCTCTAGGGAGTAAGGCTCCTTAATCTTAGGTTTTGATTAACCAGAGACAGCTATAATGCAGTTAAACTTTCCAACATTAGATTGTCTTGAGGATTTAAAAAGTTGATGAATTTACTTAGAATGAGCTTAAAATAACTAGTATAAAATATGGTTAGCAAGTACCACTTACAGTAGCAGTAACAGTAGTCATTAGGCACATTAGTTTTAAACATCCTCATGCACTGGCATTTTACTAACTGTTCTATACTCTTGACTAATGTTAGCTTCTCAGACATTATGACTACTAAATCTTCATCTTTACTCAAGCAGAGTCAATGATTTCCATTTAAGGATTCCATTTCTTAAAATTTATTCAACTTTCAAGGTTATTCAGACTTTGAATCTATCCTCTCACTTTCAAAGCAATGTTTCCATGTTTGGGTAAGGTTGTAACGAGTACTTATTTATTATAGTGGATTGAATAACCCGTGATGTCTTTAGAAGGGGCTGGAAGAAGGGCAATACTCCTTAGGGAGTATTACTAGATACCAGAGTAGGAAATAGTTGTGTGCTTTCAAGGATTATCTTATGGAATTCCAATAATAATAATAATAATAATAATAATAATAATAATAATAATTCACAAATAATGCTATCATGTATTAAATATTTACTATGTACCATACTTTGCAACATAATTTACATGGACCATTTCTTTCATCCTCACGAAAATGTAATGCTGTAGTAGGTACTTACAACTGTTCTCATTTACAAATGAGGAGTTCAGTCCTAGAGAGGTTGAGTGACTTGCTTTAGGCTGCACATCTTATAAGTGTCAATGTCTGAATTCAAATCCAGGTCAGACTGAAGAACCTAAATACCTAATCCTTAAAGAAACTTCCTGCACAACTGCTACAAAATAATCCTGTGAGAGTTACTGGCTATATTTTGTAGGTGAAGAAATTGAGGCAGGGTAGTTTAAATAATTTGTCCAAGACTCCACCATAATTGGCATACCTAAGATTTGAACCCAAGCCAGTATGACTTCATGATAAAACAAACAAAAAAAATCATAAGACACTTGTGGCCCTGGAAAGTACGACTCTGCAAATGTGAATTTCTTGTTAAACTATTTAGATAGACTTCTCATTTCACAAAGGTTTTAGGTTTGTGAAAAGAAAAATAAGGGGCACCTGGGTGGCCCAGTTGGTTAAGCCTCGAACTCTTGAACAGCTTGGGTAATGATCTCACAGTTTGTGAGTTTGAGCCCCATGCTGGGCTCTGTGCTGTGAAATTCTCTTTCTCTCTCTGCCCCTCTCCTACTCATTCTCTCTCTCTCTCTCTCTGTCTCTCTCTCTCTCTCTCAGAAATAAATAAATAAACTTTTTTTTTACATTTTTAATGCTTTTTTTATTTTTGAGAGACAGAGACGGAGTGCAAGTGGGGGAGGGCAGAGAGAGAGGGAGACACAGAATCTAAAGCAGGCTCCAGGCTCTGAGCTGCCAGCACAGAGCCCTTTGCAGGGCTCAGACTCATGAACCATGAGATCATGACCTGAGCTGAAGCTAAACACTTAACTGACTGGGCCACCCAGGTGCCCCAATAAATAAACATTTAAAAAAAGAAAAATGATAGAAACAGTGAAATCTGTATCATAAATAGTCTTTAAAGCTCTCTTGAATATATGATCTCAACTGATCACTACTACTCAAGCAAGCAAGCACACTGTACCTGACATGACAAACTACCCCACAACACCTAGTATCTTAGAACCCTCATTTATTCTGCTCATGGATCTGCAGTTTTGAGATGAACAGGCTACTCCTGCTTCACATGAAATCATCTGTTGGAGGTTCAAATAAGGCCTGGAGAGTCCACTTTCAAGATGGTCATATAGATTGAAGATAGGTGCAGACTGTCAGCTGGGCAGTCATGGATGTGAAGCCCCTCCATGGACTGCTTGGGCCTTTTCATGGTGTGGTAGCTTGATTCCAAAAGTGAGAAACCCGACAACTACACAGAAGCTTGGGAAGTCACAGAGTGACACTTTGCTGTAGGCACAAGTCAGCCCGCCCATATTCAAAGGAAGAGAACACAGACACCTATCCCTTTTTTTTTAAATTTTTTTTGTATGTTTATTTATTTTTGAGAGAGAGGGAGAAACAGAGCGTGAGCAGGGGAGGGACAGAGAGAGAGGGAGACACAGAATCCAAAGCAGGCTCCAGGCTCTGAGCTGTCAGCACAGAGCCCGACGCAGGGATCGAACTCACGAACCATGAGATCATGACCTGAGCTGAAGCCGGACGCTCAGCTGACTGAGCCACCCAGGCACCCCAACAGACACCTATCTCTTGATGGGAGAAGTGGTGAAGCAATGAAGTCATTACACCCTTGCATTCCTTTTACTTTAAAAGCCACTCTCCTTTAGCCCATTAATAGCCTCATCCCACTCCCAGTTCTGAAATCAACTCTATTTCTAACAGAGAGGAGGTACAAATCCCTGTTCAAGCAGTTCAGTAGCTTCATGATGAGTCAGTCTTGCAAGGTCTAAAGAAATAATGATGTTGATCAAAGAACACTCCCTCTGGTGGTTATAGCTCAGTGGTAGAGCATCTGACTGCAAAGAACACTCCCTCTGGAAGTTAGATCTAAGATCCAATTCCAGGAGGTTCTACCAACTAAGATATGTGTTTAAAGCCTGAACAGGCCTCAGTTCTCTCACCTGTAAACTGAGGGGGTTGGTCTAGATGACCTCCAAGGCCTCTGAAATTTATAATCAAAGCAACTCTTTACCCACTTATTTTCCCATAACTGCATCTCATAACTCATACACTAGTGCCCATCCAGATGCAGCATTTTTCTGTCTCTAAAAATCCACGCTGTGACAAAGCACCAAGGACCTGCAACCTTCTCAGAGGACAATGAGCACCTATCACAAGCACCTCTGTCACTCAGCTGCCTCACTTGGCTAGGAAGATAGATGAGTTTGGTAAGTAATCTGGATGAAGTGTTAGTAACCTGTCCCTCTTTGGAAATTGACTTGTTAGACTTACCTACAGACTCAAGTCTTGCATACATTTTCCTAAAATAACACTCCCTGTCTTTGATCCCCTATTCTCCTTGACCTTCACCTGATCAAAAAGTTCTAGTAGACTCTCTGATTTTCTGGCTTAGAATCCCCACTGCCATTTGATCCTAGGTTCTCAAGTTTATTCTGCATGCCTTTCTCTTTCTATTACTGCCTTTAACAAAGCACGCTGTGAGCTCTTATATATTTCACCTTGATCTTTGCTTCTTCCTGCAAAATAATAGCAAAACCTTTCTACAAAATCTTCTGTAAGTCAGCCTGAAAACTCCTATTATGTATGATATGTTTTGATGGGAGTGTTCATTACACATATAAAACTAATTTAAGTGTCAGCAATATTTGTTCTAATGTGCATGTAGACATACTCTTCATCTGATAATAAAAATGACACACAGAAGGTAAAGAATTATTGCGTAGGAGTAAAGTTTGTCTAAGAAAATATCGCAATTCATGGTGAATACCCATTTTTATATGACTGACATTGTGTTAATAATTATAATAGTTTTACTTGTCACCAGAAGGGGAAAAAGGAGAATACTAGCTTTAGTGTAAAAAGATAGATTCATAAAATGTACTGTCTGATGAATTTAACCATGATTTCTTTTTTAATTATCATCTTTAAATTAGTTCTTTAAATTAGTAAGTCATAATATCCACAACATATTTTGAAATACAAGTTATTGAAAGACATAGATATTATCCTTAAATATCCTTAAAATGCAACATGGTAGGTGCATCATGCATTCATATGTGATAGAGCAGATACAATCAGTGAATTGGTAGAGTGTCCATTAGTATCTTAATGTTTTGTTTATTAGAACTTCTCTATGTTCTCTTTAGGATGTGCACACTTCCCAGTTTAAAAGGTCTGGGCAACAATTTCTAACATACTATACATAGGCATAGATTCTATAAATTACACGTTAGCTACCGCTTATTTACGAAGTGGGTCCAAGCCAGTTGCACCAAGTACATAACCTATTTTCCTCGCACATATAGAAAATCAAAATGACAAATATCTTTTTAAGAGTTGTATAAGATATTGACCACAGCCTGTCTTTCCTAAATCATTAATCTTACGTCATATGACCAAATTAATATATAGTTTTAATATTTCTTTGATGAGCATATTTTTTAGTTGTGAAATGTGAGACCAAAATTGAATATAATGACTTAAAAAGATTTCATCACTGTCCAAGATAGTAGAAAAATAATCTTCAGAGTCCTGCTTACCATATATTTTATAAGTAGTGTAATATATGTGTTCTAAGTCTTTTTGTAACTGTAAAATATTTCAAAATCTAAGAAAATACTGAATATAGTATAATGAACACTTACATGCCCACCCAGCATTAAAGTGTACTTATATCATATCATATTTGCTTCAGGTCTTTTGTTGTTGTTGCTTATTTTTATTTAGGAGATAAAATGTTTGGCCACAGCTAAAGTCCCACAACCTCATTCCTTTTTCCTTGCTCACCAGAATTAATTACTCTGGCATAGCCATTGCATTACCAAGACTCAGGAAACAGAGAATCCTGTAATGGCCTTTTTTCACGGGAAAGAAGACAATCCTTATTCTATCATTTAATCCTTAAACTACCATTAATTCATTAATCTATCATTTCCATGCTGCTTGGATCTCTATCTAAATGGGGTCTTCATAAAATTTTACAATCTCTTCATCATATTCATGTGGAAGATGAAGGCCTTACACTAAATCAACCCATGATTCTAATTTATTTAAAGTCATTTGCACATGAAAATGAAATGATAACAATTAAAGAAGTGATCAGCTTTAAAAGAATAGTACAAAAAATGAAAGCAATAGTCATCCTAGGAAAGAACTTGCATCTAAAGTGGTCACAAAAGATGTTTATATTGATTAAAGTAGGGCCTAGAATTTGGATAAAATTTGAATGGATGAGAAAGGGGGAAAGAACCCTTCCTAAAACTTCAGGTGAAGTTGCCTGAATGCAGCACAGACATGATACTTGTCTTGGTGGCCAAGACCACAAACCTGGGACTTCAAGAAAAGGCAGGGATAAGGTCCATATTCCAGTTTCCAAGCTCCATCCTTGAAAAGACCAAAGCAACCTAGATTTCAGATAAGCAAGGTGCACAACAATTTGGGAAGTAAAAGGTCTTTCTGGGGCCAAAAGCCAAGGTTTACAGTTTAAGGGATAGAAACTAAATATGAAAAATATTTCACCCAAACTATAAGAGCTCTTAAATACCATACTTAGGAATTTAAACTTCTAGCAAAATTTAGTGAAATTGTATCTGTTGCATAAAACTTCAGTAAAGAATGTAGCATCCTAATTGTAAATGAAAGCACAAAATGCTCCAAAGGATACAAATCTATGATTTGTTGTCACGTGCACTTTTAATAAAATCCCAACTTTATCCTTTACTTGTCTATAAAAGAGTAAATGAGATAATCTCCATTGAAACTGACAAAATTTTATAGGTCTTCCACGACATCCCATCTGTAACAACTATTCATTGAAAATGAGCTCTTAGGAGACATTCCCACTTTGACTAGATTTTAAACTATGTGTGTTTAGCTCAGAAGGTCTACCTGGTCCTATTTATATAGATAAAATAGAGAAACCAGGGTTTTTATCTGTTTTTTGTTTTCTTCTAGATGTGTCATCGCGAAAAACAACTTGTCATTTAATTAAAAAAAAACTAATTCGGTGACTATAACTGCAATATTTTCACTTGACAGATTAAAAGAAACAGACTTTTGGGGTGCCTAGGTGGCTCAGTTGGTTAAGCATCTGAATTCTGGTTTCAGCTCAGGTCATGATCTCATGGTTCATGGGTTCAAGCCCCACATCAGGCTCTGTGCTGATGGCACGGAGCCTGCTTGGGATTCTGTCTCCCTCTCTCTCTGTTTCTCCCCTGCTTTCACTCTGTCTCTCTCAAAAATAAATAAATAAACATTTAAAAAAAATTTAAAGAATAAAAAGACTTCTTATGTTTATTTTATATTTTATTTTATAGGTGAAATAAAATTATATCTTTTAATTGCTTTTACCAAAAATATAATGCAAGATCATTGGCAAGCATTGCTGTGGATTTATAGTTTCTCATCAAATTTTGGACCAATTCTTCAAAGAATAGCAAAAAAAAAAAAAATTGGCTCAATTCTCCCTTAATATCTATCTAGGGAACAAAGAATGAGTCAGCATTTCTAATTCAGGTTTTTGCCTCAATTCCAACTCAACAGTTTGAGGATTTTTCTTGTCTGCCAACACAAACATTTTTTTAAGATGGTTTTATTTCTTACAACACTTTTTACATCATATTGCACTTCATGATGTAAATGAGTGTGAATATCTTTTTGAGCACCAAAGTACTAAAAAAAAAATCTTGGTTGAAAATTGAAAATTGATATCATCTTAATCACTGTCTACCAAAATATTAGAATGTGATATACACGTGATGAATGGCCAATTCCCAGTAACTCAATGAACCAAGTACACAATTTAAGGAAGCCTTTATCCATTCATTTAAAAATGCAGTGGTGTGGGAGCACCTGGGTGGCTCAGTTGCTTTAGCACCCAACTCTTGATTTCAGCTCAGGTTATGATCTCACGATTCCTGAGATCAAGCCCCATATCAGAGGGGCTTGTGCAGAGGAAGATCTCCGTGGAGATGAAACACAGGGCCTACCTACTTGGGATTTTTCTCTCTCTCACTCTGTTCCTCCCCTACCCTCTCAAAATAAATAAATATGTTTTTAAATGCAATGGTGTGGAAAAGTTGAAGGAACTGTGTGTGTGTTTGTGTGTGTGGGGGGGGGTAAAGTATGCATTTTGTTTTATGGTTTTCTGCTTACTCCACTCCTTGTATTACTAATATTAATTTGAAAAATTAAGTGAGTCCTGGGTCCACAAATTTCCATTCACAAATTAAGACTGTGTATTATCTATTTTTCATTATCTTTTGGTCTTCTGAAGACCACATATTCACCTCTCCTTCAAAAAACGTTCAGTAACATAGGGCAAGCCAAGAAAATGCACACCATTGAAAATGAGAATAGTTTCCAGTTCGGCTGGAACCTTCGTCAGCAGAAGACAGTTTTCTTTGCCAGTCTTCTAAGAAGCTATACTAATGAAATAAACAATCACTAGGTATGGCAAATATTTCCATATACATTCTAGTTCAAATCTCATATTAGGCAACTTATTCTTTATTAGTGCTGCATATTTATAAATTAAACAGCTAAATGTTTGTTTTCATTTAGGTTTTGACCTGTGTCCCAGAATTTAAAGTATTCATTGGAAGACATTTTAATTATCTGCCTAGAAATAAGAAGTCTAGTATAATTATCTAATAATATAAAAAGGAGAATAATAAGTCAAAATATATATATGATTATCAAAATTGGACAGAAAAAAACTCAACATCTTCTTGCTCAAATTTTGGGTATCTTAACTAGAAGCTGTTACGAAGGATTACTGCAACAAATTCACTAAGAATTCCTGTTTTATTCAACTAAAAGTTTCAGTGCTTTTAAAACACTAAATCTGGACACCTTTAGGTTGGAATAAACATTATAATTTGCCACAGTGCCCAACACTCTTTGGTATCTTAATATAAACCACTGTCTGTTACCTGTCTGACCCCTGAAGGCATTTGATTGCATACCTCAAATCTAAAGCAATATTCTGCACCTCTATCCAGAATCTACTAGAGATTGTTTCTGCTAAATATATATTGATATATTTAGGCTTTATGTTATTACGTATATTACTTCAAAATTTTCAGAAAACCACTCAACCTCATTAATTTGGGTGATTGAGAAAAATAAACAACTTTAATTACCTCTACTTAATAGTTTACTCTATTTTTCACTACACCGTCATCATCCACACTAACACACGCTATACTCACTAGTAATGGTGAGCTTATGGTTTTATGAAATATAACATACTGCCTTTACAATGTCTAGTCTCCAGGCTAGAACCATCATCACCACCATCTCCAATTTATTCATTTGGCAGATACCTACTAATATACAAATGTCAAAGCCACTTTTAAGAATGCTTAACTCTCACAGGCAGACTGAGTTGATCTTTCCTCTAAGCACCATTAAAATACACATACCTTTTCATGGTTATAGTGTGATTATTTGATTGCATGGCTATCCATTTATTAAACTGTGAGCTCCAGCAAGTGCCTTGGGCAATACTTTAGACATAGTATTCATTAAATATTTTTCAAAAGAAAAAATAAATTGTTGCATAAATAATATCCTCAGTTTTCCAAGTCACTTAGAGAATCACTGTAATAATGCATTTAAGAAAATTGGATTCTAGGGAGACAAACCACAAGAGACTCTTAAATACAGAGAACAAACTGAGGATTGCTGGCAGGGTGTTGGATTAGGGGAAGGGCTAAAGAGGTGAGGGGCATTAAGGGGGTAACTTGTTGGGATCAGCACTGGGTGTTATATGTAAGTGATAAATCACTAAATTCTATTCCTGAAATTATTATTACACTATATGTTAACTAACTTGGATTTAAATTTAAAAAAATAAAGAAAAAAGAAAAAAGAAAAAGAAATATATTTCTAAAAGAATGAAAGAAAATTGGATTCTGTGGGTGCCCAGGTGGCTTAGTGGGTTAGGTGACCAACTCTTGATTTTGGCTCAGGTCATGATCTCATGGGTCATGAGTTTGAGCCCTGCACTGGGTTCCACACTGACAGTGTGAAGCCTGCTTGGGATTCTTTCTCTCCCTCTCTCTCTGCCCCTCCCCCATTCATTCTCTCTCTCTTTCTCTCTCTCTCTCTCTCTTTCTCTCTCTCTCTCCCTCTCTCCCCCCCCCTCAAAATATATAAATAAACTTAAAAACAAAGAAAAAAAGAAAGAAAAGAAAAGAAAAAAAGAAAAGAAAATTGGACTCTGAAACCAGACTGTCTGTGTGCTAATTCGGGCTTGGCTACCACTAGCTGTGTTAACATAGGTGAATTACATAGACTCTCTGACCTCATTTTCTTATCTGTAACACAGGTATAAAAAAGGTAACTTCTTTAGGGCGCCTGCGTGGCTCGGCTGATTAAGCATCTTACTCTTGATTTCAGTTCAGGTCATGATCTCAGGGTCATGGGATGGAGCCCCGCGTGGAGCCCCATATCCAGCTCCATGCTAAGCATGGAGCATGTGTAAGTTTCTTTCTCTCTCTCTCTCTCTCTCTCTCTCTCTCTCCTGCCCCCTCCCCAGCTTGCACTTTCACCCTCTCTCTCTCTCTCTCTCTCTCTTAAAATAAATAAATAAACATTTTTTAAAAAGCAATTCCTTTAAAGGATCATGATGAGAACTAATCTAGTAAATACATTTTGCAAACTTATAATAGCCCTAGCACATAAAAGTGCTAAAAAAATGTTAACTATTTTTATTACTGAATCCAAGCACAGAAATAATGACTTTTTATGGGCACCATAAACATCATTTATAAAGGAAAACAAAAGAAATGTGTAATCCTCACAACTCTTTGATTTTAAATGGAAGTTGTTGGGCTTTTTTAATCTTGGAAAGGCTCACTGGCCAAGTGTATCTTTGCATATACATATGAAATACAGTCTCCAGGAAGAAAATGTTGTATCAGCACATTATTCTAATCAAGATTTTACAGTTGTGCCTAATATACATAAGACATCACCATTCTGTACATTCACTTTTAATAAATAATGCCCTCTTGAATATCAACAATGTTTCATTCACTAAATTTGTCTTTATGTGGCCACAAGAATTAAATGTATGTTAAAATGGAAACTGAGCTATGTAAAGCATAAGCTAAAAACCCCTACAGTAAAATGTAGAGGTAGATTCAGTCTTCTATGCACTTGCAGTTCTTAAATTAACACTCAGGATATTTTTTCTATCAGTACATTGGATTATATACCCTGCATGCACCTTTGTGCTGAAGAATTAAAATTATTATATATATATACACATTACTTTGAACACATCATTAATCTTATATGAAAAAGGAATCAAGAACTCTGGGAGGTGAACAATTACCAAAGATATTTTTACCTTGACAGTTTTGCCTAAAACCAGAAGACTTTGTCCACTTTGATAACTGGATAGAAGGACAAGATTGGTAAAACCCAAGATCCTCACAATGCAGGGACACTAACAGAAGATTAAATATAGAAGAAATAAACCCTTCTATCTGAAAAGACCATCAGACAAACATGACTATCTAGATCCTGGATGTGGGTGAAGAGAAAAAGAAATCTCCCCTGAGAAGCTGCAACCATAGACTAGTTTTCACACAGGTTTGCAAATGGTATTCATTCCATATGTTCAGCCCCAACGTCCACAAATTGAGAATTTAAAGGTGTCCCAGATTGGTGAAATGCCAGATAGCTGGCAGAAACAAATGTAAACCCTCTCTGGAAGAGCTCAACTTCAAACTACACATCAAAGAATTCCCACAGATAAAATTCCAAGATAAATGAATAGCTCACAATCAAAATTCACAACCCATACAAAAACTAAGCCACAATCAATAAGAACCAGCTGAGTGTAATATATAGGTAAGCAAATAACAGAGGAAGGAAGGGAGGAAGAAAGAGAGTGAATAAAGATAGATGATAGATAGATCTATAGATAGATAGATAGATATAGATATCTATCTATAGATAGATGATAGAACAAAATTTAAAACAGACAACTGGCTCTGGAATTATTGTCTACTTATGTAACACATTTAAAGCAATTCAATCCTTAAGAAAGTAAGGTTTGATAACATGACCAGAAATCAAACAGATTTGGAAAACAGAACAAATAAGACATATAGACAGAAATGAAAAATATAATAATGAAATAAAATTTATTTGACAGGTCAACTAAAGGCATTAGTTAAAGAGAAAGTTAGTGAATGGAAATAAATGTCAAGATGTTACCCAGAATATGGTGCAAACAGTCAAAGAGAAAGAAAATGAAAAAGAGAATACGACTTGAAGGTAGTGGAAGAAAAGCTAATGTGGGTACAATGGTAGGTCAAAAAAAGCAGCCAATAAAAGGAAAGTGAGGTAACACTGAAGACAATTTTAAGACAATGGTTGAAAGACTCAATCCTCATATCCAGGAAGCTGTATGAATCCTAAACAGAAAAACGAAAAGAAATATACTCTTGAACACATCACAGTAAAATAAAAATTACCAAAATGAATGGGAGGATCTTAATATCTGCCAGGGAGAAAAACACAGATAATCTTCAAAAGAATGGTTATTAAAATAATTGCTGGTTTCTGAACAATAATAGAAGCCAAAAAAGAATGGCTCCCCTAGGTTACTGAGAGCAAATAGTTGTCAACACAATTCTATTTCCAGTATTGTACATTTCAAGTCATTTTCAAACAAGCAATAATTGAGAAAATATATTGCCAAAAGACTCTCACTAAAGCCAATTTTCATTTATATCTTTTAGGCCAAGGAAAATTGTTCCAGATGTAAGATTTGAGATGTAAAAAGAGAATGATAAGATAACATACTGGTAAATATGTGAGCAAATCTGGATAAACTGATTGTATAAATTAGCAACAGAAACCTCTGGTTGTATGCTTGTGCAGGGCCAGGGAGTGAATAAGCTAGAGTTCTTAAAACACTGCACCATAATACAATAATACACAAGTATTATTACATAAAACATAATAATAATACATAAGTTGATGTAAGAGTGACCAAGTTAAGGAATTCTAAGGCATTTGATTTGTTGCAGAGAATAAAAACATAGCCTAATAATAGACTCCTCAAGTAAAGTATGCACGTTAAGTGTGCTGAGATAATCACTAGAAAAAAATGGTCATAAAGCACATAGCTCCCTAAAATTACAGAAGAATATATATCATAAGAAAGAAACATTTGAAAATGCAATTTATCCCAAAAGACTGGAGAGAGAGAATGGGAAAAATAGCAACAATAAGTACTAATGAATTTCAAAATACTATGTTGAAATAAAGTAAAAAGTAAATAAATATAGTATGATTTCGTACGTTTAAAGTCCACAAAAGGTCAACACTCAACCATTTGCTAGTTAGGGATGCATATAAAAGAACTATTATTTGGAATAATAGCTATTTGGTGGGTGAGATGGTGACATGTGATGGGAGAGGGGACATGGAAGTTTCCTAACAGACAAGTGATCTCCTTTTCTTAGTCTCAGTGAGGTAGCAATGATGTTTATTTTATCATTTTTCTTAAAGTATGCATGCAATGTTATGTACTCTCATATATATACTATGGTATAGCTCACTATAAAATTTTAATTTTACTATCAGGACTCTTTATAAAGGAAACTTACTTTAATTCCATTGAGTAGTCTCATGACAGACTGGCTGGAGCATATTGGAAGTGGATGCGTCCCTGATATTTAATTATTTGGCAAACATACAACTACTACATTTGTTGTATCAGGAGAAATAACTTGTGGAAGATTTAGATAGGAGCATCTGAAAGACTGGCACCTCAAACAAGCCATATTCTTTAGACAAAACTGGCTATTAGAGAAGAAGCAGCTGAGATTTGGGACATCTTGGTTGAGATCTCCTTTCCAGGGATTGTCACACCTGTCCTCATCATCATCTATTTCCAGACTCCCAGCCAGATGTTCTCATGAAGGGTCAGTGGTTCTCAATTTATGCAGCCTTTACACCTTGGCAAATGTGAGGCATGTAGGACTCTTCCTCTCTGGCATTTATGGTGTGTGGAAGATAAGCTACAATAAATCAGACTGACTAAATTTCCTAAGCCCATCTGGTGCTGCTGCTGCATAGATAGATGCCATCGTGTTTTTAAAAAGAAATCCGACTGGCAATGGTGTGTCTTGAGTCATGAAATGTGTGAGCTGGTCACCCAAATAAGTAGGAGAGGAAAAATCACTTCAAGATTCTATAATTCTGAGCTATTTTCATTTGATGTCATTTCATAAATCATATGGTACTGGTGCTATAAAACTAAATACACAGTATATAAATAGATAATGGAAATGCCTGTGGCTTTCTGCAATAGTTACAACATGGCAACTGCTCTATGAGATTTCTTTCACATTTTAAGCATTTTGAAAAACTAAAATTTGTTTCTGTCAGTTTTCCTGTCTTTATTGACTCTATCAAGAAGTACCTTTCAAGTTTCAACACACTTTTTTACTCATATACTGAGCTGTATGCTAAGTATAAAGAGAGTTCCATAACTACCACCAAACAGTGTGAAGCCCACACAAGTTCAGGAATATTGAAAGATGCTACTAGATTCAATCCTGTCTTCTTCTAACTCTCTGTCCCAAGAAAACTGCCCCTCTTCATGATGTCTGCAAAAATCTTTGGCCCAGATATTGTAGTAACAACTATCAATACAGAAATTGAATTAGAGCTTGATTATGTAAACTGAGGAAATTATGTTCTATGGTGCCTATAATGAAGTGAGTTTCTCTCAGGCATTCTACTATTTAACAGATGATTTGGAGGCAGTAGAACAAAATAGAAACATAGAAAACTAAGAATAGCAATATCCCCCCCCCAAAAAAAAAGCTGGACTCGAATCTAGCTTTAAACAAATGTCAGGGACAAGTAACACAAAGAAGAGTAGACTCACAATCATTCAAGAGAATGAAGGTAGTACCATCATGATTGCACAAAGATGGAGTCCCAACCAATTATATGTAGATTTCCATCAAAGTCAGAGTTCGTGGCTGAGATAGGGCAAAATGAAGATGAATTGTCTTTATGATGGCAAGGCTTTATATAGCCCTGATGTGTGAGTTCATGTGCTATATATTTAGCCAAGGATGAGAGAAAATGAGAAGGCTTGTTAAGTCTTCCAGTGACTCTAACTTGAGAGGGTGCTTAGCTGGGGAAAGAATGAGAGAAGAATGACTGTTAGACATTGCCTGAGCAGTCGAAGAGAAGCAGAGCATGGTTCCATAATGATGACATTAGGGAGGTTCAAGTCACTGGGCTAAGTGCTTTAGATACAGTTTATCATTTTCTCTCACAATAAGGTTTTGAGGCAGGTATCATTTACAGATGAGGACAATGGGAAATCCCAAAGAAACTGGGCCACTTACATCCAAAAAAGGAGAAGATGTTGTCATCAGGGAACATAAACAAGAAATAAGTACCCGCAATGCAGCACTATTTATTTAAGGAGGCAGGGTTGGGCTTCAGTGTTTAGAAAGGATGTTCTAATAGTCTGATCTCAAGTCACCAAAGGAGATGGTTATATATTTCTTCCTTATAGTTGTGAGGATGGAGATGTCACAGATATTGAAAATATCTGAAGTAATCAGATTTAGATAATGCACCAGGATCAAATGTGTTAAGGTTTAGAGCAGTGGTCAGCAAACTATGATCCATGGGCCAAATCTGACTCCTGCCCATTTTTTTGTGCAATCCATAAGCTAAGAATGATTTATACATTTTTAAATGGTTGAAAAATATGAAAAGAAAAATAATAATTCATACATACAAAAGTTATAGAAAGCCCAACTTTCAGTGTCCATAAATAAAGTTTTATTGGAACACAGCCACACTTATTCTTTTACATAATGCCCACGGCTGCTAACATGCTAAATGTTGAGTATGGTCACCACAGACTAAAATATTATCTGATCCTTTATAGAAAAGGTTTGCAATACTGCTCTAAAGTCAGCAAATCTTGATTCAAACCCTAATTTTTTGTAGCTATGTTATCTTAAGAAAGTCACTTAATTTCTTTAAACCTCAGTGTCCTCATCTTAAATGATACCAACCTTGAAAGTTTATTGTGAAACAAAATGATAACCTATCCAAACACTTAACCTAGTGTCTTGCACATAATAAAAACTCAAAAGAAATTATAGCTACAGATACTGTGTCCAGATAACTCTAACACCCTATTGAACTTTCCAGCTTACAATGGGTTCCATAAGCCCATTTAGAATTTTTCAATATTATTATCACACCCAAATAGGTCCATCATGTTTTCATTTTCCAATAAAGTGGCTAATGTGTTTATGAGCCAGAGGGTGGCTTAGCCAAAACTAAAACTGTGTAAGTTATCAGCTATGCCATATAAATCATCTTAGTTCAAGAAATACTTATTGAGAGTCCACCATGGTCTAGGGACAATCATAGGTGCTGCCATGGTTCCTCCCTGTGCAGAACCTGATGGTTGTATCCTCCCTATTCCTCACTGACAGAAGTTCAGTTTTGTTAGGAGTAGCATTGTGCCCAGCTAAAAGAAAACACTACGTTTTCCTATTTACCTTGAAGGTAGGAATGAGTGATAATGAGAAGTAAGTGGGAGTCACTGGGTGACAGTCTTTCATTTTGGCTGGGTTGCCCCTTCCACTCTTTGTCCTTAGTCCATGCCCTTCCTCCTCTTTGAACTGTGTACATGACGGCTAGAGCTCTAACCGTCATTTTCTGGTTATGAGGGAAAGGCAAAAATTGCAGAAACCTATGCTTTAACATCCAGGAGCTGCTACACCAGCAACTATCTACTCCAAGACTTCTTGATAAATCAGAAAAATTAAGTCTTTAATTTGTCTCTTAGATTTTTTCTGTTTCTTGTAGACAAATCCAGCCTTAACCAGTATATCCACCCTCAAGGAGTTCTTTGATCCATATCCAGTACTTCTTTGGTCTCAGGCACCCAAACATCAAGACTACAGTTTAGCAATCTCGTTCAGCTTCTTATCATTTGTGCCTGAGTGACATTATATAATCAACCAGCACCTTCAAAATGATAGCAAAAGAGAACTTTTCTAAAATGATAGAAAAAGAGGAAGAAAGAAAGAAAGAAAGAAGGAAGGAAAGAAAGAAAGAAAGAAAAAGAAAGAAAGAAAAGAAGGCAGGAAGGCAGGAAGGCAGGAAGGCAGGAAGGAAGGCAGGAAGGAAGGAAGGAAGGAGGTGTGTCATTCCCTGGAGAAAAGGAATTTGAGCGGCTGAGCTCTGAATGAGACATCCTGCCTGCTGACTACTGACAGTGGTGGTATTGACAGCAGCTCTGACTTGAGAGCTTGAACTCTGTGCTGTGAATCAGCAATGCAATTACATTATCACTTAAAGACATTAAATGGAAACTTCAAACTTCATAGACCTGTGGTTCACCCACTCCTCTAGAAACTTTTTCTCTTACAAAGATTAGATTAAATGGCAGGGAGGCTTTAATAATGTCAGGACCATTTAAGTCATAACTTGCTCAGACAGGTCACTTATTTAAGTGGCATTTGTATTTGGCCAATCTTTGTCATTAACTGAATCCTCTGGACCTTATTTACACAGTTTACATTTGAAGTCAATAGAAGTTGGTAGGAGACTTATTGACATTTTCTCAGTGTTCAGTAATGGATTCATAAACTTTACCAATTTTTTAGTTTATTAATCTATCCTCTGAATAAGTCTGTCATCCACCAAACCTCAAGCTGTGAAATAGAACAGTTATAAAATCAATAATGCTGCTTTGTAAACCAAAAAATGCCATTCTAATTTTCCAAACTAACAGAATCTAACTTTGTCTTACTCGAAAATGGGAAAAAGTTATCTGAGCAACTTTACTGACCACCTTTGAAAAGAATGAAACCATACGTGTATTTGGAAATCATTCACTAAATCGCTGAAGATTAAGAGAGTCTCGCGTGCTTTGCCGAAGATTACATATATGGTTTGAGTAAAGGGTTGGACTGAAGATTATATTTTTAGATATGAAGAAAAAAGTAGCCACACACTTTTAATTAATAGCAAAAACAAAGTAACAATCTATAGCCCTTAACTTCACACTGGGTGTAATCTTGGTTTTTCCCTACCATGAAGGCCTGGTGCTTTGAAATCTAAAACAAGGTTTCTTCATGGTTATGACATTTCCCATGGCATTTACTCAAAAAAATCAATCTGGCTTCACAAGCACTGGAAACAGAGTCTTATGAAATGAGAAAACCATAACAAGGCATCAGCCAAAAAAGTTACTTTGATTTTTTTTTTCTGCCCAAAAACCTTCTGAGAAGCTTTATCTGAAAATGGATCTAGTAACACTTCAAAGGCAAAGGCCATAAGAGGCTTTTTTTAACAGCAGGGTTACCTTCTTCTACAGATTTAATTTCAGTCCCCTGAGACTTTGAATATAATCAAGGTATAGAGTCAATACTGAGCAAAATTTAATTTGGTCTTGTCCTAATCAGACCCAAGGGATGCAACAGAAATGACAAAAATTCCTGTTTAAAAGGCTTGGAGGTAAGGGGTGGAAATGTTATTTGTATAACTGAACTCTAAGTTGCAAAACAGTGTGGGTCTTGCTTTGGTTTTTGTTTCTCTCCCAATAAAAAAATTCCTTAAATTCCAGTAAAGCATAAGAAATATTCCACTGATTGCTTTGGGAATACTAGCATGACAGGCAGTTGAATACAGAACCCTAATGGACTCAAGTCATGTGGTTTAAGATTATCTCATGAAATAATTCAAGATTTATTTGTATTGGGAAAATGCAGTGAGAAGAACCAGTCCAACCCCCTACTCAAACCAGATGTGTAATCTTAGGCAAAGCACGTGAGACTCTCTTAAGCTCAATTTCTAACCTCACTGACCAATTATTAGAACTAGAAGGCATAATGATCACAAAAGGGCTCAACCAACTACAAAGCAGCTTATATATATAATTTCCATTTTCTATAGTGGCCAAAACCCTATATCTACCAGAGAGTTTTTTTCTAACTACATATTTAAAGCTCACTCCTGGAGATCCCCACATACTCAGGGATCTACGTATTTAAAGTCCTTTGGGTTATTCTAATGCAGTCAAGTTTGCAAATCACTGTAACTATACTGTGAATTAACTGAAGGCAGAGAAAGTGTTAGACCACTTTTAATCTCCTGCACCTACCACAGGTGTCTGCCCCAGAATACATTCTTTATAAGTGAGGGCTAAATTAAAAATATATAAATGAATGAACACATGATAAAAAAATTCTTAGTTACTGTTATGAGATGAATTGTTTCCCCCCATATACATAAATTCATATATTGAGGTCCTAACCCCCCAGCACTTCAGAAAATGATGATATGTGGAGATAGAGCCCTTTTAAAAAGTAATATACCAAGTTTAAATGGAATTGTTAGAGTGGGCTCTAGTCCAATATTACTGATGTCCATATAAGAAGAGGAAATTTGGACAGAGAGAGAGATACCAGGGGTGTGCCTGGTGTAAGGACACAACAAGAAAGTGGCTCTCAGGGCACCTGAGTGGCTCAGTCTGTAAGCGTCTGACTTCTGTAAACTCAGGCCATGATCTCGCGGTTTATGAGTTTGAGCCCCATGTCAGGCTCTGTGCTGACAGCTCAGAGCTTGGAGCCTGCTTCACATTCTGTGTCTCCCTCTCTCTCTCTCTGCCCCTCCCCTCTTTGTGCTCTCTCTCTGTCTCAAAAATGAATAAACATCAAAATTTAAAAAAAGAAAGAAAGAAAATACAAGCAAACCTGGGTTTATACTTTAGGATATCTAAGCGTTCATTAATCTCAAAAAAAAGCCATGATGGCAACAATAATAAACATATGTACAACTATGTATTTTCAGAATTAAATAAGATTATTAAATCTAAAATATTTTTGTAAATATTTATGGATTTATTCTTACAAACACACTTTCAAAATATAAATAACATCTACTCAAGTATAAACTAATTTTACCCAAAGCTACATGGGAAACTACTTTCAAATAGTGGTGCAGAAACAAAGAGTTTTCAAACACATGAAAATAGTCTGTCAAATGGAGGACTCTGATGACTGTTAAATGCAAAATTCACTTCATCCAGAATCAGAGACTTTTACAGAATGAAATTCTGCAAATGTTAACATCATGAAGTTGAGGTATCTCAATTTCTGCTTAGTAGAGAACTTGATTGTCATCTTCTCCTCCAGTGTTATAAAGAAAGAAAAATTATTACTCTGATCACTTGGTAAAATGTATGGTTTGGCAAGTTTTATAATCTAGAACTGCCACATACAGTCACACAGATTGACCACTGCCCAATTCTAGAGAGTGTCATTTACATGAACTTGAATGTGACTTGCACTGTCTTGGAGTCATGCAATATTGTTTCTGAGTGGGGAATATATTTTTACTCTAAATTTTCTTACTAGAAAAAAACAGCCTTATTCCCCTATCCATAGTATATTTCCATGGGGCAGGTGAAGCAGTAGCAATTAACAAGCAATATGCAGGTAGAAATATGAAAAACCTGCTAAAGAGAGAGTTGATACATTAAAAGCACTGAAACGGTAACTTAAATTCCTTCAAAGTTATAAATTATGTGCTTATAATATCCCCAACATGTACACCATTCATGCAATCAACAGTGAGTGGACCCACCTTGAACAGAATGCTATATGAGGTACTATTTGGTATTATAAAAACAAACACATTACAATCATGTTCTCACTCTCTACTACAGACTGAATGTCTGTGTTCCTGCAAAACTCATACAGTGAAACCTAATCCCCAACATAATGGTATTTAGAGGTATGGCCTTTGGGAAGTGCTTATATCATGAAGGTGGAACCATCATGGCTGGGAATAGCGTCCTTATAAAAGAAACCCTAGAGAGCTCCCTCACATGTGATGACACAGCAAGAAGATGGCCAGCTATGAACTGGGAAACAGGCTCTCCCCAGACACCTCTATCTGTCGGCACCTTAATCTTAGACTTACCAGCCTCCAGAGCTGAGAAATAAATTGCTGTCATTTGTAAGCCACCAAGTGTATGATATTTTTGTTATAGCAGCCTGAACAGACTAAAACATTCTCTCTCTCTCTCTCTCTCTCTCTCTCTCTCTCTCTGCCCATCTATTTATCTCTCTCTCATTTTTTCTCTTTCCATGCCGGTGAGCCTTTCTGTATGGCTAAGTTTTCCATGTCTCAAAAATAAGCTTTTTTGTTAAAAAAAATTAATGTCATATAAACCTCTTTCTAAGATGTATTAAATGCCCTTCTCATCTTTTTTGACAGAATACTTAACCTCAATTTCTTCATTTATAAAGCATTTGGCTATATGGAATCTGAATTTTGCTAAATAATCGAGGTTATTGCTTTCAACCTAAATGGTGACCTTTTTTCATGACATACTGGGGCCATCAGCAAAGAGTCTGCTCAAATTTATGGAACTCTTTAAACACACAAAATGGCACTTAATGGCTATGGCTTTGGAATTATTGATTACTTATATATTTTTGTTCTTTTCCCTTGCTCTTACACTGTCAGAGGCTATGTCTTGCTATGATGAACATCATTGCATCCATTTGTTCTGACTGATTTTCCACCTCAAGTGACATCCTTAAAATCAGATAACCAAGCCTGCTAAAACCCTATAGAAAGAGGCTTGCCTGTGAAATGTTAGATTTTGACTACAGAGAACAGACTTAATGACATCTGTGTTGCCTACTCATCATCAGAAAACCTCTCTTTCTCCTTTTGTTTTGGCTTCATTTTTTGGAAGAGGTCACTTCACCCCCTTTCCCTATTTGCAGATTAGCATAAGGGAACATTTTCAGCTTCCTTGAGAAATCCCCATCTGGGACATTCACATGGGGGACATATTTTAGCAGAGATTAAAAAGGCTAAGGGCATGACTTACTTCCTCTTTATTTCCTGTACTGAAGAGTAGAAGGATCTTTCCTACTGTAATTTGTCCTCACAAAGCAGACTTATTTGACTGGTTGTAAAAGTGGGTCTACAGATCCAGACCCATCTTTCTTTCTTCATGCGGGTAAGCCTGAGCATGTGAATTACTGTTCAGTGAGAGGAGGGTGGCATGTTGCTTTTGCCCCAAAGCCCAAGACTGGCACGACAGCTTCTTGGAGAGGCCCATCAAGGAGAAAGAGACGAGAGAAGAAAAGTGGGTGTTGCTGTTTTCATGTGCTTTTCATCAATTAGTTATTAAAGCTGATGTTTTATTTCCTTTTGTCTGTTCTTCCTTTATATATATATAGCTCCCTTGACCAAAACTTCAAAAGGAAAGGATTGATAGGTCATATCCAGAAAGATATTACTATAAAATTGTTATGGGGAATAAACAAAAGTTCTTGGGAGAAATCTATTTTTTCAAATGGGATTCCTAAGCTTAAAGTCAACCAGATGGTGAAAAAGAACACTTCTCATTTGGAACAAACACATTTAAGTTTCTGCAAATTAATAATTTGTTTTGATACCAGCCACTTACAGCTGGAGAATAAATGAGCAGTAAATATAGCATTTAAGTACACACATATTTCTATGGATGGTTAAACTTCAAAAATATGAGATAGATACATTGTCCATTTAAAAAATATCTATTGCTACTTACTCATTCCAACCATTTTTGTTCCGTTTGTTTTTAAAGAAGCTGGTTATGTCATCTTGAGTGCAATTTTGACAATCTCACCACCACACTTGGAGACTATAACTTCAACAACTTGAAAAACACAGATTAAATTATGTAAAGTGAAAGATGAGTTCTTTTGCTGAAACCTAAAAATTTAAAATGCTAAGTGTTTATTTTAAAACACTTATAATTTTGCTAGACTTTCTGTTAAGTAAGCTTTTCCGATGAGCCTATTTCAAAATTGCCAGGAGACTTGCTGTAAAGATTGTTGCTGCTACTGTGAGACAGGCCCCAGGTGGAGAAAAGGTAGTTTCTCTTTATTAGAATTTTTAAGAACAATATGAAACAAGAATAACAGAATGGTACCTGGATTCAGGAATTCTCAAAACTGTCTCTTTAAAGAGTTACCTTTTAGGACCGCCTGATGGCTCAGTTGCTTAAGTGTCCGACTTCAGCTCAGGTCATGGTCTCACGGCTCGTGAGTTCAAGCCCTGCGCCAGACTCTGTGCTGACAGCTCAGAGCCTGGAGCCTGCTTCAGATTCTATGTCTCCGTCTCTCTCTGCACCTTCCCCACTCACACTCTGACTCTTTCTCTCTCAAAAATAAATAAACATTTAAAAATTTTTTATTATTTATTTATTTATTTTTTAGAGAACGAGAGCATGAGCAGTAGACAGAGGGAAGGAGACAGAGAGAGAGAGAAAGAGAGAATCTCAAGCAGGTTCCATGCCCAGCACAAAGCCTAACTCGGGGCTCAATCCCATGACCCTGAGATCATGACCTGAGCAGAAATCAAGAGTCAGATGCTTAACTAACTGAGCCACCCAGGAGCCCCTAAAAGGTTACCTTTAATACATGACTTAAGCTCCCTGTTACATGGCTAGTTTCTCATTGGTCGCTTGCGAATACAGATTCAGCATCTGAACATTATTAGCCTGACATTTTATTGTTGTTGTATTTTTCCCTATATATTTTCAGTGAGGAAATTGGTCTGGACTTATGTGATACTCAAGTATATGCGTTGGCCCTGCCTAGGTATACTCAGACCAGTCCCACACACTACCACCTAAAACTGAATTTGAGTCACTTCCCTTTGTTCACAATAAATCAGCATCCATTTTGAGGAGTACTCCGGTTATAGTATATAAGTATCTGAAGTATCACAGGCCAAATTTTACCCTAAGCCCCACACATATTTGAATATTTTTCACAGTGTGCACTAACTGGGAAATACCAGTTCCTAGAAACCATTTGGATTTCTGATCCTTTGCTTGTAGCCACCATCCCTGCAAGCTTTCACTAAATACATTTGGGCATAACTATTGATCCTTAACTGGAATGCATTCCTCTGGATTAAACTGCTGCCAGGGAGAATTTTGGTAACAGGCTCACTAGGTATCTGCAAGAAAGACATGAATGTTCTCTGAGTAAGTAGATTATAGTCCTTTAAACACTAGCCTATAGCAATGGCAGTTTTATTTCCCCTCAAAATCTATTCTTGATCTATGAAAATAGTCAATATTATGGTGCCTGGAGTTTTCTATGTGTTACTCATAGGTCAAAAATGGTTGAAATAAAAATATATTCATTTGCATGAACTATTTCAAATAGAATTTATATTTGTTGGGTATTTATTAATACTTCAAAAGCTCACATAACAAATTCTGTCAGGTTTTCAATTTTGTCCTTCCCTAAATTTACCACCAAAGGATCTACCAACCTACTGCAGTTATAACAATTGTACTTAGGCCAAGCCATGACTGCTATACATGTTTCCATTTCTCTTTCATTTCTCAGTGATTCTAACTTGTTGAGATCAAGACAGTGATCTTAAGACAGTTCCGTAGTAATATTTCACAAATCCATGGGGCTTATTCACTAAAAATTCTAAGGAAAACTGATACAAGGAGGTCTATATTGTTATTTTTGAGTCTGACTAGAAGTATTTAGAATATCTATCCTTTAATGATTTTGTTTCTGTATGCTATCAATGGCCTGAGTAGAAAAATCTCAAAAACCTCTAACAAGTGAAGAGATTGAAGCAGTAATTTTTAAAACTATCTTCCCCCACCAAAAAAAACTCAACCTACATAGTTTCACAAGTGAATTCTACCAAGCATTTAAAGTATACCAATTCTTCACAAACTATCCAAAATAGAAGAAGAGGGAACAGTTTCCAATTCATTCTGTGAGACCATTATTACTCTGATACCAAAACCAGAAAAAGACATCACAAAAAATAATCTACAGAATATTCCTTATGAACACACACACACACAAATCAACAAAATACTAGTAAACTAAATTGAACAAAATATAAAAAGGATTATATATCATGACTGAGAAGATTTAGCTCAGCAACAGAAGGCTAAATTAAATCTAAAAATTAATCATTGTGATACACTATTAATAGAATATAGGACACAAACCACATTATCATTTTAACTAATGCATAAAATGCGTTTGACAAAATCAAACATTCCTTCGTAATAAAAACACTGAAATATCTAGGAATAGAAGGAAACTTTCTCATCTTGTTAAAGGGCATGTGCAAAAAACCCATAGCTAACATCATACTTAATGGCAGAAGCCTAAGATCAGGAACAAAGTCTAATCCCAGGAACAAGCAAGGATGTCCACTCTTGCCACTTCTATTCAACTGGAATTTCTAACCAGGAAAACTATGCAAGAAAAAGAAATAAAAAGCATCCAAATTAGAAAGGACGAAGTAAGGTATCTCTATTTGCAGATGACATGATCATGATGATAAGGAATCCACTTCAAAACGTTGTAACTCATAAACAAGTTTAGCAAGTTTGCAGGATACAAAATAAATATGCAACTATCAACTGTATTTCTATACACTAGCAATGAACAATTCAAAAATGAAATTGAAGAAATCATTCCATTTAAAATGGCATCTAAAATATTTAAGAATGAATTTATTAAAAGGAGAGCAAGATTTGTACATTGATAATTACAAATATTTTTAAGCTTAAACATCTCTAACTAAATAAATAAGTAAATCCATGTTCATGAATTAGAAGACTTAATATTAAGATGGCAATTCTTCCCAGTCAATTTACAGACTCAACATCGCTATCAAAATGCCAATTGACTTTTTTGCAAACATTGATAAGCTGATACTACAATTCACTTGGAAATTCAAGGGACCTAGGATAGCCAAAACAATTTTAAGAAAAAGCAAAGTTGGAGGATTCACACTTCTCAATGACAAAACTATAGTAATCAAGACAGTGTAGTAGTAGCATAAGAATAGATATGTAGGTCACAATGAATAGGATTACGATTCCAGAAATAAACCCTAAAATTTATGGTCAGTTGATTCTGACAAGGGTGCTAAGACAATGCAGTGTAGGAAATAATTGTCTTTTTATGTGGTGCTGAGATAACCACATGCAAAAGAAGGATGTTGGTCCTTTAACTTGGGATATACGTATCACAATTGACTCCAAATGAATAATAGTCCCAAATGTAAGAATTAAACTATAAAACTCATAAAATAAAACAGGAGTAAATCTTTGTGATCTTGGGTTACGTAATGGCTTCTTAGCTGCTATACAAGTGCACAGAACAGGGCCATCTGGGTGGCTCAGTCAGTTAAGCATCCTACTCTTGGTTTTGGCTCAGGTCATGATCTCATGGTTTCATGGGTTCAAGCCCCACATCAGGCTCCGAGTTGACAGTGCAGAGCCTGAGATTCTCTCTCTCTCCCTCGCTCTCTGCCCCTCATTCACTCACTCTATCTCTCTCTCTCAAAATAAGGAAGTTTAAAAAAAAAAGTACAGAGAACAATGCCTGGCATATAGTTAGGTCTTGTTTATTTTTGAAATCTAGTTAAATAATATTTTATTTTATTTTATTTTATTTTATTTTATTTTATTTTATTTTATGTTTATTTATTTATTTTGAGAGAGAGAGAGAGAGAGAGAGAGAGTGCATGGGGGAGGGGCAGAGAGAGAGAGAGAGAATCCCAAGCAAGCTTCCCACTGTCAGCACAGATCCCAACCTAGGGTTCGATCCCACAAACACTGAGATCATGACCTGATCTGAAATCAAGAGTTGGATGCTTAACTGACTGAGCCACCCAGGCCTCCCCAGTGAAATAATATTTTAATTTCAGTATATTTAGTTATATGAATAATGTGTCTATTGATATATTTTGTTTTATATTACCTTCTTGCTATTTTCTTTCTCTTTTTCTTATCACTTCTTTGTCTCTTAATTCTTTCCTGCCCACTTTTTGGATTAATCAAGTATTTTTTAAAATTAGTCTGTATGTAGTTATTAATGTTTTAGTTAGGCATCTTTGTATGTATTAATGGTAACCTTTGAGATTACACTATGCCTCAAGAGAACTTTTTAAAGTTCTCTTAAATTCTTTTGCCTCTTTGCAAATAATTCAAAAGTCTTAAATTGAATAGCACCATTTTCCTCCTTCTGCCCTTTGTAGTATCATTGTGTCATATTTTACTTTTACATAGGTTAGAGCCCTAAAATACATACATATTATTATGGCTTCAGTCAATATTCTTTTATATTTACCGATTTCCAGTTCCATTCCTTCCTGCAGCTCAATGCTTTCTTTCTGGAATATAGTAAAACCTTTCTTTGGGAGCATAATTCATTCCGAAGCATGCTTGCCATCGAGAGCACTTGTATATCAAAGCGAATTTCAAGAACCATTGGCTCAGCTGTGATCATATGACATTCAGTGTCATGTACTATTCATATTGCAAGACATCGCTCCTTTAGCAAGTTAAAATTTATCAGAAATGTTTGCTCCTCTTGTGGGACACTCCCAGAACAAGTTACTTGCAATCCAAGGTTTTATTGTATCTTCCTTCAGCATAGAGAACTTTCTTTAGTATGCTGATGGTGACGGGGCGCCTGGGGGGCTCAGTCCTTGAGCTTCCAACTTCAGTTCAGGTCTTGATCACAGGGTTCCTGAGTTCCAGCCCTGCATGGGACTCACTGCAGTCAGCACAGAGCCCACTTCGGATCCTCTGTCCCCCTCTCTCTGCCCCTCCCCTGCTTACGTTTTTGCTCTCAAACATTTTTAAAAAATAGTATGCTGATAGTGAATGTGTTCAGCTTTTGTTTACCTAGAAATGTATTTATTTCTTGTATTTTTGAAGAAAAGTTTCACTGAAAATGGAATCCTAAGTCAGTGGGTTTTTGTTTTCCATCATTCTCTGAAAATGCTATTTTATTGTGTTCTATCTTCCATAATCTGTTATAATATGAACAATTCCTGTTACTCCATCAAGGCAATGTCTCTTTTCCCTGGATGCTTTTAAGAGTTTCTCTTGTGTGCTTAGGTGTGTTTCATGTTCTCATCTAGGGTTCTCTAATCTTGAACCTGAATTTTATCAGTTATGGAAAATCCTCAACCACTATCATTTTAAATATTGTTTCATTCATTCCCCTCATTCTATTACTATAGCTTCCCAATATTTACACCATTTGATCATGCCATAAATATCTCAGGGTTTTTTCCTATTCATATTCTTTTTTTCCCCATGTGTTTTTGTTTGTATTTTCTACTGATCTCTCATTTGATTTCACTAAATCTGTGTTCTGATACTTCTAGTCTACTGTTAATCCAACCTAACAAATTCTTAATTTAGCATTAAGAGTAGAATATCCATTTGAATCTCTCTTATAGTTTGAAAGTCTACATGAAATTCTCCATGTTTTTTATTTATTAAATTCATATTTTCTTTATTAACTTTAATATATCAGTTGTAGTTAGTTCTTGTCTGCTAACACTACCATCTGGATTATCTGATCCAATTGTCTATTTTTCCCTTGATTTTCTTGTCTCCTCCCTAGTCTTTTAAGCTTTCATTTATATACCAAATATTGTATATTTAGAAAAAAAAAAAACATATAGACTGAATTTGAACATCTTTTCCCCAGAGCAGATTCATCCTTTCCACTGTTAGGTAGATAGTTTGAGAGGCTAATTACTTAATCCAATAAGGACATGAAATGGATCAGGGATACTTTGCATTTTCTGTATGATTCAATGCATCTGTAGATTTCAATGTCTAAGGGTAAGATTTGTAGAATGTGTTTTTAGGCTTCTTCCACTAGCAGGATTTTGCTGCATCAGAATGAGAGTGTATGAGATTTCACTCTGCTTTGACAGACCAAGATTAATCTTAACTTCACAAGTGTTACACTTTTTACCATTAATTCATTAAACTCTCACAGCAACCCTAAGATCACTACTATTATAATATGTGTTTTACCTGTGAGGAAACCAAGCAATAGAGTGATTAAGAAACTTTCCCAAGATCATTCAATAATTAGTCACAGAGCTCACATTTAAACCAAGAAGTCTAGAGCTAGGAACCATGCTCTTAACCACTACACATTCATTATTGCCTTTCATAGATATTGTAAATGTTCAAAATGGGAATTGGTTGAATAAATGATGCAGCTGTCTATAGAATATAATGTAACCATTAAAATTACCGCACAGATCTATATATATTCAGGCACATGAAATGACAGTATATGTATATTCTTAGGTAAAAAAGAGAGAGAGAGAACAAAGCTGTATTATAACATGATTTCATTTTCATTTTTGTGAAATAAAATAGTAAGGTATGCATTGCTGTAGACATATGGTAAAAATGTGCAAATGTGTGAAAAATATAAAACAATATACATCCACATAGTAGTGATGATTATCAGCCAGCATGGGGCTCTGAGTGAATTTTTACTCTATTTTCTGTATTTTTATTTTTCCCTTTTGTTTCCATTTAACAAGCATGGAATACTTCATTAAATTTTCCATTTATAAGATAAAAATTCATTTAGTAAATACTACAAAGAGTACACTTGAAGGATTAAAAATAATCTAGGGCCCCTAGCTGGCTCAGTCGGTAGAGCATGAGATCCTTGATCTTAGGGTTGTAAGTTCAAGCCCTATGATGAGTGTAGAGATTACTTAAAAATAAAATCTGTTTTAAAAATCTAGAATTTTTCCCCAAAATATAAAGTAAAAGCTCTTCATGGGTCACATTTTTCTCTTCAGAAATTGTGATAATTACAAGCTGAAAATCATTCATAAATGTAATGCATGTGAAGAAAATCATAGGTCAATAGTGGAATGACATAATGAGGAAACCGAACAAAGAAAATAACCTTGAGGTTAACATATGTAAAGATGCATGAAATTAAAAATAAATAAATAAAGGTTGACAACTAGACTTGTCTTAGCAGAGAGGTCTTTGACCAATCTGAGTTGTAACTGATAAATTGTGTTTACAGTTCTATGCTTTTGGCTCTTCTGTTTTCTCAAAAGTACCATTGAGAAAGATTGAGTTATTAAATCATACATCCTACTGGATAAATTTTTTATTATTTTCATTTTTAAAATCTTCTCCCTTTTCACACAATTCCTATTTTATAATAGAAGTTAATCATAGCTGTATATGTGATGGTATCCTAAGACTTTCTGACACCTTGATGGCCTTTAATCTATAATGCATAAAAAAGTTATGTTAAATCCTCAATCATAATTTCTAATTTTCCTTTAATCTCTGCATTTTATCTTCCATATTCGAATGACAACTCTTTGTTAAAAATGTATGATATGAGATTGCCAAAGACCAAAATGAGCTCCATTTTGGAGGAGTCCCTCTCTCCAAAAACCTAATCTCTTCTTGCTATTCATCATTGACTCTCCCTTAACTGACAACATGACCGCTGGTCTCTTTTTTTTTTTTAAATGAATGATTTGAGAAAAAATGAAAGGCATGGCTATGTTGGGAAAACCAATCAACCATTTAAAAAACCTTATCATGACTTTTAAGTATCTTTTCTGAGTATCTAATATGTGTCAAACTAGTAGGTGTACATAGTAAATATATACTATAGATTAAAACAATAATGGATTATTTATTAAGCACTTGTCTATTGCTGAGTATTGTGTTTAGTCTTTTACTAAAGCAGAATAACAGCAAACATGTATAACCAGTCCTGTTTTGCAAAATAGAGAACTGAGTCAGAAAAGCTGATTGCCCAATGTCATAAAGGAGCTGAAAAGTGGGGGTGCCAAGCTGCAGACCCAGAGACTTGGTCTAATTGCTGTGCTATATAATTATCGATTGCATAGCTTCCATACCCAGTAAGTTTCATATAAATTTACTAGGAAAATTATAATTAACTAAAAATCAAACAGAACACAATTGTTTTGAGACTCACAAATGAAAAATATAATGTTTTGATTTTCTTTTATTTTGACAACTGCATTTTCTGTTTCTAAAACCAAATTGACAGAAGAAGGAAAATTGCTCAAATATATCATACACACACACACACACACACACACACACACACACCCCCCTCATCCAACTAATCCCTAAATAATTTTGTAATCAGTCATTGTAAATAATGTATCAGTCTATAATTGGCTAGAATCTGCTCAAATGTATTTAATCAGCCAAAATAAATATTAAAAATATGTTTCAGTATTTTTGGAAGCCAAGTTTACACAATCTTCATTTAAAGTTTCTCTTATTTTGTTTAGGCCATAGCTGTAACTATCTGTAAAGTTTTCCTTCTAAATATAATCCAAATAATGACTAACAGAAAGACTTCCCTTTGCAGAAGTCAGGTCGATGTTGTTTTAATCATCAATATTCCATCAAGAAAGGTGCCAAAAGAGAAACAGCAAACATTTTTTGTCAAAGTCAGCTCTCCACCAGGCAATTAATTTACTACATGTAGCCTCCCTTTCTGAAACCTAGAACGCAATCCAATCATAAATAAATCATAATAATTAATCTCTTCCAAGCATGAATCTGTTTAGGATTGTCTTGATCTGAGGCCCTGATGTTCTTTACCAACAAATTTCTATTCTAGCACCCAGCACAGTACCTAGCACATAGTGAGCACAGATCAAAAGTATTTTTTAAAAAATGCATAAATCATTGACTAGCACAAAACAAATATAAAACTAAACGACTCTGAAAAACACTTGAATTAGTAATAATGAACTAGTATAAATTATTTAAGATTTATAATGAGGGGCACCTTCAGTTGGTTAAGCGTTGGACTTCAGCTCAGGTCATGATCTGGAGATCCGTGGATTAGAGCCCCAGGGTGGTCTCTGTACTGACAGTTCAGAGCCTGCAGCCTGGACCCTGCTTTGGATTCTGTGTCTCCCTGTCTCTCTGTCCCTCCCCCGCTCGTGCTCTCTCTCTCTCTCAAAAATAAATACACATTAAAAAATATATTTACAAGATCTTCAATGATGTTTCATTTCTAGTGATAATGATGATCTCATTTAGAATGCAAAATAAAGGGGCGCCTGGGTGGCTCAGGCGGTTGGGTGTCTGACTTCAGCTCAGGTCATGATCTCAAAGTTTGTGAGTTCGAGCCCCGCATTGCGCTCGGTACGGACAGCTCGGAGCCTGGAGCCTGCCTCAGATTCTGTCTCCCTCTTTCTCTGATCCTACCCCACTCATGCTCTGTCTCTGTCTCAAAAATAAATAAGCATTTTTAAAAATTTTTTTAAAAAGAATGCAAAATAAAAATTCTCTTTTAAAATTTATAAAATCAAAAGATACAGGTATATAATTTTCTTAACTAACCAAACTTCATTTGTACTTTCTCTTCACTGAGCATTAAGGCAAAAAAAGTTTGGAAGTAATTTTAAACCAATATAATCAACTTCAGAGTACCTTCATTTCTTCATTTTCTGAGTTTCATTTCTTCAATCATTAGTATATATTTATTTCCTTCCTGATGATAACAATAGCAAAGTCATTTTTATTTTTTATTTTTTATTTGTTTTTTTAGAGAGAATGCAATCAGGGAAAGGGCAAAGGGAAAGAAAGAGACAATCTTAAAAAGGCTCCATACCTACCATAGAGCCCAACGAGAGGCTCAATCTCACAAACCACAAGATCATGACCTGAGCCAAAATCAAGAGTCAGAGGATTAATCGACTCAGCCACCCAGGTGCCCCCAAAATCATTTTACAGACAGTAATTTCTTTAATAAAAATTTTGATTGAGTTTGGACTGAATACTCTTCTTCCTCATAGTTCTAACATTTTTCCAAACTGGTCCTTTAATTTAATCAAGTTATTGAAACAATAGCAAACTTAAATATTCTAGATCATTAATTAAACTTGATCAGGATTCTTAAATATTATTAATACATGGCGAATTTTTCAAATGTTGCAGAATATAATAATTACAGAATAATAATCGTAAACACTTTCGATGCTATGCATGGATTCCCTAGTAAATAGAAAACGGCAAAAACATATCTTTTCTTGCCTCATTCTCACCAAAAGAGAGATGGAAATTTTGCAACACTGCTGTACAGTCTAAAATTGACACAAATAGATTTTCTTTGACATAGTACAGATCAGTGGCCCTAATCCATTCCTTTTACCATATAAAGGTGGTCATTCAAATCCAGCCTTCAACTGAAGCTTGAATCCCTCAAATTCCTTCCATTCCCCACTTCTTGGCAGTTCTTAGAATGTGCCTTCTTTGTTTTTGAAAAATGAAGCCTATTCCTGGCAGAAACCCACCAAAATTTGATTATTTATTTCAAATAGATTCAAAAAGATGTTTTCATTTGAGTAGTCAATATATTTCCCTGTATGAATTATCTACAGTTTTGTACACTTATCTGTATGAGCATTTATTTTTCTGGTCTGGTTGGAAGGATAGAAGAGAAGAAGAAGTTTAAGAAAAAGAAATTAATGCCAGATTAACTCTTCTCAGCTAGCGGTGATAAAGAGGTGCAAAAAGCAAAGAAGTTATTCTGTCCAGGGGCAGAGGAATCTACTTTTTGCTTGCCATGCAGAACTTCCAGGAAAACAGCAGGAGGAAACAGTCAGACCAATGAGAAGAGAAGAACCTGTGTACCAATGATGAACACAACAATGGACATCTCAGCTTAAGATGAAATCATACCTTCACACAGGGCTGGGACAAGAGTAAGGTAAATGAGGCACAGACCTTGAGCACAAAACACTAAGATCAATTTAACACACGTGTATTAAAGTTCTACTCTCTACCAATATAATTCTGGGATCTGCCTTTCATAAAATATCTTAGCTCAAAAGAATTAAATACGTCAAAGATGGGTAAGCTGTAAGTTAAAATAAGTATCATTAGAGAATTACAAATAAATTCCCATCAGGTTCAACAAAAGGTAGCTTACACCTATGGGCAATTGTATCTAGGAATTACATCATGGGCGCTAGCTATTCTCTACATAACTCCATCCCTTGCTCCTTTCCCAGGACTTAGTAGGACTGAACGTCCGTCCGTTTCCTCTTTGGTTGAAAGGCCTAAGGGACTATTTCTGGCCAATGAGTTGCAAGTGGCAGTGGTGTTGGTTACTCCCAGCCCAGAGCATTTAATTGCTAATGTAAGGCTCTGCAGAGTTCTTTTTTTTACCCTCTGGCATAGTAAGGAACAACTTTGAAATGGTAGTCTCTGAAGAGCTACAATTAGTAGGATTTCCATGCTGCCCCATAAAGTACATGTAGCATGAGCAGGAAAAAAAAACTTTGCTGTCTAAAGTCTCTAAGACTTTGGAGTTCCATTTTACTGTAGAATAACACAACCTATCCTCATCAAAATGACATCTAACCTCAGTGTTCAAGAACAGTTTATGAATAGGTTTGCCAGATAAAATTCAGGGTGCCCAGCTGAATTTGAATTTCAATAAACAATGGAAAAAATTAGTATAACTATGTTCCATGCATTGTTTGGGACATACTTGTACTAAAAAATTATTCATCGTTAATCTGAAATTCAAATATAATTGGACCTTCCATATTTTTACTTGCTCAATCTGACAACCCTATTTATGAAGGCAGTAGTACCTGAGATGGACTTTAAATAATTAATAGATTTTTGACATATAGAAAAGATAAGCAAATGCTCAGGCAAGGGTCCAAAGGCCAAAAGTACAGAATGTTCCAAGATCAGGAAGTTTAATTTAACTGAAACACCGTGTACTTGGAATGGAAGACATCCTTACATGTTGTTATTTCCTAGGATTTCATCCATGACCCTACTCTCATTATTCCATGTTTGTCCTAAGCAGTATCATCCACTCCAGTCCTTCCTCTCATGAGCTGGAAGTGGACTAGATAGGCAGTCTGGGCTATAACTCACTTCTATAACGTCCCCCCCGGTGACAGCCACCATCTTGCCTAGATTCTTACAATAGCCACCTAACCCTCATTCAGCCCTTGCTCCCACTCCTATATGTTTCAATATAGTGACCACACTAATCATTTTAAAACAGAAGACAGATCATGTCACTCTTCTACTCAAAATGTTTCAATGGCTTCCATTTGACTCAGAGTAAAAGTTGAAGTCCTTACAATTGGCCTACAGGCCCTATAAGATCTTGTGCTCTGCAAACTCTCTGACTTCATTTACTATTTTTCTTATCTTGCCCCACACCAGCCAAATGGCCTCCTTGATGTAGCTCAGAAGCAGCAGGCACACTCTCAGCATGGAACCTTTGCACTCCCTCTTGACTCTACTGGAAAACACTTTTCCCTTATTCTTTGGCACAGCTTGCTATCTTCCTTCCTTCAGGTCTCCGCTCTAATATTACCTTTCCAATGAAGCCTTTCCTTATGGCTAGGACATTGCAATCCTCATCTCTTATCAGATATTTTCTTTCATCACCATGTAATACACAATGTATTTAACCATTTATACTGTCTGCTCCCCCAATGAGATATAAGCACCACAAGGATAAAGGCTTTTGTTTTATTCATTGTTGCATCTCTAGTGCCTAAAACAGCAACATGCACATAGAAGGTTTTCAATGAATATTTTTAAATGAATTAATGCATAAATATTGTGGAAGACAAAAAGAGTCTTTAATGGTTTGAAGTCAGTAAGCATATCATTTGAGTTCTTCTTTTTTTTTTTTTAATATTTATTTTCAAGAGACAGAGTGCGAGTGGGGAAGGGGCAGAGAGAGAGGGAGACACAGAATCCGAAGCAGGCTCCAGGTTCTGAACTGTTAGCACAGAGCCCAACGCAGGGCTCAAACTCACCAGCTGTGAGATCATGACCCAAGCCAAAATCAGACACTTAACTAACTGAGCCACTCAGGAGCCCCATCTGAGTTCTACTTTAGCAAGATTACTTTAGCAACCAAGTGTAAAAGGAATTGTGATACTCTTAATTTAAAAAAAAAAAAAAAAGCTAAACCAAAATATCAATGTAGGGAAGCCCAATAAAGTTATGATGTTTTTCTAAAATGTCTCCATGTATTTTTCAATATCTAATACCAAACTTTTTAAGAAAATATATACTCCTATTTTCCAATGCCATAATCTTCTCATGAATAATCCCATAAATAACACAGGAGAGATAAGAGTTCATTGAGGAAGCTATTTCTACAACAATAAAAGGGCAATAGTTGGGCGAATGGGAAAAATATGTATGTGAGAGATAATATAGTATGACAATTTTAGAGTTATGCAATCAATTGGATAAGGAAAAATGTAGAAATTTTTTCAAGATATCTCTGGAGTTCAAGACCCATGTGATAGTGCTGTAAATAGCAACAAAACATTTTACAGAGACTTGGAATTTAATCCTTATGGGTTATTCCTATATTATTTTAATCACCTTTTAAATTCTTTTATCTACTCTCTGTTAGCAGACCATGTTTCCATCAGCTTTGCTCATCCCTATCCCATATCAATGTTTAGCAAACTATTTGCATTCTTTCAAGAATATAAGAGCAGTTGTAGTTTATCTTAAATTTTAATAACTAATAAAGCTCTTTCATGAAATAGATTTTCATTTTTTAATAGTTTAATTTTTCAATAGCTAGTTATTATAGGTTCATTTTAGGCACTACATTTTCTTACCCATAGTATGGAAAAGGAACCCATGTGATAGTTTATCATTAAAACAGATAAAAATACAATGAAAGTCTTAGAAGAAAATATAGGAGAAAAGCTTCATGATGTTGGATATGGCAATCGTTTCTTGGATATGATACCAAAAGCACAGAAAACAAAAGAAAACATAGATAGGTTGGACTTCATCAAAACAGAAAACCCCTATGCCTCAAAGGACACTGTCCACAGAGTAGAAAAGCAGCATACAGAATGAAATAAAGTATTTTCAAGTCATATATCTGATATGGACATGATATCAAGAATATATACAGAATTTTTACAAGTGAATGACAAAAAACACACACAACCTGACAAAAAAATCAGCAAGGGACTTGAACAGACATTTCTCCAAAGAAGATATACAATGACCAAGAAGCACATGGAAAGATGTTCAACATCACTAGTCATTAGAAAAATGCAAATCAGAACCACAATGAGATACTACTTCATACTCATTTTAAATTGTTATTATAAAAAAAAAAGAAATTAACAAGTTTTGGCAAAAATGTGGAGAAAATGGAAATCCTGTACATTGCTGGTGGGAATGTAAAATGATACAGCCACTGTGGAAAAATGTTAAGATGATTCCTCAAAAACTTAAACATACAATTACCGTATGATCCAGAACTTCTACGTCCAGGTACAGATCCAAAAAAAAAAAAGAAAGAAAGAAAGCAAGGACTTGAACAGATACTTGTATACACACATTCATAGCAGCATTATTCACAGTGGCCAATTATAGAAGTAATCCAAGGTCCCATCAACCAATGAATGGATAAACATGGGGCACCTGGGTGGCTCAGTAGGTTGAGCATCCAACACTTGATTTCTGCTCAGGTCATGATCTCAAAGTTTTTCTCCCTCTCTCTTTGCCCCTCCCCCACTTACACTCTCTGTCTTTCTCAAAATAAGTAAATAAAGTTAAAAAAAAAAAGCCAGATGAACTGATAAACAAAATGTGGTACATACATGCAATGAACTATTATATTGCCTTTTTTAAAAAGGGAAGAAAACTTTTACATATGCTATAACATGAATGAAATTTCAGGATATTATGCTAAATGAAATAAGCCATTCATAAAAGGGCATATATTGAGATTTCTAGAATAGCCAAATTCATAGAGACAGAAAGTAGAATGGTGGTTTCCAGGGGCTGGAGAAAGAGGGGAAAGGGCGTTAGTATTTAATGGGTACAAATTTCCAACTGGGAAAGATGAAAATGCTCTGGAGATGGATGGTTGTGATGGTTGCACAACAATATGAATGTAGTTGATGCCATTGACTTTACATTTAAAAAATTATTAAGATAGCAAATTCTATAGTATGTATATTTTACCACCAAAAAAAAAAAAAGATAAATTGATTCACATTCTTGCAGCTTCCAATTAAAATCCCTTCATAAAAAGAACAATGAACAAAAAGAATACAACATATCATGTTCCATGGCACTGTGCAATAGTTCTGATTCTGGTGAGAAAGATGAGAATCAAGATATTTGTCCAACTCTCCCCCTCCACCCCTGCCCACACATGTCTGTTCATTGAGAAACCTCACCAAGCCCAGACAGTATTATAATAATTGTCTGACAATTTTTCTTCCTGATAAGTTCTCTTTTTCTCGGTAATTTAATATTAGTAAATATAATTTAATATGATATAATTTAATAATTTAAGTTAAATATAAGTTAATTTAATATGTTACAAGCTTTTACTATCCTCTCAAATGTCCTCTGCCACTTCTCGCCTCCTACTTTATCATAAAAATCAAGGCCTCAGACATGAACCAGTTCATCTCCTGGCCCATTTAGAATTTTATCTACATTAAACTTAATACTATTTAATTATCTTTATTCTCAGAGAATATATGATTCTTGAGCCATCCATTAATCCTTTCACCCATATCCATTTATTCATTCATTTAGGAAATATTAATTGAGCATCTGCTATGAATCATTTCATTGTCTACCTTTTCTATAACTCATTTCAAAAAAATTTTTTTTTCCTTTTTTTCTATTTCTTGATTTCTCCTGGCTCGGAGTACATTCAAGTCATATCCAAACTCAAACAATATCCTCTCTTGAATCCAAATGGACAGTTCTTTGAATCTGCAAGTCTTTCTTACTAAAACCCTTTCACTTTCCCTTAGGCAATTGCCTTGAAAGAGTATTTTAGACTAAAATTTTCTATTTTTCTCTCTTCACACTGATACTTCCGTTCACAGAAATATGGAATCTTCCCACATAGAAACTGCACATCCAAAAGTTATTGATCACTATGTTGATAAATTGAATAAGTACTTTTCAGGCCTTATATTATTGGATTTCCAGACTATCTATGGCATGTTGGCCTTTGCTTGGATCCTTTATAAATGTTTTATACCCATAGGTTGATGATTGGCCATATCTTGCCTGACCATACCTTTTCTCCATGGCCATTATTTCTCAAGATACTTTGTGAATCCTCTTCTGCACACTCTTTATATTTTGCCATGTCAGAGGGTTCTATACTTGGGGTATTAGTCTCATTACTCTACATACTTGCATTTAGGTTTTTTAATCCACTCCAGCCCTTCCTCTCATCTAAGCTTCAGGCATATAGTCAAATGACTGATAAATGCATGCATCTGAATGTCCCACAAACACCCCAACATGCCTATGTTGTATTTATCATCTTTGTCTTATAACCTTAATCTCAGTTAATGACACTAGTCACTCACCAAAACCTAGGAATCATTTGACTCTCTCACTTTCTACATATAATTACTTCAACACTATGTTGCAATTACATCCCAAACACATTTCAAATACAGAAGAGTGCCTTTTCCATATTTACTAGCATTGCCATAATTGAAATCATCATAGCCCCATAAATCACTGGCGGAGCTTCCTAACTCCCTACTGCTATTCGTGCCCAAATTTATATAAACCCATTCCTTGCTAGAGTAGGTATGATCTATCTGATTGAACTGTGCCTTCAGTTAACAATGAATCCTTAATACTTCAACTTTAGAAACAGAATGGTTCATTTCAAATGATACAGTAAATTTATACAATCTCTTTGAAGATAAATTTAGCAATTCTTATTAAAGGCCATTATAACATTTGTGACCTCTGAAACAGCAATCCAAGTCCTGAGACTGTGTCCAATGAAAAAGTTCAAAAGAAAAGAAAATGTGTACTTGCAAATATATTCTTATCACTAAGACCTCAATAATAATTTATAATAGCGAATAAAGAAATATATTGACTGAACATTGTGTCTCATTAAAAAGTGTGAAGAGGAAGACTGTAGCAACATGAATGTGTTAAGAAGTTAAGACAATGCTCCAAATTATTATACACTGTGCTTCAACTTTGTATATTAGAAAATAGAAAGAAATGAAAGCAATTGTTTTAGAGTGTATTAGTTTGCTAGGGCTGCCACAACAAAATGTCCAAGACTGGACGATTTAAACAGAAATTTATTGTCTCAGTTCTGGAGGCTAGAAGTCCAAGATCAAGATGTCAGCAGATTTAGTTTTTCCTAAAGCCTCTCTCCTTGGCTTGTAGATGGCTGTCTTCTCCCTATTTTCACATGGTCACCCCTCATTCTGTGTTGTCTGTGTCCTAATCTCTTCATATAAGGACACCAATCATGTTGGTTGGTGAAGACCCACCCTAATGACCCTATTTTAACTTAATTAACTCTTCACTGGTCCTATCTCCAATACAATCACATTCTGAGGTGCTGGGCCTAGGGCTTCAATATATTAATTTAGGGATGATACAATTCAACTTATAGCATAGGGTAACAATTATAAGTGAAACTTTTTTTATCATTTTATCAAGTCTTATTAATATTATAATAGAGCTTTAACATGAAAATTTAAAAAAATAAGAGCTACTTTCCAAGCAAAGCTGCTATAAAATGAAGTGAGAATTAAAGGGAAGATTTAATAAACTTACATTAAGAAAGTGAATAAAGTCTGATCCATCCCCCCACTTCCTGGCAAAAAGAACAGTGAAGAAACATCATGAAGAGGTAATGCTATTCCATGAACAGACACAGGGTTCAGGAAATGTGCCTACAACCCTATAACCTTATTGTTGAAATCTCAAATATATACATATATATATATATATATATATATATATATATATAAAATACATAATTACATTATATAATACATATTTTTAAAGAATTGTTGAATTGAAAGGAAATTTGAGAATTATATAAATTAAGATGCTTTCAGTTGCAACCATCAAGGAATCAAGCTGACTAAAAATACAGGGAACTTAGATCTCAAATTTTATGAAAACCAGAAAAAGGAGAGGCTTCAAGTTTGGCTGTCTCGCCAGCTCAGCTAGGTCATCAAGTGGTCAGGTTCATTCAAATGGTCTGCTCTAACATCCTTTGTCATTGCATCCTTCGTCAAACAAAAGTTTTAGTCATCACATCCAGATATAATGTCATACAAAGAGAGAAAACTTAGTTCTCATCTTGAAATGCACTGTTTGGAAGGAGGGTGCTCTCTGCAAATGTTTCCTTGGGAATGTGACCTAAAATTTCACTGCTTTGGTGAATTATTTACTTATAAAATGAGTAACATTGTTCTCGGACCAGTCAGTCCCACCATTGTACCTAGGTTGGGGTCAGTATCATCAGAGACATACAGCTATCCACAGAGAATGGTGGCTGACTGAACAAAATTGGGATTCTCTTATGAGGAAAGGATGTGGGAGACAGAGGTAAATAATAATGTCATTGTCTTACATATTAACACTCTAAAGGTGAAAAGCAGACAGATTAAATACCTTGTCCAAGAATTGAGTGATGAGCCCTACCATTGATGCTCATGTCTTTTTGAAAGTGGAATATCCAGTGAGAACACTGGTATTCCTCTCGCTTTTGTAATATAACTTATCCCCAAGAACACATTGAAGGCATGGCTCAAACACGAACTACTAAATGGACTCTTCCACTTTCATCACAATCTATATCTATGCATAGTGATGTAGTTCTATGCACCACATGAATTAGCACAGATGCATACATAGGCCTACTACATGCCTGTAGAAACTAGGCCTTTTCAAAAAGAAATCAAATGGTAGGTAAGAATTACACCAGAATATTGATCTACAGAGATGGCAAAATGATTCTTGAAGTTCTTAATGTAATGGACATCAAATTTTTCAGCAGTCACTGTTGGTGAAGGCAGTGTGAAAAGTTTCCTTCTTGAAATTATGTTTTGTTGACTACCAAAAATCGTTTCAAAGACCTCATTGCAGAGTAAAAAGCATCCTAGATTTGGGTAAAAAAATCCCAAGTTTGGAATTAGCTTTGCAGCCTACAAACTTTGCAAACATGGAATTATTTACAGCTCTGTAACCCTCAAATGGGAATTTAATCAAGTAAAACAAAAACAATAACAATAACACAAATACACCACCCTCAAAAAAACATCGCAGAACTGCAGTGAAGTAAAGTGAGATAATATATATGAAAGCATGTAGAATACAGCTTTGCACAAAGAAGACACTTCTGCCTTTGACACAGAAGGATCCAAACAGCCAGCATGAAGCAAGGAATACACATTAAGACTGCCATTTCGGGGCACCTGGCTGGCTCAGTCGGTTAAGCATCCAACTTCAGCTCAGGTCATGATCTCACGGTTCATAATTTCGAGCCCCACATCGGGATATGTGTTGCCAAGGTGGAGCCTGGCGTCTGCTTCAGATTCTGTGTCTCCCTCTCTCTCTGTCCCTCCCCTGCTCTCTGTCTCTTTCTCTCTCTCTCTCTCTCTCAAAAATAAATAAACGTTAAAAAAAATTTTAATAAAATAAAAATAAAAAGACTATCATTTCATAACGGTACAAGCATTTCAGCCCTCTTTATTCAGATAAGAGAAAAAAAAACAAATCATGCATAGAAAACTTCTATGAGCAATGAGCTTATAGATCAGGCAATGGCTACCCAGTACATTGCTATTCTATCTTGGGGTGTGAATGTTTCATCTCTATAGAAATCAAACAAACCAGACAGAAATCTCACTTCACAATTAAGTATGAAAAACAGAAATATACTAACGAAGACAATGAAGGAATAAGAATTAAATCTTATCATTCTAAAAAGTTTCATCCATATGTTCCAATAATGTGTGATGTATATACTACTACATAATTAAACAGTCTGATTCTGAGGTTGAATCAGAGTACAATTAAAAATTAGGATTTCTGTTGGAAATGATACAGTATTTTACTTGTCTATAAACATTCAGAGGACAAAAAATGTTTTTAATCTTTATTTATTTTGAGAGAGAGAGCATGAGGAGGGAGAGAGAATTGCAAGCAAGCTCTGCACTGTTAGCACAGAGCCCAATGTGGGGCTCGATCCAATAAGTGTATATTTGGTGACCTCATATACAGATTCAAACCCTTCTCAATGACTTTCCAGCTATGTGAACACGGACAAGTTATTTGACCTCATCAGATCTCAATTTCTTCATCTATCAAAAGGGGATCATTGGGCGATATCACAGTTTTATCAAAATGATTAACAATAACAATTCTGTGAAAACATAGCTGAGGTCTCTTAAATCATTTAATCCCCATTACAAGTCTATTAAGGAAATGTTATTATCTGGGTTTTCAGATAAGAAAATGGAGGTAAAAGGAGGAACAGGACCATACCCAAAGTCATACAGGTGGGTAAGTGACAGACTTGGAATTATAACTCAGGCAGCCTGCTTTCAAATTCCTGCTCTTTCCAAGTGTGCCTGTCAGGCACGTGTTAACAACGTGGTGTGTGTAAATGCACAATGCCTGCCTGACTTCTGAGAAGTACTGAATGTGTGAAATTTTCTAAGATCTTCAGTCCCTTACTCCAAACCCTGAAGGCTGGATCTTTTTCAGAATTCCAAATTTTTTAGGTTTTAGAAAGACAATATGGTACCTTTAACACATGTTATGTGAAACTTTCAGCAGAGTCTGGGGCAGCGCCCCATAATCAAGCACATTAATATTTCTGCAGCAATCAGAACATTCACACTAAGTGGGATAAATAAAGAAAACTATAAATAGTGTCACCCCACTTCAGGACAAGTTTTACTGCAAATCAGGTACTAAAAAATGTTCTGTTTCCAGAGATTGGGGAGTTGAGAATTGAGGGCAAGAAATTGTTGGCTATTTTATGCTTGGCACTCTACTGTATGCTAGGGACTCGAGATGTCTAACAGCACAGCAGTAGAGACAGAATTAATATATTATCATCCCAACCTTCTATCCCAAAATATATTGTTCTGTGATCTCTACTTCTAGACTCCTAACGATGGCGTCGTGAGCAATCTGATTGTTAATTCATGTTACTGTTTGTGGCTGAGAAGAGCCCAAGGGTTACCCCTCTCAGGAAACATATTTACATGTTAACAGAGTCATTCAAAAATCACAGGGCATGAATTAAAAGGACTGACCCTACTACTGTAAGTTTTTTTTACATTATATAAAGTAACATGGTACAAAGAGTTTGGTGTCCCTCAACTCAAAATCGTCCACTAACAGACTACCTACAGAGACCTCAAGCCTCAATTTGACAAATCCTTTGTGCTAAACAAGTAGAAGCTTCCATAACTATGATCATTTCTAAAACAAATTCTAGTCTATTACAGGAGATACTCACCAGAATAAAAATATTAAGCTTTCTCAATGTCCAATCCAAAAAATGAAAAATACAAAAACCACTGTGCCTAATGCATCAAAATTATCAGACATATTCCGAAATAAAATAATCAGTTACTGGAAAGACCTGGAAATAACAAGACCCCAGAGATAAGAGCAAAATACATTTGAATTTCTGTAAAGCTTTGATGTGCTTTGAAATATCATCTACATATGTTAGGAATTTTAACATAATCACTATGCTACTTTTCAAGTCCAACTGAATGAGATCTGTCTTTTCACCATAATGGGGATGTAAGAAAATGGAATGTCTGTCAGCTCCCCTTAGGGAAGCTTCACAACTTTAATAACAGAAATCTGTTTTACCCTGGAATTAGAAACTAAATTAAATAACATTTTTGTCTTAAAATATTTGATTGATCAAAGAAAAGTGAAGCTGTTACTATTTTTCCCAGTTAAAAAAAAATATCTAGATTGTCCAGTAAAAATGTAAATACTTGTTTGGTTTTTTTTTAAGGAACCTGTAATTATTCGAGTTTGTATACATTTGTATGCAGGCAAAAACTGACAACCAGGTGTATGACAATAAGATGTTCAAACAGAAAAATCTTGCCTAGATTAGTGTAATGCTTCTTTAACCGGTAGCTCTCCTTCCATTCTTGATCTTCTCCTAACCATTCTCCAAATGGTAACAATGATATTTCTAAAATTTAAAATGGATTTCGCCACTCATCTTCCGATCAATTAATCCCTCACTAAATTCTCATCGCTCTTAGGATAAAGCCCAATATCCTTTACGTGGCTTACCAGGCTCTCCAAAGTCCCCATCTGCCTCTGCATCTCTGTCCATCTCTCCCTCAGATGCTCAGAGTTCCAATCTTACTCAACTTCATTCTCTTCCTCACCACTGGTGCACCTGATACTCTTCATGGCACAGTTCACACACATCCTTGTTCATACCCACTTCTAATCCACAATTTCCTTCAAGATTCTATATAAACTTCAATCCCTATAGGCTTTCTCTGATCACCTTGGCTTGGTTAGATCCACTTTCTAGATGTTTCCTATATATCCCCTATTAACACACTTATCATATTTGATTGTAATGATTGGTTCTGGTTTTCCAGGCACAAATTCTATAAATATTTGTGTGTTATCTCTTTAATACTCATTAACAGAGTATTTCACTTTTGTAGACACACAAAGAATGAATAATTTTTAAAAATACATATGTCTTGTAGGATCTGGACATTTGTTGTTCTATTCAAGAACATATACCTATTATGTAGAGTCTTCATAGATGTTGATTGGCTAAGCTAAGGAAACCTGGATTAATAGCACTGAATTTAATCATTAATAATAACATCCACCATTGGATGAGTACCTTCTTCATGAAGGCAATTTACATATTTTTCTCACTTAACTCTTACTACATCTTAATATTCAGCAAAGAAAGGGAGGTAATTTCCTGGAAGTGAATAACTGAATTGGCAGAGCTGGAATGTGAGCCCCAGTCAAATTCCACCAGGCACTTCTTTTCACTACCTTACATTGTTTGATATTATGTGCTGCCACACAGTATCACAGTATTTCTTTCTTGAATTAAGGAAATGTAAGGGTCACCAGGCACAATGATCTCTTTTAATTATCTATAGCACATGGGAAAGATTATATTCAAAATATTCATCAAGTCCTGTATGATGCATTGATTGAAGAGCCACTCATGCACCTAAGTGCTTGCTTGTGAAATGATCTGTGAATCCACAGAGATAGAACAGAGTTGAAATGCTTGTGGTGGTTACATGCTCAGTTCTCACTATTTAGAACCAAGGCTGAGCAATGGTTGAGACCGGTGATATCCTCATGGGAAATTTTTAGTATGTAGGCATTCATAAACGGACAAGTGAATGCAGTGAAAGGAGCAGAGGTGTAGAGCTGGAAAGATGCAGAGAACAAATGTGGAGAGGTGAGAATAGATTCCACATCTGAAATGATTTAAAATCTTTTGAATTTTCTCACAGGAGTTATAGAATCAAGAGTTTCAAGGACTTTATATTTAATTCTTTAAAGGAATGGTAACAGGGGCGCCTGGGTGGCTCAGTCAGTTGGGCGTCCGACCTCAGCTCAGGTCATGATCTCACACTCCGCGAGTTCAAGCCCAGCGTCAGGCTCCGTGCTGACAGCTCAGAGCTTGGAGCCTGCTTCGGATTCTGTGTCTCCCTCTCTCTCTGCCCCTCCCCTGCCCATGCTCTGTCTATGTCTCAAAAATAAATAAATAATAATAATAATAAACATTAAAGGAATGGTAACAGATAACATATTTGATCAGATACTAAGGGATAGAATTATGAAAGACATCCTTTGGCACAATGGTAACATTTGCAATTACATGCAATTTATTAGTTCACACACTTACTCAATTTCTATATACTTCTGAAAAGAGAATAGTATGAAATTTGTAGTCTACTAAATATAAGTATTATCACAGTCACCTATAAATGCTACTTTGGTTATTGATCCCAATGTCATTGTAATTCCAGTAAAGAAAATAGAGGTATACCTTCAGTGGAGTCTCACAGAACAAAGGAGTCTACAAATCCTGCATTTTCGGAAATTTTCTTTAGGTTTCTTTGAGTTCTAGGACACTCTAGTGCATTTTGAAGAAAAACATTGCACTCTCCCTCACCATTCCTTCTGTGCCTCTGCACACTACTCGAGCCAAAATGATTAACTTGTGGGGTGCCCTCAAACTCGAAGCATTCCCAGTGTTGCTCCCCTTACTGGCAACATAGTTTTTCTTAGTCCTCTGCCTACGTTGGTTGTGTCATTTAAGACTCAGCTCAGCTGTTGCCCTCCTCAAGGAAATCTATCCTGATTCCTAGGTGTGGTCTGGGTCAGTTGCTCGCTCCAAGGGTTCTTAAGACATTCTGTGTATGCCTCCCATGAATTTATCAAGCTGTGTAATTGCTTGCTTACCTGTCTGCTGCACCCCCAAACCCCAGTTACACTGTATGTTCTTCAGGCTAGAGGCAAGTTCAGCACCAATAGCACTTAGTAGGCATGAAACTCAATAGATATCTAATCCGTGAATAATGAAAATTGATTTGGGTACTTAATTTTTCTCACTGATAATTTCTCTCTGTGGTGTGCATTAGAGTTGATATTAGAGGTGATATTTTTTTGTAAGTTCACTAAATCCTTTAAAGAAGAAAGACTATGGAATTCTCAACATGTTACATTTTCAGTGCCAGGAGCTCCATTTGCACACACTGCTGCATCTTAGGAACATGCTTTTTTAAAGCTGTTACATTCATATTTTTTTATGAAATTCATAAATGACCAATGGAAACAAAATTAGAAATAAATAATATTTTAGGATGAAAAAATAAATGATGGGAACCAACAAGTGAAGGTAGAGTGTGACTCATTTCTCAAACAGAATTTGTTTTTTATGATGCAGCATCTCAAAGGGCTTGTGTATTGAAGAACACACTTCTGTTTAAAGAGATTATGCCCTTAGTATGACGTTGACATTGTTTAAAACATTTTTAGAAGTCCTCTGTTGGAACTGACTCAAGAGACAATTTACCAAACACTAGAAAATCAGTCTTACTGAATAATAGTTATAGGATATGCTCTTTTGTTCCAACCTCCTTCTTTGTCCTTATTTTCTTAGCTGCTTTCCTTCACCTGTTTGTTCCTCGGTTACTGAATTATAGGGAGCTCACAGTGGGGCATGCCGGCACGGCTTACGAAGACAGCTATTTGCAGAAGAGACACAGTGAAGGCCAAAGGGAATGACTGTGGAACCAAATTGAAGGCAGAGACAAGAAACAGTCTTGCTCAGAGTATATCACGGAGCAGACTGCTTAATTTAAGTTTAATTATGCACTGACTGTTACCTGTCTGAAAATGCCACAAGCAATAACATAAATATAACAGTCTAAGGAATATAAATGAAAATTATGAGAAATCACATTATCAGAAGGTAAGAATTCATATACCCATATATTTAAAAACACGCCTATGGTAAAAACATGGATCTCTATATAGCACATTAATATTAACAGTTCCCCCTTTGTGTGCAATTCTTTAGTAATGATTAAAATCCCTATTTATTCAATAGTCAGACCTCTTTTGAGTAAAATGTATTGGGAAGAGGCCATCAACAGGCAAATGGAAGTCATATAAAAGTCAACAATACGTAAAAAATACAGAGTCACTTAAAGTATGTTGGTTCAATACCATCTGAATGAAAGTTGACATTAAATTTTACCCTTCCTCCAGTTCTGAGACCACAGATACCACCTCTGGCAAGGACTCAACCATCTCTACTGTTGTTCTGGAAGTAGTGTCACTGGATGGCTTGAGAAGTTATCTCTATTTGAGCACTGACTGCTTCAAAAATTAGAGCTAGAGATACAGCAGACCCTGTACAGCACCGTGAAGATGTAGAGTCAGAAAATTTGGGTAGAGACTAATGCTAAAATAGTGAGAAACACCTCAAAATGAGAGAACCACGAGCCCCACGTTGGGCTCTGTGCTGACCGCTCAGAGCCTGGAGCCTGTTTCGGATTCTGTGTCTCCCTCTCTCTCTGACCCTCCCCCGTTCATGCTCTGTCTCTCTCTGTCTCAAAAATAAATAAACGTTAAAAAAAAAAATGAGAGAACCAAAAATTTCATTCTAAATTCTCTTTAAAACACCATGGGAGTGAGGTGCCTGAGTGTCTCAATTGGTTAACTGTCCAACTCTTGACTTCGGCTCAGGTCAAGATCTCACAGTTTGTGAGACAGAGCCCCATGTTGGGGTCCGCACTGGGCATGGAGCCTGCTTAAGATTCTCTTCTCCCTCTCCCTCTGCCTCTCTCTCTCTCTTTCTCTCTGTCTCTCTGTCTCTCTCTCTCTCTCTATTTCTCGAAAAGGAAAGGAAAGGAAAGGAAAGGAAAGGAAAGGAAAGGAAAGGAAAGGAAAGGAAAGGAAAGGAAAACAAAAGAAAACAAAAGAAAAGAAGCCACAGTGTAGGGTTGCCACTGTAAGGTAGCAAATCAACTACCTTTACATGTCAGATAAGAAACAAATATTTTTAGTATAAGAATGACCCATAATTTGGTACACATATTTATACTAAAAACACTTATTTATTGTTTATGTGTAGTTCAAAGCTAGCTAAATGTTGTATTTTATGGCAACACTACATCCATAAAGACATACTATAGCCCAGAAGGTTAAGAACAAAAATTAACAACATGCCAGAATCCAGGAAGAGTTTAGACTAATAAAATACCTATTGATGAGAATAGTTAAGAATTAATGTTCATAGCAATATTGTGCAAACTTTTGAAGTGGGAGTTGAGAAGGAGTAAATGTTGACCGGGATTAGGGAAATCTGAAAACCCCCTTGAACTTAAAAGTTATAGTTGGTGCAGTTCTTATGTCTGACTAGGAAAACCACATCATACAAGAATCATTCCAAGAATAATCTTTCAAAGAATGGGAAGTACTTAATAAGAAGGAAGAACTCTACTTCTGCAACAATATTTTTCCTTAGTTGTTACTCTTTTGATTGCCCAACAAGTGGAGAGAGTTGCCAGTGTAGTCATGTTCTCAGTCATGTTCTCCGATATCAGCAGTGTAACAATGAGCCATGGGAACTCCTGCTCCTTGTTCCTTATTGTCTAAAAACCATTTCAGGGAGCCACAGAGCTGAAGGAAGAAAGAGGCTTACAATTGTTTCCCTCAGAGATACATTTGCAGGTTGCCTTTGGAGTGCTGCATGCGGGAATATATATATTAAATAATCCACTTATGAAATAATCAGTCAACCAGCCTGTCAGGAAACACTTCTTTGAGTACCTACTATGTACCAGTATATCCTAGGCATTGATAATTCATTAAACAAAAGTGATCTCAGTCTCCCCTGTGCCTCTTGATCATTCACTCCTTGTGCCTCATTCAAAGAAGCAGGCAATGGTATTAGGAATACTATCTTACTTTATTTCACAGTCCAAACCTAGTGCAATTATACTCAAGGCAATGATGGAAAGTTGTCAGCTTTGCTCTCCACAATCTATTAACAAAAATGCAAATATTCTTCAAAACTCTCTACCACAGCCTCTGGGATTTTCTACCTGTGATCCAATGGAAAAAAAGCTCTCCTGTCCCCTGATCTAGATATACAACAAGCACTTGATAGATACCACCAATCATTAGACTAAAGATTTGCACATCAGCCTGCCCTTAAGCTTCATACAATAGTAATTACCATTTATAGAAGGCTTATATCATATTAGACATTCTGCTATACTTATTAAATGCATTATTTTATTTAGTTCTCATATCATTTAATCCCCATATACCCACTTCATGACTAGGTTCTTTCACAAATAATGAAACAGAAATTTAAAGAAGTTAATTACTTTATCCAAGGTCATGCAACTAATGTGTCATACAACCATATCCAAATCCAGGCCTGCCTGATGCCAAGATCTATGCTCTTAGCCATCACAACACACTAGAACATACATGGATTATAAGGAAAGGGAGACTGTGCTAGAACATAAGTGGATTATGAGGAAATTCAGGACAATTCTGAGTCTTGGATGCATTCCAATGGTAGGTATAGAACCATCTCTATAGGTGGGATGGAGAAACTGAGGGGTGAGGCCGGGTGGTGTGGTGTGGTGTGTGTGTGAAATACCAAGAGAACTGCAGGATAAGTGCAGAAGTACTAGAAGTGCAATCTGCAGCGAGAGATAAATGAAAAGCATCTTGATATCGGAAAGTGAAGTTGTTCCTGTAAAACTATCTGCTCCAAGTTCACTGTGAGACACAGTTATTGATTCAACAAAAACAAAAGCAAGGAGATTGAAAAAGAAAAATGAAAAAATGAGAACTGATCTAAATGAGAAAAGAACCAAGCAATCCAATAAAAAGAATGTACCAAGAATGAGAAATGTGTTAGAAAATTAAAGTTTCTGTTGATTATAGAAAAGAAGAAACCTGATATTGCAAAAAAGAATGAGATAATTAGAAATGTAGAAGACTATTTAGTAATTTTTGCAAGAACGCACAAGAAGGAAAAACACAACAGTGATAAAAGATGACAAAGAAAATAGAAAAAAGGCGTGAACATATACAAATAGGTAGATTTGTTTTTAAAAATGATGTGAAGGGCGCCTGGGTGGCGCAGTCGGTTAAGCGTCCGACTTCAGCCAGGTCACGATCTCGCGGTCCGTGAGTTCGAGCCCCGCGTCGGGCTCTGGGCTGATGGCTCAGAGCCTGGAGCCTGTTTCTGATTCTGTGTCTCCCTCTCTCTCTGCCCCTCCCCCGTTCATGCTCTGTCTCTCTCTGTCCCAAAAATGAATAAACGTTGAAAAAAAAAAAAATTTTAAAAAAATGATGTGAAAACAAGGGAGCTTCATATGGCTCATGAGGCCTCCATGATCGTCCTCTGCCTTTCTTTCCCCTTGGCTCCTGACCCCCTAGTCACACCCACCTCCTTTCAGTTCTTCCATCCCACCCCACCCCCTTATGTCTAGGCCTTCTATCCCATTAGCTCCCATTTATTAAACACTTTTTTCCTTCCTAAGTCCCACTTGATGTTTTAGCTCATGTCCTGTTTGGGGCCAAGGTTTGTTTAGGGTTCCTGCCTGTGTTGACAACGTGTGGGAACTTCCCTGTCCTCTCTTTTGTGTACACTTTATTGTTTCTCAATCTCAGACAGAACCTACAGACTTAAGGAAACGAAATCCAAAACTTCTCTATTTAGTCAAGATCAAGGTCATTTTTGTATGTGAATGCAAGTCATCCCTGAAAAATAAATTTGAAAGTATACAGCGGCGATATCACAAGAAGTATTTTCAAATTGACTCAAAAAGGAGGAAGTAATGAGAAGAAAGCAGAAGTGGTAATTTGTTAAACACTTACAAATATGTCTGAAAATTATGGCTGAAAATATATAGTTACAAATTATATACCTATAACAATAATAAAAAGAGATAAAGTATAAGTTATAACTATTACAACTCTTAAAATAAATTATCACTTACATACGTGGCACATACTTAAAATCAAAAGCAATGAACTGAAATACTATTTCAATCAATAAGGACTCAGTAAAAGACATATACCCATGATTAATATACTAAAAGTAGTAGCTTACTTACATGACATCAATAACTAGTTAAAATGTAATGAGGAGCAATATCATTCACAATACCAACTAAACATAAAATATGTAGTAATAACATTGAAACAAACTTATAAGACATATATGAAATAATCGATGACAATCTTTTTTTGAGATCTAAAACCAGATTTGAATAAAATTAAAAAGGTACTGTGTTCCAGATAACAAAGGTTAAACTCTCTATAAGATTAAACTCTCTATACCCCAATGTTTAGAATTCTCTTAGAGAAAATAAAAATAAAATAATTATACTAAATCTATAATAGTCTTTAGTGGATAAGAGGGCTATTTGCTTCTTCAGTATATTCTATACTTCCCCAACTGTCTATAATAAGAACACGTTACTTGCACATCATTCATCATCAGGGAAATACAAATCAAAACCACAATGAGATACCACCTCACACCTGTCAGAATAGCTAAAATTAACAACTCAGGAAACAACAGATGTTGGCGACTATGTGGAGAAAGGGGAGCCCTTTTGCACTGTTGGTAGGAATGCAAACTGGTACAGCCACTCTGGAAATAGTATGCAGGTTCCTCAAAAAATTAAAAATAGAGCTACTCTATAACCCAGAAATTGCACTACTACCTATTTATCCAAAGGAAACAAAAATGCTGATTTGAAGGGGCACATACACCCCAATGTTTATAGCAGCACTAGGGACAATAGCCAAATTATAGAAAGAGCCCAAATGTCCATCAAATGATGAATGTATATATATACAATGGGATATAACTTAGCAGTCAAAAAGAATGAGATCTTGCCATTTGCAACAATGTGGACGGAACTAGAGGGTATTATGCTAAGCGAAATTAGAGAAATTAGTCAGAGAAATACCATATCATCTCACTCATATGTGGAATTTAAGAAACAAAACATAAGAACATAGGAGAAGGGAAGGAAAAATAAGTTAAAAACAAAGAGGGAGACAAGCCATAAGAGACTCTTGAATAGAAAGAACAAACTGAGGGTCACTGGAGGGGTATTGGGTGGAGGGATGGGCTAAATGAGTGATGGTTATTAAGGAGGACACTTGTTGCGATGAGCACAGGGTGTTATATTTAAGTGATGAATCACTAAATTCTATTCCTGAAATCATTATTACACTATATGTTAACTAACTTGGATTTAAATTAAAAAATAAATAAAAACACTGGTGCAGCCACTCTAGAAAACAATATGGATGTTCCTCAAAAAGTTAAAAAAAAAATGCCCTATGATCCAGCAATTGCATGACTAGATATTTTCCCAAAGGATACAAGAATACTGATTCAAAAGGATACATGCACTACAATGTTTATAGCAGCATTATAAACAATAGGCAAATTATGGAAAGAGCCCAAGGGTCTTTGACTGATGAATGCATAAAGAAGATGTGCATGTGTGTGTGTGTGTGTGTGTGTGTGTGTGTATGTGTATATATATATTAATATATATATACACATATAGTATATATATATTAATATATATATACACATATATATGTATATATATGTATATATATCACATATATAATATATATGTAGATAGATAGATAGATAGACAATGGAATATTACTAGCCATAAAAAAGAATGAAGTCTTGCCATTTGCAATGACATGGATAGGGCTAGAGAGTATTATGCTAAGCAAAATTAGTCCAAGAAAGACAAATACCATATGATTTCACTTATATATGGAATTTAAGAAACAGAACAAATGAGCACAGGGGGCAAAAAAGAGAGAGAGGCAAAGCAAGAAACAGACTCTTAGCTATAGAGAACAAACTAATGGTTACCAGAGAGGAGGTGCATGGGGATGGGTTAAATAGGTGATGGGGATTAAGGAGGGCACTTATTGTGATGAGCACTGGGTGTTGTACTAAGTGTTGAAACACTAAATTCTATACATGAAATTAAAATTAGTTTAACACTGACTAACTAGTTTAAAATTAGTTAACTGTATGTTAACTAACTGGAATTTAAATAAAAACTTGAAAGGAAAAGAAAGGGAAAAATAGTAGTAAACAAACTGTAATGACCCTTAATCTTAAAAACATAAATTTGATTTAATATTGCTGTGTTTTGAATATTATTAATGTATAAGTTTTACTTTATTATCTCTCAATGGTTTTTCCTAAAAACAATACAGTTTTACCTTATCTCTATAATGTAGAGAGTATATTTGTATAAATGAAGGCTTTTCTATCCATTTGCATAACCATTAGTGTGCACGTATGTTTCTTCAAATGTCTTTCTCAGTCCTTTTATTTGCCACAGCTCAGAGGAAATATCCAGACAAAATTAGGTTTTAATATAACGGTCTTCATTACTGCATTAGTTTGATAAAGTGTATTCTAAATACAATGGGGAAAATTCACCTTTGGATATTTCTATTTTATTAAATGAAATGAGATAACAGTACTGTGATGAATAGGAATCTTTTTTTCTGCTCTCCTTGGCTAATTTCTTTGCTGCCACAACATCCATTCTTTAGTATCTTTTCTTAGGACACAGCATCCTTCGGTGAAGGCCCGATTTCCATGTAATTAGTGAGACAATCAGTGCCATCTATTATCATCAGTCAGATGATTCTCTACATAATAGGGACTAGGCATTTGGTCCCATTCGCAACGGTTCTGTGTGAAAAATTAAAGTGCCCCAATATGTAAACATTATTTCAGCTTAATGCTATTACTTTATTTGGGGACTTTAAGTACCAAAAAACATCTGTTAAACTACCAAAGTTCACATTCTTATGAATGTATTCTCAAGGGGCAGATGACAAATTAAAGTTTCACTGTTCTCCAAGTGAGAATTTTCTAGGATTTTGTAATAATGGTAGTCTAATAATCTCCTTTACAGCAATGGTAAAGTCATACACCACTGTTAGGCTTTGAATTCCTTCATTAGATTAAATATTTAGGTTCCACAAGAGATAAAAGTAGATATAGTAGGTGGGCTCAAAGAAAATAAGAAGAAACAATGACTTTGTAGGGAAGAATCAAAGAGAAGTGATCCTTGTAGAAACTTATGAATTATTTAAATGGTGGTAAAAACTCACTGAGAAAACTATCAGATGCTGTTTATAACTCAGGACAACGACAACAACAAGAAGAATAAATGGCACAAGTTCATAACAAGTATGGACAAGAAGCTTATACACATATCATTAAATTCTAGTGCAAGATAGTAAACTTCATCTCCTTGGCTAAGTTCTCATTAAAAATGATGAAAAAAAAAATCACAGAGATGGAAAGCAGGAAACATTGCTATTCTTGAACCAGAAATACTATGACATAGAGCAAACAGCACTGGAATAATGGAAATGCAGGTTGAGGAGAAAAGCAGAATGGAATTCAATATAAATGCAAGAGAGAGCATTACCTGGGATTGGTCCAATCCTTGACAAGGAAATCCAGAGGAAACCCAAACTCAAAGGCAAGAGGTACTAGGACAAGAAACTGGCTGTGGAGCAACCTGGAGGTCTCCCACTTCCTTTAGTGGCTGACTACAGATTTTTCCCTCAAAATATAGTCCACAAGAACAGCTCTCTAAATTAAGTCGAGAATCAACTGAGGGGAAGACAGATCCTGATTAGGTGTGTTGATTTGATAGAGGAAAGTGAAGCAAATTTCTAAATGCCTCAGATTTCCTCAAAGTGCATGGAGAAAAACAGAAGGAAAGGTCACTCCACATTAACTGAAATACAGTAAAGTCCTGTCTCCAAATAGAGCATCCTTTCTTAGACCTTGAGAGGGTTCCTAGTTTGCCCACCCACTCTGAAGGGAATCCTAGGTTTCTACCTGATCCTGCCTATATACCCACATAACACTATAATCAACCCCTACCCTCTTTCAAAGGGAAAGATATGCAAAGAAAATCAGTGGCATAAAAAAGAAAAAAGATGAAATAATAGAAAAAAATATCCATAGAAGAATCAGAGTTAATACCAGAAATGTAAGAGAACTTTAAAAACTGTCTAACTAGTATCTTCAGAAAGATTCATAAAGATATTCTATATATTGTATCCATTAAATGAGAGCACACTGATATGGAAAAGGAGAAATCAGAAAATAAAAGATGTATTGAACAAAACAAATGTGTTGTCAAAATAGTGAAGTTCATGTACCAGTTTGAACAGTATCTCCCCAAAATTCATGTGCACCTCAAACCTCAAAACATGACCTTATTTTGAAATACCATCTTTGTAGAGATAATTAGCTAAGCTAAGATGTGGTAATATTGGATTATTATGGGCTATAATACAATAATTGGCATCTTTATAAGAACTAAATGAAACACAGAAATGCAAAGGGAAGACCAGCATGTGAAAACAGAAACAGAGATTGGAGTGATGCATCTACAAGCCTAGGAACCCCCAAATTACCAGCAACCACCAGAAGCTAGGAGAGAGCCATGGAACAGTATTTCCCTCAGAACCTCCAGAAGAAACCAATCCTGCTGAAACCTGAATTTCAGATTTCTACCCTCCAGAACTGTGAGAGAATAAATTTCTGTTGCTTCAAGACATCAAGCTTGTAGTAATTTGCTACCGTAGCTTTGGGAAAATAATCTAGTCAGTTAAGCGCTATAATACTGTGTTTGCAAAGTGATATGGACATTCAGGAAGAAACTAACTACTTTTGAGAGAGTTTAGAAGGTGTCAAGTAAGACTTGATAATTACACAGGATACTAAAAGATGATTGAGTAAACCTATTACAGCCAGGAGGAGAAAGTATTCCAAGCAGTAGAAAACTGTATGCAAATGCAGAGCAACGTGAACACATACCTGAAATTCAGAAATGGCAAAACATGTGGTTTGACTTCAGTCAGTATTTTACTGGTGGATTATGAGAGGTATTATTAGAAACATAGGTAGTGGACAGATTCTGAAGAGTCAGGCAAAACAGAGTATACCTCAATATGCCAGCCATAAAGGGATTTTAAACAAGAAAATGGCATGGTATATTTATGCTTTAGAAGGAATTACTCTGCCTTGGACCTGAAGTCACCATCTTCTTCCTTGCTTTCATTTTGTTTTGCTTCCTCACTACAATTGCTCCTTCCTGGACTTTTTTCTAAAGGAAATATTTATTTGAAGTAAGTTTCTAAGGAGTATTTAGAGCCACAGAATCTCATTAGAATTTTTTGGATCCTCAGTTCAGTGTAAGCTTCTAGCTTTGGAGTCTACATTAGATAGTCAACTTAGAAATTATGCAAAAGTTAATATTTTCTTGGGCCTCAAACCAAAATAATAACAATGCAAAGCTAACATTTCTTCTAGAGAGGACTTCTTAGTCCTCACCACCTTTTTATGGTGGGGAATTATTGTAACCAAAAATTTTAAGGGACATACTTGCATATAATTTCACAACCATAAAATCTATGAAATGGCTGTCTATAATTGGGTAATTGGTATTGAAATATAAAATAAAACTTACAAAACATAATACAAAATATTATAGTGTTAAATCCCTTGAAAGAAGAACTGATAAACCAGACTCTTAAATCATGTAATCACAGAATCTTGGATTAGAAAAAAGTCAGAAGGTTTTGCTTGTCTCACTGTGCGACAAAAAGTAGAAAGACATTCTTGATTTCTCTCTCTGCCTCATTCACTGCACCTAATCAATCAACAATACCACTTTAACTATGTTCATTTTACTTCATCCGTCTGGCCACTGTCTTAATTCATGTCACCAGTATTTCTAACCTGGATTACTACTGCAATAACATGCTAAACTACAGTCCTCCTGACAAATTTGCACTCCTCGGCACCAGCCCAATCCCCTCTTCAGGTACAAAGGTTTCAGAACGATATTCCCAATTACAAATCTGTATGCCACTGCTCCATTAAAAATTCTTCAAGAGCTCCCCCATTACCATCAGAGGAAGACCAGACCCTCTCAACAGAGCTTACCAAAATTTTGATCCAAGCTCAGCTTCTGTCTCCTGCTACATCTCGCGATCCCTTACACAGTGCTGCAGCTGTCCTGAGTTACTTACAGTATCTTGCACAGACCATGCCTTCTTTCCCTTTTAGAATTTCGTGCAGGCTTTCTCTCCATCTGAAAAGTCCAGCTACCTCCTCTCCATCCTCTGGTACCAAGAGAGACACTTCCTCCAAGAGGTTTTTTCCAACCTTACCAAGACTATGTTAACTTCCAAAATATGCTACGCCTGCTTCTCCTGGAGATCTCATGTCATTGCACTGTCACTTCCCTTTTGTTGTTCTCTTCCAGGAGACCACAAACTTCTTAAAGGCAGGAAATATGCCTTCACCTTGCCAGTTGCAAAATGCCTGGCATATAATACATACGTGTTAGATATTGTTCTAATTAATCACTACTTATTCTTGGGGGATAAAATTGAGTACCTACAATTTCCCAGACAGTTATCCAGTATCCACATGAGAAATCTCAGGAACAAACAACTTATATTTTCATGAACTTTCTAAATGCCAAAAAGCTTCCTCAAATTGTGCTATTGCAACCACACCATAATAGATGATGATGATGATGATGATGATGATGATGATGATGATGTTGATAGAACCGACATTTACGGAAACAGGCACTATGCTGAATTCTTTTTTTATTTATTTATTTATTTTTTTTTGAGACAGAGTGTGAGCAGGGTAGGTGCAGAAAGAGAGGGGGACAGAGGATCTGAAGTGGGCTCCAGCTGACAGCAGAAAGCCTGATCCTGGGCTCGAATTCATGAACTATGAGATCATGAACTGAGCCGAAGTCAGATCTCAACCAACTGAACCACCCAGGTGCCCAAAGGATTCTTAACATGAATATACTCAGTCTACTTTCATAACAATCCTTTAAGTCAGATACTATTATTTTCAGTCCAGATGAAAAGTAAAAGGGTTAGAGAAGCAAATTTATGAAAGTTACACGGCAAGCAAATGGTGGAGTCAGGATTCAAACTCAGCCAACTGAGTCTAGTCCTTAGCATTAATTCACTCCCACCTCAAAACCAAATGTCAGAGAGCCCGTCTTTCAACTCTTTGACCTTAAAAAGATCTGTAATAAAATAATAATAATAATAATAATAATAATAATAATAATAAATACAATTAAAAAATAAAAATCTAGTGAAATTTGTTTTAAACTGGCTTCCAAATTCATCTGTCAATGGAACTCTTTTGAGGAACAACCCTTGTTAATATCCTGGAGAACTGCAGATCTATAAAATGCACTTTGGGAAATAATGGTCTAAGCATGATTATTGTCCTAATTCACTGTTAAATTGCATTTGCTCTTGCAACGGTCACATCAAAGTACTGGCATGTACTGGGCTAGGAGCCAACTGCAGCCCCAAAGATGCTCACTTGATCTGAATCTTATCCAAATCTGACTAGTGAATTTGAATCTCTAGAGTGAAACCCAAGGAACAAAATTCAGTCATCATCTTACATTATTTCTAGGCACATCTAAGATTCAGAACCACTGTTCTGGAATACACTGTGTTTTCCAAATAATAGTGTTCAGTCTTGCCCTGGACTGGGTATCTCACACCTTATCAGGAAATCTCCTTTCTAAGCCTTTCACTTCCAGATCCTTTCACTTCCAGTTTCAATCTTTCTTACCTCTCAAGCCTCTTCTCTGGCCCTCTGGTCTTTCTAGTACCATGGCATGGCATTCCTCCATGTTTGCACACTACTCAGTTGACCTTCCTCTTGATTGCTGGAAAACACTTATCTTTTGGAAGTTAACTAAAATGTCATCTCCTCTGTAAAGTGGGTCCCTCCTCAGTCTGTGTGTTCATACTATACTAATGTCTCTATTGTGGCGTTTAATGTATTGTATCGTAACTATGGATGTACAAGTCTTCTTTTTCAACAGAATACAAGTGTCTTAAAAGGAAATGTCAAACTTTAGCCCTTCTTGCTTACTCAGTACAAACTAGTCCTGGCCAATAGTTGAAGCTCAATAATTGTCAGCTAAGAGATTCGAAAGCATGTTAAAGCTTTTGTCTTTGGTGCTTGGTTCTTGTCCAGTTTGTTTAGCTAGAGAGAAATGTAATAACACCCAATGACAACACGTTATTTCATAAGCCAATCAATACAAGCTAAGAGAGAGGAAACACAAAAGGTTGTTGGTAAAGAAACCAAACGCTGAACTGAAAGTCAACTACTCAGAAATAATGTTACCAAGAAACTATCTAAGATAGAGAAGTCAGATGAATTAAATCAATGATTGATAAATAAATAGAAGAATGAACAGATTTTGAAAACCAATACTCAGTACAGTAAAAAAAAAAAAAACTAAAGAACTCAGACTGCACATTACAAATTGAATTGAACAGCACACTCAGTCACTCAGTTAAACAACCCTGTTTTTGCATTGAAACTAATCAATTTTGAATGTCGTTGAAGACTATTAGTGAATTAAAATATGCTTGATTTCATTAACTTTCTTGAATTTTATACCTCTGGCAGTGTACTCTAAATATCAAAGCACCGTCAACACCTTATGAACCTGGAAATTAAGCATAAGCTCAAAATATTTCTCAATCATGATAAAGATATAATAGTCCTTCAACTTCTATATGACTGATAGGTTCACCAGGCCCGATCATAAAATTCCAATAGCTTAAAAAAAATACTTGCAGCTTACATTCTGTTTGCACAAAAAAAGGGCCAGCTGAGGCTCTATTCTCTCCACTTCCTATTCAATTTACATGAAAGACAAATTTTATTAAAGATATTTTAGAAACCTTCATAATGGCCTTCTCATTGCTTACCTCAAGAGAGAAGCAAGGCAATTCAGATGACAAATCAAACTATAATAGTAAGGAAGTTTATTCTTGCTATGATTACTTTGTTATTGTTTCCAATACAATTATTACACAATATTCACTTTTAGCAAATAGCATTTTACCGTTAATCAATAAACATAAAAATACCAAATTAAGCAACCCTATATTTGAATTTCTGTTGTATAATTTGCAAACACAGACACAAATTTTACATAAATTCTGAATAATTTCTGCTGTTTTCATTGAACCCAATCTGACAAACCACTCAACAAATAACTTTATTCTGGTTCAAACAGTTTTTGCTTAAACATGTTGTCTTAAATTTAGAATTAACAATATTGTTTGGATATATCGACAAAACTACTTATAATCACTATTTTAAAAATGTATTTGTATTTTATCATTTAGTGAACAACTTAACAATTCTGGACAAAGTATTGGTGTAAAGTAAGACCAAAAGGTGGCTTATTTTCATCTCTGGAACTCTCCATAGAGACATCTCAAACGAGAGAACACCTTCCATTGCTGAGGCGAAATCACAGAACACCAGCCAAGAAAGGCTATATTGACCTTTGCTTCAATTTTCAAAGATGTCAGCAATGTTGTAAGATACGTAAAGAATAGCAAAACTCTAGGATCTGATAGCAAATCACCAGGGTCTTCAAACAGAAAGTAAAGAAGACATTACTGAGGCGTCTACATAGGATTTTCTTGATACATGGAACACTAAGGAAATGTCAGATTACAAAGATGTCCTTAGTATTATGAACTTTCAAAGGAAAAGGTAAGTCAAGTGACTGCATAAATTATTTAGAGTGTCTTTTTCCCAATACCACCAGCAACACTTTGGCCCAACTTCTTCTGTTTTGGTTCCTGTAAAATTCATTCTCTCAAACACCCCCAAATTTTAATGCTGTTTTACATTTCATCACAGACTGGTAAGCACCACCTTTGACAAACTGTCCACTGAAGAAAGGCTAAAGGTGGGGCGCCTGGGTGGCGCAGTCGGTTAAGCGGCCGACTTCAGCCAGGTCACGATCTCGCGGTCCGTGAGTTCGAGCCCCGCGTCGGGCTCTGTGCTGACGGCTCAGAGCCTGGAGCCTGTTTCCGATTCTGTGTCTCCCTCTCTCTCTGCCCCTCCCCCGTTCATGCTCTGTCTCTCTCTGTCCCAAAAATAAATAAACGTTGAAAAAAAAATTTTTTTTAAAAAAAAGAAAGGCTAAAGGAAAAGTTTTTCTGCCCTGTATTTACTGACCTGACAACAACATCCAATCTCATTTGCAGATCTTAACAAGAGCTCCAAACCTTTCACTCCACTGACTCACCCGTTATCTTGTGTAAACCACTATAATCTGGTTAATTACATGTGAGAACACAATGCTCTATAAAATATATTAACCATTACTAACAGAGTGAACTAGGTTCACACTGATAGATTCCCAAGGCAATAAATCAAGTAAGAGTAGAGAAACATATTATAAAAGGCACACACACACAATGGGATAAAGGGAAATAATAGGAGGTAAATGCATAAGCAGGTTAGTTTTCAGGCCTTAAAGGTAGTAGAGCAGTAAGATGTAGAACTGGTAGAGAAGGCAGCAATGGAAGGCTGTACCTGGAAGGGAGTCTGGAAATAAAGTGAATACATAAAACAGTAACAATTTCCCCGCTATGACTAAGCAACAGAATAGGGAAAGGGCAGACCCTACCCATGCTATTCTTAACATGCTTGCTGCTTCCTAAGAGCTAAAGATTGCACATCTAATGTTAAACACAGTGCAGACTAAGCAACTGAGATTGAATGGGATAAATCAGAAGGTCTAAATTCTAGCCTTGCTACTGTCGCAAGCTAGCCATAGCTGTGAACAAGTGAGCTGCCTCTTCCATGAATTGAGGCAATTGTGCCAAGTGATCACCAGTGTCCTTCCGATTCTATGTCTAATGAACACCAGAAGTCTGTCATATATAACAGTAATCAATCTCACTTAAAGAGCATATATTTTGGATATATATACGTATAATACATACACACACGCACACACACACTAATATTCTCAAATCAAAACTTTAAGCCATATTCTTACAAAATTCTTTCATTGCTTAAACATATAAAAATTTTATAAACCTATCCCCTGAGTACGCATCTATGTTAACGACAATGAATGTATCCTCTTTTTATGTAAACATGTATATCTTGAAATAGAAAAACTATTTTCCCAAAAGAGAAATATAGAACACTATATAATACATATATATTTACCTTTAAATATTCTTCATTAGTGGGTACATTAAAATATAAATTTATTTTAAGTATGTTAGACAGCATTCTATTCTCTATGTTTATTCTAATAAAAGGAGTTATGAAAGATATTAGAACTCAATAATTTGACATTATTTTGTAAACACTTAAATGTGTGTTAGGCATATCTGTAAATCCTCAAGTGAATAAGACTTTTCCTTCTGTATAAGATACAGGAAAGGGAAAAGGATGGTGTCTTTGACAAGACACTTTTCAAATGGAAATAAAACGGAGATTATCTAATCAGTTATCCTTGTGGTGGATGGATATACACCTGCACTGAATCTCAGATTTAGGAAATGACGGAGCCAATCATCTTTATGGGTTTCATGACTGAGCCACAGCAAAATGATTTCCTGAGATCAATATGTGGTTGAGGGAAAGCTGTTTTCAATGGGAACAGGAAGCTAGGAGCTAACCTGTTTCTATGGTAACCAGAGCAGCAGCTACCCAACAGCTGTAGGGAAAAAAAAGGGCAGAAAGTTATAAGTGTGAAAAAAACAAACAAGAAAAAAATCAATACTGGTTTACCTCATTAGTGTAATGGTCCTTAGAGTACAATCACAATGAGGGCAGACATTTTGTTTCTCCCCCGCCCTCTCCCCAGGGTTTTTAGCAATCAGTACCTTATTTTTCCTCCAAACCTCAAAATCTAAAAGCTGGAAAGAAGTTTGGACACTAGCTAGCCCAATGTGTCATTTTCTTTTTTCCAGAATAAGTCAAAGGAAAGCAAGACTCAAGAAGATGAAGTAAATTCTCCAAGGTCACACCACTGGTTGTGAAATCTAGTTTAGTGTGTGGGTCTCATATATCCCACCCAGGCAGTTTTCCAATACTGCTTCCATATATTCTCTCCTCCTGCTCTCTCCTCCACCTAAATACCCACATTTTAGTCACTTCCTGTGAAAACATTGACTATATGATATTAAAATTAATGACCACCCTTCAACCTATAAGTAAAAGCAGTGCTATCTATTCATATATATTTATATGAGAGAGATTGCTTTTTGAAAAAGAGTCTGAAATTATGTCCTTCATACTGAAAAAGAGTCCTTCATATTTCAAAAAGAAGTGGATTAAGTTTGTATAATATATTGATGGTTATTGTTTACACTACGTTGCCGCTACATATTTCCTTCTGGAGATCTGTGCTTCTCTTTCATCAGTCCTTTAGTGCCCTTTACTATTTCATTTAGACATGTTTTTAAAGGTTGCCATAATAAAAGGATATGACTCGGAAGTTCAAAAAATATGAGGCCTGAAAGTGCATTTTTTGTAGTAGTAAAAATAAATGATAATGATATACATTGTCAAATGGGAAAGGTTGACCTGCATGTTTCTATATAAGGCTACACATTCCTTGTGTTCAGCTGCTTTGAAAATAAGGCTCTCAATAGAGAAGAAGAATTTCTTTGACTTGCATTAGTTTTGTCAACTCAAGTCTACAAATGAGCTTTTAGCAAAATATCACAGAATAAAGTCATACCTAATCTTTCCAACTACATTCACCTTTGGCATGCCTAATACTCAGCAGTGAATTAAACCACCTAGTTTGTGATCAAATACACAACTGAAAATATAATTTTCTATTGAACTTACTTGATTCTTTTTTTTTTAATTCACATCCAGGTTAGTTAGCATATAGTGCAACAATGATTTCAAGAAGGAAGAACTTATTCGATTGTTTTAATGATGTATTGAATTAGTTACTCTCTGAACCTATCCAATACTCAGAATAGAAGTATAAAGTTAATTACTTTGTGAACTCTACAGTTAGCGGCCTGGAAAGAGTCAAAGTACACTTACATGTTTATATGGGCAAATGCAAAAACACCAGACATTACAGCACACTTTTTTCAGGGGTCTGAAGTTTGGATTAGTATTGTCATATAGTTGGCCATGACTTTTAATTAAAATGGAAAGGAGATGAGGACCCTAAATAATTTGGTTGTTTTGTATAAGTACAGCCTTCATCACACTGTCCAATAATATTACAAAGACAGAGCCTACAAATCATTGTAAAAACAGAAAAACCAAGATAACACTTTCATCATAAAATAAAGACTAACAATACCTTAACACCACCATTTCTAAATAGAATGTCTTCCTGAATGTGTCAGGCAATATTTCCTTTTTTTTTTTTTTTGAAGAAAATTTATCTATAATATCCCTGGAATTTTTTTTGCATTTCTTAATTTAATAGATAATGTTTTTAGAAAATGTTTTATTATAAATAGAGTGGTGAGCTTATTGAGGGCAAAAGACTATATCTTCTCCATGTATTCTGATAACTGACATAGTTGAGTGACTGCATAACCAATACTCACTGATTAAATATTCTAAAAATTCTAATAATTGACAATAATTTTTTATGAACAAGCTATATTTGGCCAATAATACTTTAAACTTCAGCAATACTTACAAAAGAAATATTAATACTTTTTTCTTTAATCTTAATATGTGACTCAAATAGTCCATTCCTTATTATAATTTTTTAACTTAAGCGTTACACTCAAATCTGGCAAACAGTTATTTAGATCACTTCTTTCCTATTTTATCTGTGGTTTGAGGAAGAGGAAAAAATAATCCATAAAAAGTAAATTAAATATGTACAATTCTGAATCCAATTCTATATATTGAAATTTAAATTTTAATAGTTTCAAGGAGTATATTTTAATAATTCTGTGGAAATAAACTAATTTAAAATTACTAATAAAATGAGTATTTTCAAAATCTAACAAATGATTGATTCCCTATCATAGCCCATGGATGATTCAGGATGATCTGCACATAATGATAAAGGCCGGAGAACATACATAAAATGATCTGGACCCAAAGACCAAAAAGCCAACATCTTAAATGTGGTTCCACGGCAGTTATTCTTTCTATGCTCTTTAAAGGTAAAAGAAAAACAAAATGCCCTATCACCTAACCAAAGATAAACAAGTGACCGAGGAAGAGCAAGGAGAAACATAACTGCTTTCAGCTCCTTAATATTGGGAACAAATTATTTAAAATATTTTGATTCTGGTATGTTGACCTTATCTTATTTTTTTTTTCACTTCTAAAAAATCCAGAAGTTCAATCAAAGAATTTCGGCCTGGCACCTGTCCACTTACCTATGATATAATGTTTTCAGAAGAAAGCACATACAACCTTCATTTCTCTTAAACTTAGATATTAAATTGGGAAATATACAATGCAAAACATTTTCACAAATACATCTATGCATCCTTGATTTTTGCTATTTGTAAATTTCACCCAATGGCATCAACAGAATAATTTCTCCTTTTATTTCCTGATCTCATTTTTTTTTCAGAACAGGTTTCCATGACCACTTATATTTGATTTCTTATAAATTTCTATTTGGAATACTATTCTTACAAATTCATTTAAGTATAAAATATAAACTTTTTTACCAAGTTAACCGGAACAATTTTGACCTTTTGAATATGTATTTACATCACAAATTTAAAGCAATAGAGGAGGGATAAATGCCAACCAAAACAAAAAGCAAGAATACAATGTTACAAAATTCAGCTAATTATCTATCCAGTTCCTATCACTGTGGTTTCATTCTGGCACTTTAGTTCATAAAAGTTAGAAATAAAACATATCTGTTATATAATTGAGCCAATCTCCTCAATATTGGGAAAAGATAAAGACATTGATGACAGGTATAACAAATTGAAATAGGAATTCAGCCAGTTAAAATTGTTCATCTCAAGTATATCAATAAAAGATGAACTAATGTAAAAAAAGTAAAGAGGGTTTATAAAAGTTAAATACTTAACTTCTACTAAGAATGAGACTTGTGGAAGTAAGACCACAGCTGAAGCAAACCACTTGATAATTGACTTATGTCTCCTAGAATCATGTCCATGCAAAATATTAATTTCATCCTGTTGACCTCCCAATGTAATATTATTTATCAAACTAGTCAGATAACATTAAGTCAGGCCATCATCTGAACTAAAAATGTTCATATAAAAATATTAAATCACATTTCAGTAAAATGGTGACTTCTGATTACTCTTTTTAGGCAACCCCCAAAAACTTGAAAAGGGATTTCCCTGAAGACAAGCCCCACAAATGTTAGCCAATCTGAAAGATAGCAAAACATCACATATCAAATGGTCAATAAAAATGCGAAGTTCAAACAGGTTCAAGAAGTTAATTCAAATCCCGTATTTTGACTCTAATGGTGGGTGGTGCAGGGTAAAACCTCTACCAAAGACCTCTACCGAAGGTCATAGAATTTCAAAGTTAGAATTCTAGTAAGCGTCTTATCCTGCATTAAATCTCAAGAGCAACATGATCTGCAGATTTCATAAACCAGTCAGTTATAATCAGTGGTTATGGTAAAAAGGGCCTGGGGAAGACGTCATGAGACCTCCAGCATAATTTTGGATCTGCTATTAACTTGCTGTATGACCTTGGCCATCACTTAGCATCTGCAGTCTTCATTTTCCTCATCTATAAAATAAAGGGTCTTCATGAAGTGACCTCAAGGAAACTTTCCAGATCTGTGATTCTCACCTGATTCTACTTCTAATGGCTCTTTGACCTTGTGTTAATCTCTAATACATCTGTGTTCTTTCCTCACCTAAAATGGCTACATGTCAAACCCTACTACTGTTACAATGAAATCTTAGGAACATTTTTTTAAAACTATTTTCAAGTTAATAGTCTACCCTTTGATCAATAATCAATAAAATCAATTTCCATAGCAATAATAAAAATGAAACACCATGTTAAAGTTTTTGCTATGTAATCTAGGCCACAATGAAATCTATTATATTATCATGAGGAAAGATAATAAAACATTCTGTCTTTTTTTATAGCGTGCAATCTGGAAAAAAAAAATCACATGATGAGCCTGAAAACAAATTCAGATTATCTTTTTAGCCACCAAGTGGAAAGAGTACTGTGGCACTCAGCTGGAATAAAAAACAAAAAAACAAAAAACAACAACAAAAAAAAAACAACCACAGATGTAATGGTCATGAGTCTTTGATTTAATTTAAGTAAATATGCACTTGTTTTTGTTTTTGTTTTGAAATCCAACTCTTGTTGAATTTATAGAATGGTCTTAACAGGAAGAGTTCAGAGTTGAAGTTATTAATTCCATATTCAAACACTAAAATTTATGTAGGCATTTAAATGCCAGATCCAACAGAGGAGCAATGCTTAAAATTGTCTCATTCATATTCTATTTCAAACTGAAAACAAAACATATCCTCAGACTTCTACAGTGGTATCAGAAGCACATCTTCTGACAAGTTATCAGATAGACAGCTGCACAATATCTCAGATGCAGAGACTTCTGACATACAGAAAAAGACAATAATGAGGATGGAGCCATAGTGAAGCTGCCTTGGGGGTATTTTTTCCCAGTGTCAGAAGCAAACCAGACACACGCAGTTGCAAAGATTTAGCTAAATACAGTACTCTGTGCTCATGTATAATTAAAAAGCATTCACATACTGTATAATTTTTTGGTTATTTATATTTCTTTTATTCCCTTTAAACTGGAGAAACCAGTATTGGTTACTTTTATAGTCCCTTCATGGGATTCTGAAAAATTAATTGGGAGTCTCAAGGACTAAATTTAAACTGTCATTCAAGCTAGAAACTGAAAAGAAAAAAATTGAGGATGGACTCACAATCTGAAGAGTAAAATAAAGTTTGCCACAATCTAGATTACCCAGATTTAAACAATCGGACTAACCTAGCATCACCAAGTGACCAATTCAGATTCAACCTGTAAGAAACACAGGTACAGCCCAAGGGGAAAACGACCAGCTCCCAATTTCAACGTGCAGGTGGGGTCCCTGCTCAACTCACTGGGACAAACAATTCAGCTTTCTTCCCCCTTGGAAGGAGACAGGCCCAAAGAGCACTCAGGAGAGTCTCTTCACAAAGTGACCCCGCTGGCCCACCCTCTCCCCACCCAGCCACACAGGTATATTCCATTTTCCCTTCTCTGTCTTCAGATTAGATCCCTAATTGGAGCCACTGCTCTGAGTGGGTCAGATGTGGAGTGTCAGGCCTTCCTCACTGAAAATGTCAAATCGTGATGACCAGAAGGCCTGAAGAAACATCCAAACTAACGAAAAAGTTGGAACAAAAGAGTCAGGAAAAACAAAGCAAAACAAAAAAAACCCTCAAGGTGAAGCGCGACACCACTTTCAGGACAAGGTTCCGGACAGACTTGCACCGAGAGGTCGACCTTTGCCCTTCAGTTCCCATCTGCTAGAGTAAATCTGTTTGAGTTGAGGACAGGTGGAGGATGGAGGGGGCGGGGAGGATGGCGGCCAGGGTCCCGGAGTTTACCTTGCACCAGACGGGCTGCTAATCTCATCCTTAGGGAGCCCAGGTTCCCTTCTCCCTCCCACCCCCTCCCGCACCCCAGAGGCCCTTGGTGGAAGAGAACCGAGAGTTGGGAAGGAGCTGGAGCAGAGGGAAGGGGGCGGTTCTGGCCTTACCCTGGCGGCTCTGGACGAGTAGGGGTCCTCGAAAAGGGCCCACATGCGGGGCTGCAGCCTCCTCCAGCGGCCAGACTTGCCGTCGGGGCCCCCCAGGCCCGCGGCGTCCTCGATGCCCAGCCTCTTGGCCGCCAGGTCTTCGTCGTCGCCGGGGTCGCCGCCGATGAGGTCGGGGGTCTCGAAGATGTCGAGCGCCTCCTCGGCGTCGCGGTGCTGCCGGTAGGTCATCCAGCAGCAAGGCTCCACGTCCGTCTCGTCGATGCCCCAGAAGGCCAGCTCCTCCTCGAAGAGCGGCCCGCACACGTCGGCGGGGCAGTGCAGCTTGCCCGTGCGGTAGTAGTTGAGCACGTAGGCAAAGACGCCCGGGTGCCGGTCGAAGAAGAACTCGCGGCCGCCGCCGCGGGGGCTGCAGTTGCCCGCGCCGCCCTCAAAGCAGCCGCCCGGCCCGGGAGACAGTGGGGGCGGTCGCGGCGGCGGCGACAGCGAAGGGGGCGACGGCTGCAGCTTGTCGCCCGCCGCCGTCAGGCAGTCGCCCGGGGGCTCGGAGGCGGCGAGCAGGGCCAGGCGCGTCCCAGGCAGGGTCTTGAGGGTGCTGCGGTAGGTCTCGTGTCGGGTGCCCCCGACATTGAGGATCACCCTCTCGTTGTTCTCGATCTTGCCCATCTCTGTGGCTCAGACATGACTGGGGGGGAGGCGAACACAGCGCCAAGTTAAAGATCTCGGCCGTCAGAGCCGCGCCGTGACCCCCACCCCCACTCCCAGCGCGAGTCCCAGGAGGCAGGGCTGGAGACGGGCGAGGGGCAAAGGACCCTCCCAGGAGGAAACGCGCGCCCAGCTCTGTCCCCGCCTCTAGCAGCACACGTTCCCCGGGCTTCCAGAAAACTGAGGTGGTCTAAGCTTCCCTGACCTTCCAGGACACCTTCTTCCTGGCCTCCCACCTTTCTCCCCTTGCTCTGATCTCTCCTACTTCGTCTTTTCACCCTTCACTTCCCTCCCCTCTCACAAATAACCGGCTCCTAGGTCCTAACCCCCACCCCTCCTCTCTCTCCAGACCCCTCCTCCCTTGCCCCCTTTCTCTCCCCCTGCCCTGGCCCCTCTCTTCCGCTTTCCTAGACCCTCTCTGCGCCCCCCCTGGCCTGGAGGCAGTTCGCTTAGGCAACGAGTTTCCTCCACGGAGACAACTTGGTGGTGCTGGGTGAGAGCCCCCGGACGGGGCGGGGAGCCCCCCACTGCGCGCGTACCCTCGGGACTCTGGACGGCTCGCAGCGCCCGGGCACTCAGGGCACTCTTTGAGTGCCCTGTTCCCGGTTCACCTCCACTCTCCCTCACGGACCAGGCACAAAGACTGAACGCAGAAGTCAAAGCACAAAAATCTCCCTGCTGTTGCCTTTCACCAAGGAGACCTGTGACTAATTTCCTGATCCAATTTCCTTTTCACATTATTGTTGTTGTTGTTGTTGTTGTTGTTAATATTATTATTACTTGGGAAAAACCACTAACTAGGATACATTTTTTGAGAATACGAGTGATCAACGCATCCCACCCCATCCCCCCTTCCCAAGAAAAACAAACGCCTGGGGGATGGAGGGTGGGGGCTTGCTTTCTAGGAGGGGCGAGGCCCTGGGAAAAGCCGCTGGAGGCACACCCCCTGGATCCCTGAGCTGACAGCGTCCCGGTTTCCAGTCTCCCAGCCACCTCTCCCCAGGGCTTCACCTCCACATTCCTATTGCGGAATGTGGGGAGATGCCTGCCTGCAGGGTCAGCATGCCCTTCCCGGCAGATCACCCCCTTCCCCTTCCGCCCCCAGATACCTTAACGAGACCGACAGAAAAGTGGTTCTGCTTTGGTTTCCGAGTGGACGAGCTTCTCCGGGCAGCCGGACTGAGTCCTGACACCCAGCCGAGCAGCCCTGCTCCAACGAGAAACTACTTGTTGGCGTTTTCCGGGTTCAGGTGGTTGGGCCGCTCCTCCGGGCACTGGGGTCGCGGAGCCAGCCCCCGCCGGCCGCCGGCCGCGCTCCCCGCCTTCATTCTGCGAGCTGCGGGCTCGCCCCGCGCCAGCCTCGGCGCCCAGAGTCACCATCGCGCAGGGCTGGGCAAACCATGGAGCTCGGGGCGGGTCCAGCCGGCGCTCCGAGACCCCGCCGGGAGCGGGCACCGCGGCTGGCCGTGGCCGCGGCGGAGCTGACCGCAGGTCGGGAGAGCTCGCCCACTTGCTGGGGAAGTCCCCCGGCTCCGACCTGGACCTGCAGGTTTTGTTTCTCCCCCGCAAGCAGCCGCCGCCAGAGCGGTCCCTTCCGCACCACTCGCCGTCAACCACCAGCGCCAGAGCACAGAGCTCGGGAAAGGGTGGGTGGGTGGGTGGGTGGGTCTGGGGAAGCTCTCTTGTACCAACCAGGTTCATATATTTTTCTTCCGTGAAGCTCTATCCCCACCCTCTCTGGAGCTTCTGCCTGCCTTATTTACACCCCACGCTCCACACCCTTTCTCTTCCCACTGCCCCACCCCTCCCAACAAGTGACAGAGCATCTCTAAGACCAATTCCATTTTTTTTTTTTTTTCCTTAATGACAGCTGAGAGGAGAGAGAGGTCTACTTACAGGTGACAAGTGAGTCTTGTTTCTCGAGTCTTACACATGGCTCTGGCTTGCTCTTTCCAGTCAAATGTAGGTCTCCAGTCACCACATCATGGTTACATAAAACAAAACAAGTTTAAAAAGTTTATTCCAGGAACATAATGCTCTAGCAAGTGAAAATTCAGGGTTCTCTATCAGAAGCTACAGAGGCGAGCTACAGATATCCAAGTACCAAAGGAATTATCTAATTGCTCAATTCCTCTCTCAAATTTTATTGGGCCTTGTATAGTTTGCTAGGGCTGCCATAACAAAGTACCATAAACTGGACTGTTTAAACAGTAGAAATATTACCTCCAAGCGCTGGAGGTAGAAGGTAGAAATTAAGGTGTGGCCTAGGTTGGTTCTTTCTGAGGGCTCTGAGGATTGGACTTATTCCAGGCCTCTCTCTTTGGTCTGCAGATGGCCATCTTATCCCTGTGTCTCTTCACATCATTCTCCCTTTTATGCAAGTCTGAGTCTGTCCAAATATCCCTTGTATATAATAACACTTGTCATAATGCAATAGGGCCCACCTTAACGGCTTCATCATTAAAGACCTATCTCTAAAATAAGATCACATTCTCAAGTACTGGAAACTAGGACTCCAACATCTATCTATCTTTCTTTCTTTCCCTTTTTCTTTCTTTCCTTCCTTCTTTCTTTTTCTTTCTTTCTTTCTTTCTTTCTTTCTTTCTTTCTTTCTTTCTTTCTGAAGGGGGTAGTGCTGGGATACAGTTCAACACATATCAGTTTATACCACCAGAGTGTGTGTTTCTGTGTCGGTGTGTATATTGAGAGAGAGAGACTCTATTCCACAGGTATAGCTTAAAAGTATTGAAGGCCATGGAGTAGGTAAAACACTGGGTTGTACGTAGGAGGAAGTCTCTCTCAAAAAACAGATACTGATATTGACACTGTGATTTGGAAAGTATAAGAGTTACGAGTTACTGATAAAAAAGTTTTCACAATATACAGGACTGCAAGATAGGAAGTTAAATATAAATAGTTCCTTAAGAAAACACCTATCTTTTATGATAGTAGGTGACTAAACAAAGTAAAGAATTAAAAGAAGTCTGAAAGGTCATCAATGTCTAAACTAATATAAGAAAATATGGCATGGATACATTTGTAAGAAATTTACTAACAGTATGACAGTAAAAGTGTAGTAATAACCTAAGGAATAGCTATATGGACCCAGCCTTGTGACAACTTAAATTTGCTTTACTAACACACACTCACACTCAAAAGTATAGAGCTTAAATGCTGAAGAAGTGATTGTAGTTTAGCACTATTATCAATCATTGAGGCATTTCTTAAAATAACAGTGATAGTAAATTTCAGTTGCCAGGAAATTTCCAAAAAAAATTATATTCTAATTATAACATGTGTTCTCATATTGTCTAGATGGTTCCTTATATAGTTTAATGTAAATTCAATAGGGAGAAAAAGGCATATGGTTTGCTTTAAAATAAATTAGCAATAGTAAGTGTAGTAGCAGTAGCATTTATAATAATAGATAACATTTACTGAGATCTTACTATGTGCAAAATGTTTTACATAAATTACTCCTTCTAATTAAAATGGAGGAAATATTCACATTAAATTACAAGACTTCCAGGAAGATAACTCATATAGATGGCAAAAATCAATAATGAAAGCCTTCAGCTTGATAATATTAAATTTGTATTTTGAGGGATCTATAGAGAAACCAAAGGAAGGGGGGGGGGATGATGCAAAGGAATCATGGAGGGGAAATGAGAAAACAAAGGTCTAATGAATCAATTTGAGTCTAAGTTTATATAAGCTATCTAGAAATAATCACATTGACAAGAGGATCATCTTTTAGAAGAATTCACATTTTTCTTGTGATTCATAAAGGATTAGATGTGAAATTCAAGAACAGTTCAGATAAGTTTGAAAATAAGAAATACGGAAAGATAAAAGGATGAGATATGCATATCAATGAAGAATTGATAGAAAAAGCAGTGAATGAAATACAGTCTCTTTTATTTTTTTTTTCTGGTCAATCTAAGAGGCGAAGATCCTAAAACAAATATTCAATCTTTATTATATAAGACAGGAGAGAACAGAAAACCCCTCCAGCTAACTAACTCCCTGATGCCTCTGTAAAAGACAGATAAAAGTGAAAAGAAAGCAAATCTTTGAAAGATGGCAATGGAAAACTGAGGTGGAAAAAACAGTTGTGGTTTCCTTTGTTGGTCTGTGTGGAGCAAGGATTTAAAAGACCATATGGACATTACCCCTGGCGGAGAAGCAACTGAAATGCTGCTTTCTTTATATCCTTGAGTCAGCATCACAGAAGGCTATGGAAACTGAGCACTGCATCACCACCAGAAATGTGGCTTGATCTCATTAAGCCACACTGTGACTGTCACAATGACATACTTGTAAAAGTTTAACTCTTGAACAAATTAACTCTTATAAAGTTCACTGTAAGAATTTTAAAAATATTATTAACCTCAAAAAGCAATATATTCATGAGCAAAATGCCTCTGCAGATTAAGAAACGGCCACAATTTCCGACCCCGCCCTGTAGATATGCCCCCTTGTAATGTGGCTTTGCATTTGCTCCCATCAAGTCTGTTTCTCCAGCCCCTGAATCTGTACTGGCTTTGTAGCTTGCCTTGGCCAACAGAATGAAGTGGGAGTGATGTACCAGTTTAAAGCCTTGGTTTCAAAAGGTCTTGCATACTTCTGCCCTCTCTCTTTTTTGGAACCTGACCCTAGTGCTATGAGAATAAACCTTAGCTGGCCTGCTTGATGATGAGAGGCATAAATACCAGTCTCTCTCTGTCTCTCTGTCTCTCTCTCTCTCACACACACACACACATGTGAGCACGCAAGCACACACCTTTGATACAAAGAGAACCACCATTAGGAAACAAGTCAGAAGATATAATAGAGGAAGGATTTATTTTTTTTTAATTTTTTTTTCAACGTTTATTTATTTTTGGGACAGAGAGAGACAGAGCATGAACGGGGGAAGGGCAGAGAGAGAGGCAGACACAGAATCAGAAACAGGCTCCAGGCTCCGAGCCATCAGCCCAGAGCCTGACGCGGGGCTTGAACTCACGGACCGCGAGATCGTGACCTGGCTGAAGTCGGACGCTTAACCGACTGCGCCACCCAGGCGCCCCAATAGAGGAAGGATTTAAAAGAAACGAATACCTAAAAGAAATAAAATGCCCTGGACAGCTAAAACTTCTTATCTCTGCCCCTAGATGATTCACAGCTAATTCCTAGAAGCAGAACTGCCTTGCTCTTATGCATGTGTCCAGAAGAACTGTCCAGCTGAACTTAGCCCAAAGGCACTGACCCACAAACTTATGAGCTTCAAAAATACTGTTGCTAGGCTATTAGGTTTTGGCATTGTTTATTTACCAAACTGATTCATCCTCCTCTAAGCTCCTTTTATCTGAAAAGTAAAAAAAAAAAAAAAAAAACTATGAGCTTACTTACCTGCCCTCTTAACAATAACATTTATATCATATATTGTGAATTCTAAAAGAAAATCAATATATGATATATATTTTCCTCATTTCATACATTTTTGAGAGGCAGTATTTCACAGTGGTTAATTCCACAAGCCATGGAGGCAGGTAAAATGGAGTTCATCTTCTGAGTGTTACTCACTAGATAAAATCGCACAGCTCCTTGAACCTCAATTTGTTCTTCTATAGAATGGGGAGGATGACACTATAGTTAATATGAGAATTAAATGATATAAGGCCAATAAATACTTAAGAAAGTTGCACATTTTAGGCATCTATGTATAGTAACTTTTATTGCCAAATAAAGAAATTTCACACCAAATAACATAGTTAATGACTGACAGAAGCAGGACAATAACCATATTCTCTGACGGCAATCCTAACCCTATCTGTTGTACCATCCTGCTTTGTACCGAGGTCAAAACTAGCTCAAATACCAGATAATTCCATAGAGATGTAATGAAACCAAAATGCTAGAATTTTTGCAATAAGTCTGCATCCTCCTCAAATTATTTTAACTTAAAAATATATGTACTGGAGTGCCTGGGAGGCTCAGTCAGTTAAGCATCTGACTCTTGATTTGGGCTCCGGTCATGATCTCACAGTTCGTGAGTTCAAGCCCCAGGTCGGGCTCTGTGCTGACAGCATGGAACCTGCTTGGGATTCTTTGTCTCCCTTTCTCTCTGTCCCTCCCCTGCTTTTGCTCTCTCTCTCAAAATAAATAAATAAACAAAAATATATATATAGACCACCTTTTAATGACCTATTTTATGCAACACACAATTTTTTTAATACCCAGAATAGTTATTTGTGACAATTATGATAAGATGGATGTACATTTGAAGAATTCATGGATTACTAATTTTACAACTTGGTCATTTGATTTGCAAGAAATATTTATATATTTTTGCATTGCTTCTCAAGAGCCAGAATCTTTGCATAAATAACCAGCATAACAACATAGACAGTTAGCCAATTTGAGCTTACTGTATACTTAGAAAATTAATGTGCAAGAGTGCTGAGAAAAGGCATTTTACATTGAAGGAAGGGAAAAATTTTCCACGAATATAGGATGATGTTGACTGATGAACATTAAAAGCAAGAGTTGAAAATAGCCTTCTTGTTGCAAAAAATTCTGGGCCATAGTCCTCTTCACCAGCCATTAATTTTAATAGATTATGATAATAGATAGATGATAATGATAGGTTAGATAGATAAATGATAGGTAGATGGACAGATAAATGATAATAGATAGATAGATAGATAGATAGATAGATAGATAGATAGATATAGATATAGATAGATAGATAACCTTAGTAAATGGAGCAGCCCATTATTCACACCACACTACTTGAAGTCATTGTAACTTACATAGGGGGTAAGATGCAGTAGTTTTTTCCTAGGATGACTGCTCTACCACTAAGTGTTAAATTTTTGGCAGATATCAATAAAGTGCACTTTACTTTCTAATGTTCCTATTCCTCAATAGGTCACGGATGCTAGATAAGACATTTCATTAAAATTTTATAATCTGTATTTTTAGTACTTTCCTGCCTTCTATTGCTAATTATTTCATACTTGTATGACTTACTCTACAACATTATATACATTTATAGATTCACTCTCTAAATTTTCTTTGTAACTCCCCAGCCTTAGGAGAGCTCTATGCTTTGAAGTGCATCAGACTCCCCTGAGAAGCTTTTTAAAATGCAAAAGTCTCCACCCTGAGATTCTGATTCAGTTCATTTGTTCTGCACCAATTTCTGCAATTGGAAATCTATGTTTTTTAAAAGCATTCTATGCTTCAGGAAATGTTCATGGGAAGCTATATTGAAGTGAATGTTTATAAAAAATATGACAAGACATTAGCTGAACATTGCATCTGCAGAATATATCAAGGAGGGATGGGACAGGAAGAGAGCTAACATTTATTAAAAGATAAGCTATAGATACATATTATTTTATTATTCATTACAGTAAGTTTAACAAGCAAGTGTTGAAATACTCATGTTCTTCATATCAGGCAAGAGATTGTTAGAGTGATTCAGGAAAAAGAATTATTAGTAATTGCAATAGTCAAAACTTTCTTAAGTACCCAAGTACAAAATAAAATGCCAACAGTTTTAGATATAACTCATTTGATCCTCAGCCTCTGACTTTACCAGAATTATACTAATGAGACTAAGACTCTGAAATTTTACAATAACTTGCCCAATATCACACAGCTAATAAGAGACAGCTGGTAACATTCAAACCCACAGGTGTTTAATTCCAATGGCTGTGTCCCAGAGAGTAAATGGCAGAGCCATGATTTGAATATATGTAGAACCATGATTTGAATAGGAAATAGAATTTAGACATGACCAAAAAAATAAATAAACTTGAAAGATACCAATTGTTTAGTGAATTGAAAACTCATTGTCAAAAGATCTCAGAGCGGTATCTCCTCCTTCTGTTAAATAAACAGTGTATGATAAAAACATAATCAAAACAGTAGATATTTGAAGAGGACTCTGTTTGTATTTCTTTGATACAAAAGGAGAAGAATGGAAACCAGGAGCCACAAATATTGTACTGTGAAAGATTGGAAATAATCAGGTTGATCTCCCCAGGAAATAAATTAAGCTGAAAGAGACTAGCAATAAAACTAAAGCCGGTATAGGCACACCAGTTTAGCTTCATTATTAGGAAAACATCTAGACAGGTAGAAGAGCAGGCTTCTGAAAAGCTACTGTATGCAGGTTTCAAACGGAATTGAGGGAAGTAAAAATAACAGTCAGCGCAAAGGAGCAGTTCTAAAGAGGATACAGACAGAGGAAAACATTATTGAAATTCATCTCCTTTAACCAGACCACGGAAACCTACTTTTCAATTTTATTTTTATTTACTTCTTAAAGAAATAGAACTATGGGATGGCACAGAATATCATGCAATTGGGGGGACAGAAATAAAAAGATAATATAAAACTACAATATGGATTACCTTGATAAAATCAACCTCTTAAAATGTTAAACCACACACCAAAACACACAATTAATTGTTTTCAAGAGATATAAAACACTTTTTGAATTTGTTAGGAGAAAACGTCTATTTCAATGCTATATTTAAATACATAATCTCTTTTAAAAATCCAGTATTCTCTGAGTATCTTGAACCCTTTTATTGCCAGAATTAAATTTGAACATTTAGCTAAATTGATTTAAGAGCAGCATTGGTTGATTTCATTTCATTACTCTGATGGGTGATACAATTTATTAATGAAATGTAAGCCAAAGGAAAACTCACAATACACATTCCTCCCTAATCCTAAACACAATACTCCCTGCTTTTACTACTAATCATTTCAATAGGTTGTTTTAACCCCTTTTAGGCAAAGACCAAATGTATATATTGGGTAGTAGAAGCAAGTTAAACAGCGTATGTGAAGACTCTAACTAAACTGTTCCAAAGGCAGAGCAAACAGAATGCCTAGAACTAAACTCATCACCCACCACTTCAATCCCCAATTGAGCCTTCTCCAACTCTTCCTGAAATCTTTGAGTGACAACAATATGCGCAAGCTAAACATTTGGAAAACATTTGTGACTCACTCCTTTTTCTATCTCATATCCAAAGTCAACTCTGTTACCAAGTTCAGAAAGTTCCTTCTCCTAAGCATCTTTCAAGTCTGTTCACTTTCTTCCATTCTTAATTGTCCAAGCAGTCAACGTCTCTTACCCTGCAAGGTATCCACAGCTCTGTAACAGAGCTCCCTGTCGTCAGTATGATGTCACAAAATCTATTCTGCATGCTGCAGTCCAAATGGTCTTCCGGAGAATAAAGATATTTAAGATGTCCATGCTGTTTTGATTGATTACCTCTCAATGGCTATCTCTTGCACTTACAGTGAATCCAAATTCCTTCAAATGTCCCTGTTCATCTCACTGGGGCTTTTCTTCCCAATACTTTCTCTTCCTTAAACTGGCTGGGGACATTCCCACATGCTGTTTTTGTTGTTTTGTTTTGTTTTGTTTTGTTTTGTTTTGTTTTGTTTGTTTTCTGGAACCCTCTCAGCCCTCCTCACATGTTAACTGCTACTCAACCTTCAAATCTCAGTTTAAACATGATTACTTTCTCAAGGGTTTCCTTGATGCACTAAGATACATGGTACTGTATGCACTCAGTATTCTGTGTGTGCACATAGCGCTCTTTATTTCCACCATCAGAACACTAAGAAACCAGAATTATAATCACTTGTTCAACTGTTTTTCTCCCATTCTAGACCATAAGAATTGGAATCAAGTCTGTTTTGGCCATAGTTTTATCCCCCAATGTCCAATTTAGTGTCTGGCTTCCAATGCTCAATGACGATAATAATGAAGAAGATGGTGATGATGATAAAATAATTGCAGTGGAGATTATACTGCAACTGGTGATCCTGGTTATCATTATTTGTACCTACCATCTTCCAGGTTCTGTGCTAAATGATTTCCCTGTATTCTTCCATTTAATTCTCACAACAGTGCTTTAGTATATGTACTATGATCATTTGCATTTTATAGATAAGGGCATGCACATAGAGAGAAGTTACTTTAATTGCCTGAAATCAAGCTCCTAGTTATTGGAGTAATATTGAAACAAGGTGTGTTGCCCGCAAAAATTGTCTTTTTCAATAATATTTGTGTTGAATTTTGTTGAATATTGCGGGCAATGTGGAAGAAATTGTTCTTTATGACTCCAAGTTCCTATAACTAGAATTTTAGGTATTGGATTCTTATTTTATTGGATTCCAGAGGTTTCAATCTCATTCATTCACAATGTAATTCTAATGCTTTCATCTCTGCTTCCTTTTCTTAAGAATTCTAAAGGTGGTATTTCCTTGGATAATTACAAAACCCGTGATATCCAATAAGTTTGCAAAGCTAAAAGGTTTTTGATGGGTATTAGGGGGTTTATAGATCAATGTCCTCTTAATTTCTAAATTAACTTAGTGAAATACTTTTCAGTTAATACCCTGTTCTAATATTAGTCATCTATAGTTTAAAAATAAGAAGAAAAAGTCTTCCTAAATAGAAGGAAGCTTCTCAGCCTGGTTCTTATCTGAAGTAGGTTAGAGTCCAAAAGCTTTGCTTCATTTTGAACCTTCTCTGCCCCTTTCAGTCCAAGATAATTTCATTCCTTTAGTTTCTTCATGTATCAAATGATATACTCCATTAAACAAAAGATAAATTCCGAAATCTTTCTCAGAGTCCATCTAAACTGTGGGTCCTCTGTAAGGCTGCTGTGATACAAAACCCACAGAAGACTTCAGAGTTTCCTTGTTTTAACAGAGAAGGTCTATGAGGCATGCCCTTACACTTGTTAGATGCCTTTTATCCACGTGAAAGTGTCTGTAAGGCACACCAACTATACCTTTTTGAGATTTTAACAAAGAATCTTATAGGCCCATCTGAATTTGATTTCTTATTTTGATATTCTTTCGCTAGGAGGGATTGAGAAAAGAGAGTTTTATTTTCAAATTTATAAAATTTCTCTAAACTATGCTAAAAAAACTCAGAGATTTCTTCTTTGGTGCATCTCTTCTTCTCATATTTTATTACAGGCAGCAAAAAGAAGCTAGTTGTTACTTTGTACATTCTGCCTAAAAATCTCCTCTGCCAGATTCATGAGTTCATTGGGTTCCCTTTGTATTTTTCATGCAACAATAGGCAACAATATTGTCAAACTTTCTGCCACTGCATAACAAGATTCTCTTTTTTTCCTGCAATAATAGTTTCCTCACTTTCCTCCAAGCACTTGCCAACAGTTCCCCCAAGGTATTTCCAGCTTCTTACTAACAGTCTATTTGAGATTCTTTCAGCTCTAGTCTACCGCTGTGTCCCAAAGCCAATGGCAGATACTCTGGGTTTTTATTATAGCGGCCCTCTACTTCTAGAACCAAATTCTGTTCTAATCATTGCTGTCTCATAAACTGTTCCAAAACTTTGTGGCTTAAAACCAGAGCCGTATTATTATTATTACTATCTCTTAACAGTTCTGTTGGTCAGGTATTTAGGCAGAGTATGGCAAAGATGGCTCATCCTTAGTTCCATCATATCTGTGGCATCAGATGGAAAGACTCAAATGGCTATGGGCTGGATCAGCTGAGGCTGACTGAGAATTTGCCACTTACATAGTTTTAGGATCTTTCTATGGGATATCTCCTCTTAGTTTCCTCATTACAGCAGGCCAGGGGAGTCAGACACTTGCTTCCTAAAGCTCAGAGCTTCTTCAAAACCAATAGATCCAATAGATCTTGGTAGAAACCACAAGGAATCCTATGATGCTGCAAATATTACCCTAAGCTCCAATGAGCAGTTTTATTTCTAGTGCCTAATGTATTAAGCTAGTTCCTGCCTTGGAACCATTGCACTTACTGTTTCCTTTGCCTGAATTGCTATTCTCATGGATCTTTTCCTGGATTGCTCTTTATGTCATTCAAGTCTCTGCTGACTCATCATTGCATAGTGACTGTCCTGACTTGGTTATTTCCTGCATCAGTCACCAGAATCCAGGAGGCATGCCACTTTTCTTAATGAAATGGGGGGGGGGGGGGAGGTTTGCAGTGGAGACATCAAAAGGAAGCAAAGAACTCTCCTTTACATATGCTAAGATACTGCAACTACTTATGGCTCATTTTTTTTTTCCCCGGATATTTTCTCTCTCCTAAATCAGAATTCTATGGAAAGCAAAGTTATTCACAATCTTATTTTTATGTATCTTTTTTCTTGTTTTTCACCTAGGAGTCTAGAGAATGTATAGTTTTAAACAGAAGAAATAAGTTAGAATCCAGGCTTTAAAAAGTTAAGACCAGAGAGCAGAATTGCCAGCCTTAAAATACCCTCAACCCTTCTACGAACCGTGTCAATCATCACCAAGCCATCATCTTATGTTTTACTTCCATGCCCTGAGTAACAGTAGCAATAGATGGAGGACAGAGGAAAAATGTCCAGTAAAAACAAAAGCTTCTGCATTTTTTATTCATTCAAAAAATATCCTAAGCTCTCATTTCTCATCTGAACAACAGAATACCAAATGAAATTGTAAACTTGGGAATTTTTGTTAGACATAGGATGAAAGTTCTGACTTCAATGAGAGTAAAATGTGTTGTGTTGTCATAGTGGATGCAAAAGAAATTATTAGAAAGCAATGCCTGGATTGGCTCGGATGAACTCTCCCTCTGGGCAGTAAGGGAAACTAGGAACTTAATTGTAGTCTTGTCCCAGTCTTAGAAATGTGCAGTCCAAATCGCAAGGGAACATCATTAAACATCAAGTTTCATCACTTCCAGTAGGATTTAGAAGCAAGTTAATTTCACATGCATTTTTTCTTAGTAAGGAAAATGTTTCCACAGAATCTAACTCATGGGAATCTTACTAGAATCTATTACACCATGAAAAAAAGCAATACAGAAATATCTTTGTGCCATTGCTGAACTAAAAAAGCATAGACAAGGCTGGTAACTTGCATAACCCATTAAGAAAGAGTACCCAGAAGCTCCATTCTCAGGCTAGCAAAATAAAAATCTTGAATCTCTTCCTGTGAAGATAAAATTACTATATTGGAGCAAAAATACTTGTAATGAAAATAGAATAAAGAAACTCTGGCCATAAAGGACAACTGGAAATACAATTTGCTGAATGATACCATAACATGTCCACTACCCATTTGCTACCCTACAGGAGATAAGAGACCTCAAAGGTTGAACATTTTACTTCTAGAAAAAAGAAGCAACTCTCATTTAGCATATAAGAACATTAAGATTTTTTCTAATATCTAGGAGAGCTGGTGTATGTTCTGGTTGTTCACATTTTCAAGATATGGAGCAGTCATTTTTTTATTTTTCAAATATTTATTTTTCAATATTTTATGAAAGGCTGTCTAGAATGTATTTCACATTTTTAGCCTTAGAATGTGGTATGTAAGAAGCATAATTTATCCTCTCTATGAAGATAGAAGTAAAATACTTTATTATTGCTGTATTACCTTATATTCATTTTATTATTGATGAATTTAACTCACTAATTAAATATTTATTTAATTTCATTTATACATATACACATTCACCACACACACACACACACACACACACACACCCCTTGGCACATCAGAGTAAAACTGCCAAAGAGTAGAGACAAAGAAAATATTTAGTTGTAGCCAAAAAGAGGCACGATATCATCAAATGAGTCACAATAAGACCAAAATCTGAGTTATAAATAGAAACAATGAATATTATAAAAAAAATAAAATAGGGGCGCCTGGGTGGCGCAGTCGGTTGAGCGTCCGACTTCAGCCAGGTCACGATCTCGCGGTCCGTGAGTTCGAGCCCCGCGTCGGGCTCTGGGCTGATGGCTCGGAGCCTGGAGCCTGTTTCGATTCTGTGTCTCCCTCTCTCTGTGCCCCTCCCCCGTTCATGCTCTGTCTCTCTGTCCCAAAAAAATAAATAAACGTTGAAAAAAAAATTAAAAAAAAATTAAAAATAAAATATAACAACTTCAGGGTATTGAAAGAAAATTATTTCCAACCTAGCATTCTATAGCAAAAATATTCTCAAAAATGAAACAACTATATTTTCACACATAGATACTTACACACGTGAGAGAATTTGTCAATAGCAGATTCACCTGAAAGAAATAATAAAGGAAGTCATTTGGGTGAAAGTAGATTGATCCCAGATGGAAACATGAGAAGAGGGAAGTAAATACAGAGCAATGAGAAAGATAAATATGTGACGAAACCCAAGTGAATATTGACTTTATAAGCTAATAATAATATCATGTGCTGTCTAAACTGCATATAAAATTTAAAACAAAATAAAAATACCATAAAACATAGAGATATATAGAATTTACATGTTCTAATGTCTTTTAATGTTGTTTGCTTTATGGTTAAAAAGTTACTAATTTACATTATACTTAAACACATCAAAGATGTATATTATAATCTCCTAGGTAACCACTAAATAACAGTAAAGTGATTTTTTAACTAGAAGTTAATAGAAGGAAAAATAGGAAAAATATTTTTTTAAGTTTATTTATTTATTTTGAGAGGTGGGGGGAGGGCAGGAAGAGAAGGGGAGAGAGAGAGAATTCCAAGCAGGTCATGATCTCATGGTTTGTGAATTTGAGCCCTGGACACTTAACTGACTGAGCCATCCAGGTGCTTCTGTTCTTCTTGGTTTTACATCCTGGTGATTGCTTTCATGAACTACTCCATTTTTTACTGGAATCATATATGTAAACATCATATATGAAATGTTATGGAAATAATCTGAAGCCTATGGTGACATTAACTTCCCCAAGAGTGGAATTACTTTTGCTACCTTTTCTGTTACTGCTCTTTGATCTTTTGCTAAGTTTACACATATTTTTGAGTAACTTAAAAATTTTACAAAGAAATGTTCAGCTATTTTATTTAGCTCATTTTGAAAAAAAAGCAAATATTTTAGGATACTCTTAATTCATCTATTAAACAATTACGTGTTGTTAAATAAATTATTGTGAGACCTATGCAGTCAGAAAAGCTAATTATCATGGATTACTTAGATCCCTTGGTAGGAATTTTAAAAAGTTGGTTTCTTGAAGGGCTTTTCTCCTTCTGGTTCAACCTTATTCTAGGATGTAGCCTTTCAAATTCTAACCTAAAGGTGGGAGATTTGCCAGTGCTATTCCTTCCATTAAATTCTGATACCAAATTTTCCTATAGTCCTACAAGACTAAAGCCTTGTTCAGCTCTCCCTCTTTGAGACCCTTGTCTTAGAACTGGCAGATGTTTCCCCACTGTGAACTGTTGCCCAAATGTCAGGATCACTTCTCTGAGTTTCTCTTTATTCCTGAATCTTTGCTTCATAATTCTTCACCACCTTGTTAATTTCCTGTTTCTTCTAGCAATTTTGTCTTCTTTTCTAGATGATCTAGGTGGTCTCTGTTACTTTACCTGCCATTACCGAAATCACTTCTCTATGACCTTTTGCTAAAAATTATTCAAAAGAAGTATGAATTGCTTGTTCTGATTCAGTAATTAAGTACAACAAAGAACTGCTCAACAATTTTATCTAATTCATTTTTGCAAAGAACTTAACATTTCAGGATATCTTTTATTTGCCTTTTCTAACAATTACTTATTGAGGATTTATACATATGTATACATATACGTGAGCACATGTATACACGAGTATATCATAATGAAAAGACACAAAAGTTTGCTACCTCTTAGCATTTACTTTTTCACTGGTATAATACAGTAAACACACATAAATAAGTATTACAATTTTAGGTTATAATAAAAGGTGTGAGGAAATAAAAAATAGATTGTTATAGAAATGAAAATGGTAAGCTGAAACTTAAAAGATTCAGAAGGAAATCCTTGTGCAGAGTATTGGGAAAACAGTGCACAGGCGGAGGGAAGTAAATAAAAAAACATCCCAAGGAAAAAAAAATCTTGCTGTGTTATTAGATCATGTCTGAAGGTGTGTGAGCAGGGTATCAATATGAGTTGAAGTTGAAAAGGAAAACAGAATCATGTAGAACCTTGTGGACTGTAGTATCAACAACTCATTTTTGTTCCAGAACTTTTTTTCATAGAATACAATATGAGTTATGGTGCTGAACTATAGCTAAGTTAACAGCCATAATACTTCTACCCAAGTGGCTACAAAAAGAAAATGCTCTCAGGCTACTAAACTGAGAGGAGAGCCTGGACTATCAATATAGTTAGTGACTAGATTGTTTCTACTGACAGTTTTACCTCTTAAACTGTTGTGGGAGCAACATGGGAAATTGCTACTCTGAACTTAATAATGACCAAGAAGGAAAGACTGGTTAGTAAAGTAAAAGTGACAAGAACCTTGAAGAAAGGAAACAATGCTACCTTTAAAATAACAACAAAAGAAAATTCCAGGACATTCAACCAACATTCTTCATGTTTTTAGATGGAAGTATTTTTTATTACTTTGAGAACAAAGTGAAAATGGATTCAGGCAGTCGGAACCTAAGAAGAAAGACCTCAAAAGTTTTCAAAATGCTCCCAAAAATGTAATTCTGCTGACATCATTATGGAAGAGATTCTGATGAGGAAGAATATGGGGGCAGAAACAATAAAATTGATATTTCCACAAAGGAAGCTTTCTGGTACACTTGATTTAAAGAGACAAATTTGTGAAACTGACAAAATAGTTGTACTTAAGAATGTTTTCAGGAGGGGCACCTGGGTGGCTCAGTCCGTTGAGTGCCCTACTTCGGCTCAGGTCATGATTTCACAGTTCCTGAGTTTGAGTCCCACATCGGGTTTTCTGCTGTCAGCCTATCAGCACTGAGCCTGCTTCGGATCTTCTGCCCCCCTCTCTCTGCCCCTCCTCTGCTTGCACTCTCCCAAAAATAAATAAACATGTTTCTAAAAAAGAATTTTCTGAGGAATTCTTGTACACAATGCATTTAAAGTTATAAAGATATTAAAACACCACTTTTTGGAGCAGAAACCGGCAATGGGGCAGCTTGAGGAAATGTTGATGTATTATGAGGAAGAAAATGACACTGAACTATTTTGTATTTGTATTCTCCTGCAGGACGAATAACTATAGAGAGTAGAGTGAACACACCAAAAAGAGGGCGTTGAAAGCCAGAACATAATATATTTAAAGAGACACAGTTACATCTCAAAATGAGGCCAGTTGAATTATTGCAAATAATTATTTGCAATAATTGCAAATAATGTATTTGCAGGTGAATTATTGCAAAAATGGTAAAATAACTTACCAGTGAGTTGGCTGAAGGATATACAATGGATTAATTTTTGAGAAATTCTGGTGAATACATGAGCTACTACAAGTCTGGAGAGAACCTAATGTCCTAATATTCAAAAAGGCAGAAAATAGAGTGAAAAATCCAAGGGACTATCTTGTCTGAAGAACACTTCTACAAAGATTATAGTGGTATAATTTTTGAATTTTGTGAAATGAAGTTTTAAGAGACTTAATACTAGTATATTTTTCCTTCTCTCCATGCTATGTGTGTTCCAACCACAGAGGGCCCCCTTTCATCCAAACACCTGGCACATAATAAAAATCTGATCAACTTTGGTTGAATGCATAATCTAATTCTCAAATCTCGATGTCTCTATAGCGGTATCATGCAATGGATTTTCCCACAGAGACCTACTGTACATGCTATTCCCTCTGCCTGTAAACCTCTCATTCTCTTGATCGACACTTCCTTCATCTCCCCAGCTTTGATCCAGCCAACCCAAATCATCCCTCATGTCTCAGGTTCAACACCATTTCATTATGGATTCCTTTCCTGACCCCTCTCCACCTAGAAACACAAATATTGGACAGATTCTCCTGTTATATCCTTAGTCTTTCATAGCATTTTTCACCTTTACAATTGATTCATTGTCTGGATAATTATTTACTTAATATTTGTCTTTCTCACCAGACTGTAATCTCTATCAGGATGAGGAGCAGGTTTATTTTGTTCATCTCTACAGCCCAAGTGTTCGGGTCAGGGATATTTATTGGTCATAAGTTCTTTGTAAGGCTGTTTGTGGGTATAGGCAAGGTCTTTTATAGAAATCTCTAAGAAAATTGGAGAAATATGAGCTGGTCATGGTTCAGTTAGATTGAATAGCAATCTTGAATTAAATGACTATTTCCCAGGGATAGAGATTAAAGAGGGTCTAGAGAAACAGTATATATTATGTGTCCAGTAGCACATCACATGATAAAACAGTGATCCATTATCTTTAGTATGAAGAAGAATCACCTTTGTACTTGCCTAAAAGGGCAAACTCACAGCCCCACTCCCAGCTGATTCCTGAGGTTCTCTGTACTCTCCCTATAGGAAATTTTTCCAAGAATTTTGTGGTTTTCTTCAGGGTCTCTGACTGGAATATTGCAAGGACATTCTGTCTCCCATTGATCTTTTTCTCTTGGGTATATTCAGTAACAAACTACATTAGTAAGAGTCTATCTTGGTGGCTTTTCTATTTTAGGCTACTGTATAAATGACATGCACGATAGAATTACAAATCAAAGAAAACATTTTACTGTGAGGGAAGAAAAGAAAAAAAATTTACTCCCAGCACAGACTTTTTAAATAAACATTTTAGTTTAGAATAGTTTTAGATATGCAGAAAAAATGAGAAGGTAGTAAAGAGTTTCCATTCACCCACACCCAGCTTCCATTGTTAATAACATCATACCTTATTATGGTACACTCATCACAATTAATGAACCAGTATTGATCATTGGGATTTGGGAGTTTGTTTTGTTTTGTTTTGCCTTGCTTTTGAACACTTCCTTGCTTCCTTACTTTTTGTGGTACTTTTTGATACTATAAGATATTCTGAGCTCATTTTTAATATTCCCTGACCTAATGCTGGAACCAGCCATTTCCCCAAAAAAGGCCTTTTTCTTTGAATGGAAAATGCTATTTGAAACCGAGATCTAGGTGTTCATTGCTACTTGGGGGTCATTGCTTCTAGGCTCCCTCATCTGACAGAATAAGGGAATACATGTATATATATTAACCTATATATATGCACATATCTATAAACATTTCTATATGTGAACATCAGTACTATATTAAGCTAGACATGAGTTCACACTGAAGTCTCTGAGTCTAATCCATTATTACCACATGAATTATTTTAGCCTTGATTGTCTGCAGCCTCCAAATCCATCACTGAGAAGCCTGGCTCCCATTGTCTTATTTACTTACTCAATTGTTTAATCCAGTATACACCTACAGTAGTTTCAGAATTGTTAACTCATACACATGGGAAACAGTGTTACCGCTGGAACAGAGCACAATGCTTACTTAAAGTTTGCTTTCCTTTGGTGCTATAGATTCCACTCGTCTACTTAGGTCAAAAGGTTTGCCTCCACCCTCTTCAATGAGATTGTTTCATACACTGGTAGCACAGACAGATCTTTTTCACATTCTGCATTCCATTCTAGGATCCCTCCATCTCTTTACCTACAAAGTTTCTGTAGAGAAATCAATGCAGAAAGATAGCTTTCTAGGGGTTCCCTTGTATATGATTGCTCTTTTTCTCTTGCTACTTTCAAAATCTTTTCCTTGTCTTTGACTTTTAATATTTTGATTATGTATGTTTCAGAGTGATCCTCTTTGGGTGGATCTTGTTTAGGATCCTTTGAACTTCTGTACTTGGATGTCCATATTTCTCCCTTAATTTGGCAAGTTTTCAGCTGTTATTTCTTTAAATAATCTTTCTGCCTCTTTTCTCTCTTTGGGATTGCCATGTTTATAATGTTTATAATGTTCCCATAATTCATGTACACTTTTTTCATTCTTCTTTGCTCTTTTTGCTTTTTGTTCCTCTAACTGGCTAATGTCTAATGATCTGTCTTTGAGTTCACTGATTGTTTCTTCCACATGATCAAGTCTGTTGTTGAAGCTCTCTACTGAATTTTTTTTTTTCAGTTTTATCATTGTATTCTTTAGCTCTTGGATTTTGTCTGGTTCTTTTTTATGTTTTCTATTTTATAATTAAAACTCTCATTTTCTTAATGCATTGTTATCCATAATTTTTTTCATCGTTTATCTGTCTTATATTTCATTGAGCTTCTTTAAGGTAATTATTTAGAATTCCTTGTCAGGCAAATTGTAGATCTCCTGGGAATTTCCCCTGCCCACTCCCTTTGCCAGCAGACCTACTCTTCGATTGTGGGAGGAGACTGGAGTCCAATAAAGGGCACTTTCAGGATCCCTGGTGGTGCAGATGGACATATCTCCTGCTGAGATCCTACCATTTTAGGTCTGCAGGAAGACTGTGACTATGAGGAACTGGAGCCCTATATAAGGCCCTTTCAGGATACTCAGAGGTACAAACATATATCTTGTTGGGTCCCTGGTGTCAGCATGACTATTTGTGGACTGTGGCTGGGATAGGCCAGAGCCCAGTTACAGAACCCTTTTAGAATTTACAGCCTTCCAGGTGTGGCCAAGAGAGGCTGGAGCTGGTTTACAGACCACCTCAGGATCCACAGCCAGCACTGAGTTCTGTATGCCTGTTACACAACATACGAGTGAGTGTGATTCCTCCAAGATCCCTTGACATGTTGTGCTGGTAATACAACCAAAGCCAAGTGGGACAGTAGTCGCATCCTCAGGGTTTATGGAGCTGCTTCCGATCTGTGGTTGGGACTATCGGTGAGTCAGCCGCCTAGCTGTGAGCCTTCATTCTCAAAACAGCTCCTCCTGGTTTTAGATTACAGCAAGGTTTCACATCTTAACTGGATTCTCAAAGCTCCCACAAAGGCTCTTTTGTCTATGGATGGATGCCAAATTATTGTCGTTGGAGGGGAGGTAGATATGAGTAAAGTATGTCTTCTTTGGCCCTCTTGTTAATATATATCACTGTTGCCTGCATAGGTCTGACAAGAAATCAGCCATAATTCTTACCAAAAAATTATTGATCTATAGTAAGTTTCCCTCATCATCCCCTCTGTCTATTTTCATGATTTTCTCTTTGTTTTGGTTTTTTGCAGTTTAAATATTATATGCCTAGGTGTGGATTTTTGGTATTTACCCTTCTTTGTGTTCTATGAACTTCTTGGATCTGTGATGTTTGTCATTAATTTTGAAAAGTTCTCAGATATTATTATTTCAAATATTCCCTCAGCTCTGTTTTCTTTCTTCTCTTTATTGTATTCCAATTATATGTTTGTTATATCTTTTGAAGTTGCCCCACAATCTTGAATATTATGGTTGCCTTTTGTCATTCTTTTTCTCTGTGTGTCTCAGTTTTGGAAGTTTCAATGTACCTGTCATCACTTAAATTGTGAAACACTGAGACATTATCTTAAAACATCCTGTTGCTGCAGACACATAGAAAAGAATTGGCAGTATAAACTTCATCATCTGTGTTCTCATGTAATCTTATTGTCCCAATTATCGTTGCGTTCTTTTCTGTTTAATTTTGGAGGACAAAAGTATTAATTCACTTGTCAGTGAATTAATACAATCCAATACCCAGGGGTTTTTTTTTAAATTTTTTAACCTTAATTGCATTTTCAAAATCCAGCAGTCATATTTTTAATCTCTAAGTATCTTTCTTGGATTTTTAATGATGTTCTACTCTGGTTTTCTTGAATTTTAACACATTTACAGATTATGGATTTTTTTTAAGTTTCTTTAATTTCTTATAGTAAGTTTGTTTTATAGGTGGGCATTTGTTTTACTTCCTCAGAGTAAAACATTCAATAAATACATTGGTCAACCTTTTGGTTTACTTAACCTTAGAGAGGGAAGCTTATGTCTGAAAAATTGTGGGGTTGAGATGGGTTGTAAGAAATTGAAAGGGTCCTATGTAAGTCACAAAAGCAAGAGAAAAACTTACATTTGTTATAATTTTACTTTGGAAAGTTAATGATCAAGGACATTGCACTTGGATGCAGTTAAGCCTGGGTTTTCTCTTCTTTGCTGAAGATTTTCTTGTCTGTAATTATGCAGTTGTCCCAATGCTTTCTATAAAATTATTCTCATTGGCTTGACAGCTCTCACTGGGAACTACCCTCAGCTGTCTCCCTGATTTAGCTAAAAGTGTATATGAGAATAATCTGTACAGCAGGCTCCCTCCATTGCACAAACCCTGACATCCAGGAAATTTCTGATGGTAGACTTAATTAGGATCAAGTTATGCTTCTTACCAACTGCTGTGCACCCACACTCTTATCCAGCTCTTGCCATTCAAAATTAGGTAACGGTAATGGTTTTTTCAGTTCTTCCTGAATTAGGCTACAGTTTTATATGCAGTGAGTTAAAGGATAACATAGCTTCCCCAATACATTGTCTCCTTTTCTATAGCCTGTAGACTCCTCAAATCTTAGAAGCAAGATCCACATTCTTTTCCAATGTTAATTTTTGATACATATTTTTCACTACTGTTATATTCCCTTAGTAATTTAATGACAATTTTATGAAACATTAATGGTAAAGTGCTTCAAAAGTGGGGGTTCATATTCCATAATTTTATTATACTCTATATTAAATGTGTTAAGTCAATTGAATACTACTGATCACAAATATTATATTTATCTAAGTTTTACCATAGTGAAGTCATCTGTCTTTACTTCTTTTGGATACTTTTGAGATTTTCTCCTTACCATTGGTTTTCAACAATTTGATTAAGATGTGCCTTAGAGTGATTTTCATAAGGTTTACTCTTCTCAAAATTTATTGAGATTCCTGGGTCTGTAGACTTATAGTTTCCTCCAGACCTAAAAAATTATTTACTATTATTTCTTCTACTGATTTTCTCTCATCTCTTCTCTCTCTTTTTTCCTTTTGAGATGGCAATTGTATGCATGTTAGACTGCCTGTTATTATCCAACCGGTCATTGATGCTCTGTTTATTTCTTCCCTCATTTTTTGTGTCTGTACATAATTTTGTATAGTTTTTACAGCTTGTGTTTAAGTTCATTGGTCTTTTTTGCTGCTGGGTCTAATTTAATGTGAATGCTGTCTCAGTCTTTTCAGGTTGATATAACAAAAGTGTCAAAGACTGAGTGACTTAAAAACCAGATATTTATTTCTCACAGTTCTGAAGGCTGGGAATTCCAAGTTCGAGACACAAGAAGATTTGATATCTAGTGAGGACACACTTTCCAGTTCATAGATGGTCATCTTCTCTTTGTGTCCTCACATGGTAAAAGGGGCAAAAAGGCTCTCTGGAGCCTCTTTTATAAGAGCACAAATTTCATTCATGAAGGTTCTACTTTCATGACTTAATCACCCTCTAAATGCCCACCTCCGAACACCACTACATTGAGGATTAGATTTCAACATATGATTTGTGAGGCACACAGACATTCAGTCTAAACTATGATCTACTTTATTTTTCATCTCAGATACAGTATTTTTTACCTCAAAAATTTCAATTTGAGTCTTCTTATATCATTGAACTCTCTCCTTTTCATGATCGTGTTTTTTTCTGCCTTCTTATTCATATGGCTCATAATTAAAATAGCTATTGTAATATCTTTGTTTGCTAATTCCTTCATCTCTGTAATTTATTAGTTGATTCTATTGATTAGTTAAAATTCTTCCTACATTAAAAAAATTCAATTCCAATATGTTCCCTAAAAATCTTTAACAAAAACTTATTAGAGCCAATTAATCATAGTAGCCAAAAGTTGAAAAACAATCCAAATATATTATCAAATTTTAGTATATTCAACAAAATATTACTCAGTAATAAAAAGGAACAAACTACTGATATACACAAAAACAAAGAATAACTTCAGAGATCCCATGTGAGTGAATGGAGTCAGACACCATGCAGAGCAGATATAGGCAGGGTAAATATAGTGTGACTATTTACATGCATTTCTAGAAAATAGAAAACTAATTTATAGTGATAGAAATCAGAACAATGGTGGTTGGCATGAAGAAAGGAAGAGGTGATCAAACAGAAAGGAGTAGAAAGGGACTTTCTCTGATGATGTTACTGAACTAAACAACAATTATAATGTTGGTCAGATGGATTTATATATTTTCCAATTGATTGAATAGTACTCTTAATATCTGTGCATTTAACTGTTGGTAAGTTATAGCTCAATTTAAAAATGTTATGAAAACTTCACTGAAGAGAAATAGTTCAAAAAGAAAAAAACAAAACGAATTGAAAATAATTGCAACCTATGAATGGTTCAAAATCTTAACTATCTAACAAAATTTGGAAAATTATCAAATGTTTCTAAAGAATCGGAAAATTTGAAAATACAAATAACCAAGGATTATGACTTAAAAACTTATAAAAATCAAGAGTGGGATACAAAAATAAATTATAAACGTTTACTGACAGACCTGAAAGAAGAGCTGGAAAAGGAAAAGATGGGTCATGAGCAATAGAAGAACAATTAAATAATCTATATTTGAATATAACCTAAATCAATGATCAAAGAAATTAACAAACAAACAAAAAAACCACCTAATTCTAAAGTTCATGAAAAGAACAAACTAAGGATGCTATGGAAAATATAGCTAGATGCTATGGAAAATAGAGATATAGCTTTTTTTAAAATAAAATTAGTGATGAAAGACATGAATAACAGAAGTTAAAAGATATTACAAAGAGTCTCTGTAAACAGATCCGTGTATATACTTTAATTTAGTTTGTGGTGAAGACAGCATTGTAAACAAAAATGAAAATGTGGACTATTCAGTTACTAGTATTTGAAAAATTGGGTTTGCACAGTATTTGAAAAATTGGATCTCCGTGTGTGTGTGTGTGTGTGTGTGTGTGTGTGTGTGTGTGTAAATTCCAGGTTAATTAATATTACAAAAGCAGTAGAAGAAATTGTAAGTTAATATTGGTAGAGATGTTTTCTAAGTGAAACACAAATCCAAAGAAAAGAAACTGACAGATTCTGTTTCTTAGAAACTAAAGACTCCCTAAAACAAAATAAATCATAAATAAAGCTAAAATTTCAGCAAGGTTCTGGGGAAAATTTTGCACCATATACTACTATATTACTGGCCAAGATTACTATTTAAAATACACACACACACACACACACACACACTCACATACACACACACACAGAGTTCCTAAAGTCAATTAAAAAAAAACAATAAAAATAATGGAAATAATGGACAGGATGTAAGTCACAATGGATAATCACAAATATCTACATAAATATATACAAAAAGATGTTCAACCCGATTAGTTATAAGGAAAATGCAAAATAAAAAGGAATTATTTTTCATATGTTTGACAAGAATTTCAGTGATTACATCAAGCCTTGGCATAGAAATGAGGAATAGTACTTTTGTACACTCTTAGTGGGAGTACAAATTGCAGAAACCATTCTGGAAAACAAGTTGACAGTCTATCAAAATAAAATCGTTCATCTCCATTGACTCAGCAGTTCTACTTCTAAAAAACAATCCAAAAGAACTATGCATAGATGAGCACCAAAATAGACACAGTAGAATGATTTATTTGTTGTGGTAGTAAAAATTGGAAACCTAAATATCCATCAAAAAATTATTCATAATAATATTGTAGTGTATTACATGGCTATTGAAATGAATGACATAGGCTTTTATGTGCTTGTACAAAACTTAACCCTAACTCTATAAAAATGAAGTTATAAGATGCAAAAACTAAAGGTTAAAGTATCCATTTCTATCTGATAGAAATCCCAGAAAGAGAAAAAGAAAAAGAAAATGGGGGCGGCTGGGTGGCCAGCCAGTTAAGCATCCAATTCTTGGTATTTCAGCTCAGGTCATGATCTCACAGTTCAGGTAATTGAGCCCTGTGTCAGGTTCTGCACTGACAGCTCCAGAGCCTGCTTGGGATTCTCTCTCTCCCTCTCTCTCTGCCCCTTTCCTGCTCACGCTCTCTCTCTCAAAATAAATAAACATTAAAAAAAAAAGAAACAAAGAAAATGGAGAGGAAAGAACTGAAAATATAACAGTCATCATTTTTTTATAACTAAATAAAGATGCATACCCTCAGTTGAGAAGCCTCATGGAGTACAGAGGAGGGCAGAAAATATAAAGCAGTACATATTTATATGCAGTACAGAAATATTTAAAAGCATTGAGCACAAAGAGAAATTCTCAACATTTCTAGAGTTAAAACAGTAAACTTAAATTTGAATCATTGACCCAAGGTCTAAATAGCAACATAAGATGTGAAAAGATAAAAGACTAACATAGCATATAGTGGATGAAGTATGGACTCTGTTGTGAACAATGTTGAAATAATTGGTTCGCAGTATGAAAAGCACAATGAAGTTATGACCATATGTCGCAGAAATAAGCTCCAGGATTGAAAGGATATTGTGAAAAGAAAAACAACAACGTTAGTAGGAAGTGTATCCTGATATCTTTTATCTCTCTATGGAGAATTATTTTTAAATAAGAACAAAAGGCATTAATGATATGAAAGCAAATTGTGTATAGTGTTACATCAAAGATAAAGATTTTCTCAAATAAGTGCCTCTCAAATGAAGTTAGAAGTAAGGGGGTATTTGCAACATCTAAAACTGACAAAGGATTAAGATCTATAATACACAAAGAAGTATTATAAGTTATCAAGAAATGGGGAAACCAGAAAGAATTGGGAAATTATATGAATGGGCGATTTATACACAAAAACACCATATAAATATATATATATACATATATATATGTATATATATATATATACACACACAAACATATGGAGAGAGAGAGACCAATAGCAGTAGTAATCATAGAAGTACACATAAAAATGATAATGATATACGTTGTATTATCATCATATTCAAAAAAGTTCAAATAATGTCAAGTATTGATGCAGATGCAGGGAACAAAACCCTGATGCATTAGATGGCATCCGTGGCACTCATTTTGGAAATAAATTCTATTGACTAGTAATCAAATAAGGGTATGCATATATCCCACAAAAAGAAAAAAAATTCCAGTGAAACCCTTGCTGAGGTACACAAAAAGGCATAGATAAAACTGCTCATTTGAAGTACAATAGTAGTAAAAAGTTGGAAGCATTCCAGATATCAGTCAACAGAAGACTAGATAACTTAGGGGGTTACTGAAAAGGATAATTCCAATAAATTCATGCAAAAATTTTTCCAGTTCTATATAGGTTGAGTGAAAAAAGTAAGAAATATAATGCAACACATATACAAATGTGTATGCATTACATGCAACAGTACTGTATATTTCACACTGACACCTTTATGGAGAGTGTGGATTGACAGGATATAAAGTAAGCACAAAATCAAGAAAAAGCATATGGGAATGAGATCATATAGGGAGATGAAGGGCATAAAACTATAAAAATAAACACTTGTCATACATCGACTAATAACGTACCAAAGAATATACCTCAATTTAGTCAGCACACTTGAGATCCTCCTCAAATTTTAACATTCAGTATGGGCAAGTCCACAGTGAAACAAGCATTCACATATGCTACTATTAGGTGATACTTTTCAGGACCTAAATGCCAATCTGTGTTTTGGAATATATAATAACCTAGTCAGTTACCAAGTACATAATAATGTATAAAAGTAGTTTTATGCTTTTATAACTGTCAAGAGTTTTATCACTCTTGACTAGCAAAGCCACTTTTAACACATCAGTCTGAGCCTTTGTCTACTTTCTAAGATACTTCTATTTTATTCATTCAGCAGATGTTTACTAAACTGTAATTTCATACCTCAAACTCTCTGCGAATTCATCTCTGTCCTTTACCGATTCCCCATCTGCTTCTCTGATGGCTCTATTATTTTATCTTTTTCATTTTAATCTACCCCTAAACCTGAAAATCGCCAAAAGCTCAACCATTCTGTTTTTGCCTAAAATACTTTTTAGATTAATCCTTGATTTTCATAGTTTCTCCATATTGTCAATTTCCAAATCCAAATCTATTTTTTCATCTGGATATTGATGCTTTCATATCATTCTATTACCTCAAACTCAAAATAAATCAGTTGAATTTCATCATCTTCCCACCAAAATCATCTCTGATGGCCAATTACTGCCATCTTCTCTGAATGCATTGTTATCCCAATTGACCACTTAAGCTAAAAAAAAAAAAAAATCATATATTTGTTTGGCTCTTTTCTTTCCTTTATCAATCATATCAATTCTCATAAATTCACATCTGTATTAGTTTCCTATTGTAACAAATCACTATTAATTGGCTTAAAACAATATGAATTTATTATCTTACAGTTCTGGAGGACAGACGTCTGAAAGGAGTCTCACTGGGCTAAAATCAAGGTGTCCGTAGTTAGTAGGGCTGCATTGCTTACTTGTTCTAGTGAGAAAGCCGGCAATGGATGGTTGCCTTTTTTTATGATGCCATTTCTCTGGTTCTTTTTTTTCTGTCTCCTTCTTCCTTGATGACTCTCGTGATTATACTGAACCCACCTGGATAATCCAGAATAATTTCCTGGAATAGCTGATTTAGCACCTTAATCCCATCCTCAACCCTAATTTCTCCTTGCCATGTAATAATCACAGATTCTGGGATGAGGATTTGAACATCTTTGCAGATCCATTATTCTACCTACCACAAAGTTTGTTCCATACCAATTCAAATTTCACCTCTTTGTTTTATTTTTCTCCATATTTCATAATTTAGGACCAATCCCTTGCAAAATCCTTTTCCTTCCAAAATGCTTCTGGGGTTCTTCACCAGGCACCCTGCATGTGCTCAAACCAAGTCACGTTTTTTATCATCCACCTGTACCGTTGTCCTAGTTCTTATGTCACAAATGTTCTTTTTCAGACTAAGTCATGTCATCTTTGAGTATCCACCACAACCCCCATCCCCTCTCAACAGTTGTGAAGTTGTCTAAGACAAGTGAAGCCATCTTTTTAAAAAATTCAGTAAATCATTTGACGCTTAAATGATTGAATAAATTCAGATTTTGTTTAGTAGATATAGCTGTTTTATTGTACCTAGAAGAGAACAGTATTTCTTAAAAGTAAAAATTAAACAATTCATCCCAGAGTTAGTATTACTTTGTTATTACCAACACCCCCACCCCCCACCCACGCTAGCAAACCACTGAGAACAGCCCCAGGTGTTACTCTGTTCTTTCCTGCTAGATTGAAACTCAATAATTCCAAGTTAAGCCTCATCTCAATATCCTCAAAAACCCAATTTGGCAATTCCTATTATTATCTGCCTGTACCCAGTACATTTTAGCAAGCCTCCTTTCCTGAGGCCACTTGCCTGTCTTTTTAGAAAAATTCCTTTTTCAATTGCTCCAAACTCGGTCTTTTCCAACTGGCTGGCATTCAGTTCTTCTGGAAATGATTGCCTGTCTTTCAGGCTACATAAAAAACATAATTCTTTAAATTCCAGAATTTCTCATAAAACGTTTCCTTTATTTCACTGTTCATAGCCATACCAGACCAAATTACTGCTACACGATTATTAATAAGTCATGATATTAGTTGGTCTGAAGATAATGTGATCACTTTCACTGACAGGGAAAACAGAGACTGTAATTCAATATCCAATAACATTTGAAGAAGGAAGTATTTCTTCACAAAGCTTTCTGGGTCAAAAGTGCTGTATAATTTCAAAATAACACAATCATTTTATTTTGGCAATAGAGGAAACGAGCTTCAAAGATTCTAGGGTATGTCTACTCAGATGCATTTTCAGACGTCTCTCTGAGGGAGAAAAGCTCTATGTGGGGGCGGGGGGAAGCTGGTGTTGCTACATTTGTTGATGAAGGTAATTACTTCTTGGGGCACTTGCGTGGCTCAGTCAGTTAAGCATCTGACTTGATTTTGGCTCAGGTCATGATCTCACGGTTCGTGGGATCAAGTCCTGAGTCGGGCTTCCTCTCTCCTTCTCTCTCTCTCTCTCTCTCTCTGCCCCTCCTCCACTATCTCTCTCTAAATAAATAAATAAATAAATAAAGATTTTTAAAAACAGTTCTAACAAAATAATTAGGACGGAAGACCAAAACATCTGGTGACTTAAAAGTTAAGTTTGCTGAGGCACTCAACATTGTTCAGCAGTTCTCAAGTATTTACTGTTGTCAAGAGGTCGGAGAGACAAGCATCATGGAAACCAAATAGGGAAAAAGTAAAATCCTGTTTTGGGGTCTTCACTGGTTGTCTCTGACCTGGAAGAAAGAGTTGCTGAGCCATAAAGTAAGTCATCTTGTCACTGTTTGAATTAATTATGAGCTACCTGGAGGGTTGCGGTGAACGGACTAGCAACCCCTCACAGCTCCCAGCACATGGAAAAGCCTTGGTTTTAATCAGAACTCTTGATGCTTGCTGAGAATCTCCTCACACATGGTACTCAGTGCTTCCCAGAGGCAGGCAGGGTACAGTACTTCCTGCACAAACATGATGAGTGCAGAATCTAGAATAGGAAATCTCTGAGGTTGATGACCTTTGAATGATCCTCATTCCTGTTTTAATGACTGAAAATTGTTAACATCCCACACTTCCTTTTTTCTATGCCAGGGCACTTGACCGTTACTGTTTTCAGATTTCCCTTTCTAATCTTTTTCTCTATTGAACAACCCCAACCACTCCCCCACCCCTTCACCCCCACCCCCACCCCCCGCCACCTTATCCGTTGCAGAGCAAGACTCTTTCCTGTGGATAATGAACTGTCCTGCATCCCAACCTTTCTTTCAGGACCTCTTCAAAGTTCTTCATACAGACGACAGGGGAAAGAAAGTCTTCCAAAGGAACCAGAGTACTAGCCCAAAGCAGCATTTCCCAAGTGTAGATTTCTTTGACATTTTTGTGTTATCATTAACATGTACATAAATTTTGCATCCTACTTACTTCCAATTGTATCTGAGTTTGTATGAATCCAAAGTGTATGAAATTGTTTATCAACCATGGAAATTGATGCTACAGGAAGATAGGCCTTGATTAATTATGACTTTCAGTATTCACGTAAGCCTGGAAGCTATTCTTTTCTCCAGGTCCACAGGAAAGTGTGTATATCGACAGATTGTAGAGGTGACGTTCCCCCAACCCCCTAACTCTGCTTCCTGACCTTTACATTTTCATCTTCCAATAAAAATCTATCTTCATTTAAAACAATTTATCTTGGGGCGCCTGGGTGGCGCAGTCGCTTAAGCTTCCGACTTCAGCTCAGGTCACGATCTCCTGAGTTCGAGCCCCATGTCAGTCTCTGGGCTGATGGCTCAGAGCCTGGAGCCTGTTTCCGATTCTGTGTCTCCCTCTCTCTCTGCCCCTCCCCCGTTCATACTCTGTCTCTCTCTGTCCCAAAAATAAATAAACGTTGAAAAAAAAATTAAAAAAAAAATTTATCTTATATTGTGCTTGTTAAGGTCACTTTTTTCAATGTAGACTTTCAGAGCAGGTTCATAGTCTTTCTCTGCCATACTTGTACCACAATTCTAGGTGATTTCAGAGTTTACATAGACAAAAAAATTCACATCCTAATTTCAAATGCCCTAGACCTCTTTTGCCTTACCCTTTCCCCCTCTGCACTGTAGCCCTTTTCTAAGGGACATGCCTTATCTCGTGGTCCGTGGGTTAGAACCCCGCATCAGGCTCTATGCAAAAAGCTCAGAGCCTGGAGCTAGCCTGCTTCAGATTCTGTGTCTCCCTCTCTCTGCCCCTCCCCTGCTCATGCTCTCTCTCTCTCTCTCTGTCTCAAAAATAAATTTAAAAAACATTTAAAAAAAATTAAGGTACATGCCTTGAAGAGGTAACTTGAAACTTCGGAGTTCTTGGGGCGCCTGGGTGGCGCAGTCGGTTAAGTGTCCGACTTCAGCCAGGTCACGATCTTGCGGTCCGTGAGTTCGAGCCCCGCGTCAGGCTCTGGGCTGATGGCTCGGAGCCTGGAGCCTGTTTCCGATTCTGTGTCTCCCTCTCTCTCTGCCCCTCCCCCGTTCATGCTCTGTCTCTCTCTGTCCCAAAAATAAATAAACGTTGAAAAAAAAAAATTAAAAAAAAAAAAAAAGAAACTTCGAAGTTCTACATTCCATTCATTGTCAACAAATTCTTGATTTTTCACCTCTTATATACTATCCTTCCCACCAAATATGCACAGGAATCACAACAAACCCTCCAGGCCCTGGATTCCACCCCCCTTTTTTTTTTATTTGTTGATTTCATCCTAGTCTACCTTCTTTTCTCACTGACAAGGTTGTTCATCTGAAGTTCCTCATCACCAGCAACCTGCAAACCCAAATCCTAGAGCAGTGAGTTACCCTTTTTTGGTTTCTGCATTTTGGAACTTGGTAATGCTAGATAAAAAGCCCCTGGTTCTTTCTTTGATCTTGCACTACTGAATTCATGGTTTCCAACATTGGCTAGGACCTCTGCATCATTTCAGGACTTTACTTGTCCTGATTAGTTCCCTTCAACATTCCCCACAAAACCCATTCAGAACCTGCTCCCCCATGGGGCGCCTGGGTGGCGCAGTCGGTTAAGCGTCCGACTTCAGCCAGGTCATGATCTGGCGGTCCGTGAGTTCGAGCCCCGTGTCAGGCTCTGGGCTGATGGCTCGGAGCCTGGAGCCTGTTTCTGATTCTGTGTCTCCCTCTCTCTCTGCCCCTCCCCCGTTCATGCTCTGTCTCTCTCTGTCCCAAAAAAAATAAATAAATGTTGAAAAAAAATTAAAAAAAAAAAAAAGAACCTGCTCCCCTGAAACCTCTTTCCCTCTCAGACTGGACTCTGTTTTATTTTCAGCAGATTTCTGCCTCTTACTTCATACTTCATCAAGAAAACAAATGCTCTCTCCTTCCACTTCCTACATCCTTTCTCACAAAATGTATTATCGTATTAACATGTAGCTAAAGATCATTTTTATTTAAAGTGAAAAACATAGTGCCTATATTTAAGTTATTTTCAATTGTTTGAGAGGCCCTAACCCATTTGATAGTTTAGAATATGAAAATAGACCAGATCTGCTCTGAATAATTATAGACGACAGTGTTCTAGTCTATGTATTCCTGCCTCGACGAGGGCTGAATGAAAAACTACCCAGTCCTCCATTTATTGCTTATAAACTATATACATACTTTAAATTCTGACACAGTACAATTAGATTTCTAAAACAGAAAGCACGGAAACTGTGCCACTTTCAAGTTGAAAAAGACAGTGCATCTTTGATCACTGCAATGGAGACAGAGCTGCTGAGACTTCATTCTTTAGAACCCACCTCTTCAGAGTCCTCACTTTCATCAAGGTAGCTGTCCACTAGTGTTGTTTACAACTCAGAAATACCCTAGCTGCTGTCTTGGAGGTCTGGGCTCTGCACCGAGAAACAACCCAAACCAACTTCTTGTAACATTTGAGAGAAAATATTCAGCTAGACACTTAGAAACTACTTCCCTTCAATAAAAGAACTCAGTGTCATTAATCTTCAAATGCTTTATAACAAGCAGGAATATTCGTGATAATTTGCTGACTTACGTTTGTACTTCCAGATTGAGGAGGTACAAAGCTCACACAGATGGCTTTGCTTTTGAAAAGACTAGTTGAAAATTGTAAGCTTTCAGCTGAGCTTCCAGGTTACCAAGGCTCGATATTTCCTTCCTTTCTGAAATATGAAGTATAATGTTCTTATACAAGTAGAACAAAGTTCAAGACAGCAGCCTGTTCCATTTCATAGTTCTGAATTTTTTCCAGAATTATATTTTCCCTTCATTTTCTGTCAGAACCAGTGCATTTACACTGACTAATTTGGATTACTTCAGGAGTGGAAGAAATGCATTCTTGTTCAACTATGCCGGCAACCAGCAAACACAACAGACTCCAATGTGAGGCAAATCTTAGGTCTCCCTGTCGTAAAAGCCAAGGATCTGTCCAAAATATTGGTAGCCAGGATGAAAGTTTATGTGCAAGATTCCCCCAAAATGTTGGTTAAATCCCTTAGGTCTCTACATTTTCCTGTCTCCAACACAAAATGTTATTGTTCTCAAGGGTAACCTTCATCAAGCTTGGCCCTCTTTTTTTGTGGTTGCAATTTCTGTTCTTACTCCAGGGAGATTTTCAATAGCTCAGATAGCTGGACTTATTCCAGACTGCCAAAGATCTATGCCCCCAGATGCTTCAAACTAGGTAGGAGATGCTGCATCTGGCCTAGAGATGGCTGAGCACAGAGGAACCGGACAGAGTCTTCCCTGGGTCAGGTACCCACCAGTTTAGCAGTGCCCCCAAAAGGCATCCGACTCTCCACCGGCACTAACATCTCCTCTCAACCTCACAGCCCCAGCGTCATGCCCCTGCCCCTGCCAACCTGCCTGCTGGCAACATCTCCTGCAGACTCTGGGGTTGTATGTCCCCAGCCCCTCTGGAGCCATGCCACGCCACTGGTGGAGGCCAAAGAAAACCTCTTTTTGTTCATCTTTTTTTAATTTCCAAAGTTAAAAATTGCCCTCTGAATTTTTCTTTCATTATAGGACCCCATTCTTGTTTCATAGGCAGACTATCTTTTCTCACACCCTTGATGGTATTAACTATATTTGGTTTCTTCTGTTCCACTGATGGTCTTTGTTATTGTGCAAGTTGTGTTTTCCTGTTTGTTTTTTGTCTCTCCTAAATTGTCTTTTCTTTTTTTTTATTTTTTTTAAACATTTATTTATTTTTGAGACAGAGAGAGAGAGAGAGCATGAACAGGGGAGGGTCAGAGAAAGAGGGAGACACAGAATCTGAAACAGGCTCCAGGCTCTGAGCTGTCAGCACAGAGCCCGACGCGGGGCTCGAACCCACAGACCGCGAGATCATGACCTGAGCCGAAGTCGGACGCTTAACCGACTGAGCCACCCAGGCGCCCCATAAATTGTCTTTTCTTGAATGTCCACTGATTGTTGGCTGTCCTCTCATATGCAAAAGTGAGAAGCTGACTGGAAGAAGTGCATGGGTGTGTGTTGATGGGTCGAGGGTATTAACCTGGTTGTCTAGGATTCTAGGAGCTAGACAGGAGAAGCAGCCTGCTGGTCTTGCATTTCAGCATGTAGATTTTTGCATTATCTTACCACTTTTACTCCCTACACACACACACACACACACACACACACACACACACCTTATCCTGTGTGCCTGTTGTCTCTGAACTCAGAGGCTCCTTGGGCTCAGTTTCTCCAGACTAAGCATGCTATTACCTATGATGCATGTGGGTGGGGTAGTTTCCTGACTGCTCAGAAAGTGTAAGGGACCAGGGAAATTCAACCAATTTGTATACAGATTTTCAACCATTCATGTTGCTAATCATACCTCACTCCATGTTCTAAGCATTCTGAAAGGGAAATTAGATTAATTCTTACAGGTACTCCTCCTCTTATAGGCATTTGGATTCCTCTTTTTTATGGTCTGCTAAAACCATTAAATTTCCTCCGTAAGTTTGTTGTCTAAACTTAAAAAAAATCTTTCATCCACTATTCTTCACTGATATTTTAATGAAAAATTTGGAGGGAGAACTGCTGGACAAAGATGGTCAGCCTACTAAGTTTTACTGGAAGGGCTCCATAGTTAACTTGATATTTCTAAAACATTGGACAACATCATAGGTATACATATGGTTTGGGGGCAATATGTAATGCCATATAACAAATGTAACATTAGAATAGCCTTCTGGCTCCACCTTCAAAGAATAATCAGAATTTGAGCCTCCTAGCAGCTAACGTCCCAATCCAGTGATATCATCCTTGACCAAGACGCTATCATCTATCATGTGGATTCGAACAGTATAGCAAATGACAGAAGCCAATCTGGATTTACTCTGATGCCTGAAATCTCCCCGAGAGCTGACTTCACACTATGCTTGCTAGCATTCAGAGGAGATGTCCTACATTATGCTTGTACTGTTCAGTGACTAAATGCCTAGGAGTCATGTTAAATAACAGGCTTTGTTTTCTCCCCAGACTTAAATCTGACATAACGTTCATTTGTCACTCTAATATGTGTGTACCAGCCTCTTAACTCTCTTCTGTGGTTGCCTTTTGTAGAAGGGGTCTAGACCACTGATAGAACCCTTATCTGGTGAGAAGAAGTGGGTGTAGAATGCAGGAGAGGAAAGCTTCCCCCACTGGCAGGAGCCATCTTGGCTGATGTTTTGTAGTTTTGCCAAAATAAGTGCAGTGATCTTTTGTCGAGTAATCAGCCTCCTCTTGCTTATTATGTAGCTGCAGTTCCGAGATTTGCTTTCAGCAAACCCAAAAAGAAAAATGTGAACCACATGCTCCTGACAGTAGGTAGTTGATTCAGTACTAACATTAGGACCTTATCCCCGAACCTCAGAAAACAAGCACAGTTTAATGCAGCTGGTAGAATGGGAGCATATGAATGAAATACCACTTTCAAGACCTGCCGCGTAGCTTGGGAAAGCTTTAGAGTGAGATGAATGTCTGTGGAATAGGTGGGTCACTAACCACTGGACATAAGTGAGAATGCACTTCCCATGTCTAACCCCATTTTTCCAACCACAGCCAGGAAAGGCCAACAGTTGGAATACCCCCATTCCCAACCATCCCCACCCTTTTTCAAAAAAATCTGAATGTTCATCCATGTGTATTCTTGACCCTATCTTCTCCCAAACTACCTACTACTCCATCAGTACCTCCTGTTTTTTAAATCTCCTTCCCTTTTACCTTCTTTTTCTTATTATTCTTAAGTAGTACCCTTGATTTATCCTCACAAGTGTGTTTTGCCTTACATTCAATTTTGTCTGGTATTAATTTAGCTTTTTCATCTTTCTTTTGATCATTTTTTGAATGGTATATATTTTCTCATCCATTTTGATATGGTTTTAATTTAGGTAATTAATTATTTAATTTGGGTATCCTTATAAGTAGCATGTGGCTAAAATTTTTATTCAATATGATAAAATCTGCCTGATGAAATTAGCCTAATTGTATTTATTACAGTTATTGATATTGTATTAGGATTTTACTAAATCTTTTTTTGTGGTTTCTGTTTAGCCACAGTTTTTCATAGATTCCTTCCCTACCTATCTTCTGTTTGATAAATATTTTTATGTTTCTTTTTTTTCTATGATGATTTATTTTCTTTAAGTTTATTTATTTATTATTGTAAGGGAGAGAGGGGAGAGAGAAATAGAGGCGGTGTGTGTGTGTGTGTGTGTGTGTCTGGGAGGGGCAGAGCAAGAGGGAGAGAGAGAGAATCCCAAGTAGGCTCCACACCATCAGCACAGAGCCTGATGCAGGGCTTGAACTCATGAACAGGGAGACCATGTCCTGAGCCAAAATCAGGACGCTCAACCAAGCCACCCAGGTACCCCTCTGTGATGATTTCAAAGCTGAAGATTGCATTTTTATTCTTTCTGGTGATTTCCGCTAAAATTTTGGCATGAATACTTAACTATAATTTTTAACAAACGTTAACAGTATTTCTACCTCTACCCCTAACCAATCACACTTTTACAATCTTTTCCCACACGGTGTTATTGTTGTTTAGAGTTTTCATTTTATCCTTTATTTTAAATCCATACAAAAAATAACTTCATTGAGTAATTTTTTGTCATTTGCTTGCATTTGGAGCAAAAGATATAAACCATCTTGAATGGAAGCCCTTAAACTTAGGAACATGTTCAAGTCTCTCCGCACTGTTCTGGAGGGGTTCCAGGGCTGTCAACAGATTCTCAAAGGGGAACACTGTCAATAGATTAAGGACCGCTCACCTTCAGAATAAAATCCAAGTCCCTTCTCATGGCATACAAGGCTCCCAGAACCTGCTCCTACCAATACCTCCGGGTTTCTGCCATTCCTTATAGGACTAGTCAAATTCCAGCAGAGACAAAGCAGTACACGAGCATGCACGTGCATGCACTCACAAGAGTGCAGAAACACACATGCACAGAGCACAGCACATACTATGCTGTCCCTTACTTCTGAACATTTGCTCATGCTCAGTGAGTCTAGAATGCCTCTCTCCTCCACACTTCTCCCATCTTTGTCTCTGATATCCACTAGCTAACTCCATGAGCATTTTCCTCTGATTAGCCACCACCAACACATTGCTGGGACTTCCATAGTTGTTTATATTTTATAATTTGGCTTATCTTTTTTTTCAATGTTTGTTTGTTCGGTTTTGAGAAACAGAGAGTGAGCCAGGAAGGGGCAGAGAGAGAGGGAGACAGAATCTGAAGCATTCTCCGGGCTCTAAGCTGTCCACACAGAGCCCAAGGCGGGTCTTGAACCCCCAGACTGCAAGATCACGACCCAAGTTGGTCGCTTAACTGACTGAGCCACCCAGGCGCCCAGCTTACCTTTTTATAATATGACTGTTTCCCACATTAGACAAAGAGTCACATGAACGTAATGAGTCTGTCATTCATGTTTGCATTCTCTAGTGCTTGGCTCAGCACCTGACATATAGAAGTACTCAATATGTATTTGTTGAAGGAAAAAACAAAGGAGAAGAACTACAGACTTGCTTAAGGGTAAAAAGCAATTAGGCTAAATACTTTCAATTAAGATTAGAGTCTATCTCTAGCTTCAGAATTAGCCAACCATAAGGAACACCAGTGAGACTCTTAATGCAGAAATGAGAATTCAATCATCTAATTGGAAAATAATAGTGAAACAGGGACTGTACAAAATAATTGTTTCTGGGGTGTGTGTATGTGCAAACACACATACACGCATATCACATATTCTTTTTTTCTGTTTTTCTATAAGATAACTTCTTACTGAGTTCTGAGGGACAGATGTCTCAGGAAATATAATTGCTGGGTCCTACCTGGAGGTTGGGGGTGGGGGGAGCTTGCAAGGTAACAGAGGAAAATGGGGAGACATTAATCTCACTCCATTAAGAAAAAAAAGATGTTTAGGATATAATGATGTATAAATATGCCATTTATAAGACAGAAGATAGAGATTAAAAAAAAATGGGGAATCACATTAATTTAATATAAGAGAATAGAGACATGGATATTACACCACTGAAATTTAACTTTAAAATATATGAAAACAACACCTGAATAATACAGCAAAATTGGTAATCAACATATAAAATATAAAAATTGAATATAAATATTCAACATAAAAATTCTGAAATTAAAAAAAAATACAAAGATAAATGAAAAATCAGAAAATATGCCCAGTATCAGATGAGCAAGCTGAATACTGTGATATGTCCTAAAATAGGCTTAAATTTCGAGAAAAAGTAAGTAAAGAATTCTCTGAACTCCAAAAGCAGTAAACAGCTTACTATCAGGAAACCAAAGTCAAGAGTGCTTCAGACTATCAGACAGTGGGGTGACACCGTCAGAGTCTGAAAGAGGAAGTGTGTGATCCGAGACTGGTACACTCCTAGTCTAAGAGATGCCAATTTCCAACATCCCTTCCACTCATACATCTTTCTTCAGAGAACAATAGGGTGTGGTACTTAGAACACTACTAACAAAGGATTGCAGGAAAATTCGAAGTAACATCTTCAGATGTCTTACAAATTACTTATTTTAGCGATGTGTAAATAATGGGGAGATTAGAGAACGGCCACTTAAAGGGGTAAAATACAAACACCCCGAAGGAAAGAGGTTGGCGTGGATTGTAAATAACTCCAATAATCTCTGGAACAAAATTGCACTTTAAAAAAACATCAGTTTTTCATATAGCAGTCCTAAAGAATGTGACAGGAGAGAAAGAAAAACATAAAAAGCATAAAACATCTGATATACTAATGATCCAAACATATTGGGATTGCTGAGGCAGATAGAATTTTATGGATTTATGTCAGCTGACAGATATTTATTGTGTATTTATGCATCAGATGCAAAGCCGGAGGCTATACTAGACTATGGGAATATAGTGATGAACAATTAAAAGTGGCAATTGCCCTCTCAATGCAGGTAATGGTTGATATAGACGAATGTGAGTGGCAAAGTGGTACAGAGGATAAATGGTGCTATGGTGAGTAAAAGGAGTTCTAAAATTTCTGGCATTACAGATGAAACCTGAAAGTGTGTTTTGAATTGTTTATAAGAAATTTCAGAACTAGAATGATACCTTCTGAATGACACTGAAATACGAAAGGGAACGTAAGTAGGAAGTGCATCAAAATCTTACCCTACATCTGCCTTCCAGCCTTCGTTGTCTTAGGGAAGTAACTCCATTACAAACTTATGCAAGTGTCATCTTTCCTGTCTCTTCCCTTATTTTTCTAGCATATGTGCAAATACATATCTGCATGCACACACACACACACACACACACACTCATCTAGAATATAATTTCCATATCTGTCCATGCTGCCAATCACTTATCACACTTAGCAGTCACTGGCTTCTTCATCTGCAGTTTCTGGGACCTATAAAGCTTCTTGAGGACAGAAAGCAGACCTTATTCTACTTTGGACTACCAGGGTCTAAGCAATACCCCTCGCTTCTCTGTCTCACTAGAAGCTCTCAAAAGTCCCTTTTTCCACTTCAGGTGGGCCTATATCCATTACAGTTGTAGTCTACTTAAACAAACTCCCTTTTAACACATACACACACACACACACACACACACTACTCAAAGATAGGTGAGAATAAATGATCCCTTGAGCCTCATTCTAAGAAAACAGGCAAGCTTTTGTTTTTACTGTCCCAGAGTTGGAAGCAGAAATGATAAGAACTCAACTCAGGATCTGAATTTTTTCTGCATCTTATAGCAATAAGAACCAAACATAAATTATTCTCTCTACAAATTATCTTGCCATATTTATTAGAGTCATTGGTGAAACAGGGGAAATGGACAAATTTTTTTCATCAAGAGAATTATATGATACTTAATCTAAGACAGTGATAAATTCACTAATTGCCAGAACTAATATAATATAAAGAGTAACTGTTGCAGAGGTAAAATATGTTCTGCAAAGCTATGACTTTATATTATAGTTCAATTTCATTTATCTTTAATAAAGTATAACTTTGGATTCTATGTATCACTCATTCATATAGATGTATCATGCCTATTTTCTTCTTTAATGTCTCAAAAGAATTTTATAAACCATGGGCCATATTAATTAAATCCTTGATTAGTTAACAAAATGTTTTTAATATCTGTTTTATTCAAATTGTAATTAAGGATTTGTTGTGCTTACTATTTTTGTACAAAAAATAACCCCAGAACTTAGCAGCCTAAAGCAAACATTTTATTTTGCTCACAGAGTTATGGGTCAATTATACTTCAATAAACCTGAAATTAAAAATAAACAGAATACAGAAAAGCTCATCTAGGTGGTTCTCACTTGGGGTCTGTCAAGTGAATATGGTGAGAGGTTGGTTGGGGCTGCAATCAACCCAAGATGACTCACGCACATGGTAGACAATTGATACTATCAGCTGGGAGACCAGAGCACCTCATACAACGGCTCCAATCTGGCAGTCTCATAGAGTCTGACTTCTTACTTGGTGGTCAAATCTTGCAACAAGCAGTGAAGACACTTTGTGGCTTTTTCTTGCCTAGTCTGAGAAGTCACACAGCATCACTTCAGCCACAGTCTATTGTTACAATCAAGTAACAAGTACATATCCAACTAGAGAAGACACACACCCCACATCTGGGTGTGAGGTTAAGCTCACTAGGTAAGAACACTTTATGGGATGAGATACTGTCCCGGCCATCTGTAGAAAACACAATCTCTTACTGGATGCAAAAGACAATTGACTGCCTTAGGGTACACGCCAAAGATGTTAGGAATGTTGCCTAACATCTCTATAGATACAAAATTCATCTTCCACATGTATCATCTTCCAATTAATTTCAGTAACAATAAATTTTGTTACTAATCACTCTTTCAAACTGTCACCTTACTACATACTTCGTAAGAAAAGAATTGATAGCTTTAATACAAGATTTTGATTTTCCTTCATGGGCTCTGATGAAAGAAGAGAATTCATCTCTCTTTTAAAGAATAATTCTGGGGCATCTGGGTGGCTCAGTCGGTTAGGTGTCTGACTCTTGATTTCTGCAGGTCATGATCTTGTGGTTCGTGAGTTCGAGCCCTGTGCCAGGCTCTGAGCTGACAGTGCAGAGCCTGCTTGGGATTCTCTCTCTCTCCCTCTCTCTCTGCCCCTCCCCTTCTCACTCTCTCTCTCTTATTTTCTCTCTCTCTTAAAATAAATAAGCTTTATTAAAAAATAAAAAAAAAGAATGGTTCATATGATTGCCATTTGGGATTAATCAGAAAAATAAAGAAAATTCTTCATTAATTTTTTTTCAGGCAAAAAATTACAAAAGAAATAAATGTATACTAAGTTACATGTGTCTGCTAGATTGTATTAAGCACTATACCTAGAGATATATCCACATCTACATCTCTTACGTATATCCATATTTATACCTATAGTGAGTCCTTCAGTAAAGACTCAGTGACATTAAGTAGCTTCCCAAAGTCATACCTAATTTGTATCAGAGCTCAACTTTGAAATCAATATTCAGTGACTTCAAAGGTTGTGTCCTTTCCACATCATTTATATTAAAATGTTAAAGTACATGTTTTTTTCTTGATATAATGGTCATATCCAAATACATCATCAAAATTACTTTTCCTTGACATCATATATTTTTTTAAGTTTTTCTATATGAATCTCTTCAACTACTGGATAAGTGTACAACTTTCATAAGTGACACATAATGATTTCCTTGAATAGCAGTCACCTGTTCCATATTGGCTTTCTAATCATCTGAAAATCCCAGGAAACTCAGCATACAGTTGCAAAGGTGAGAATCTTTTCATTTGTATCTAAACTTCAGCTATACTCAGAAATCCCATTCTAACTTGATAGAAGGAATACTTAAACACAACAGAGACCATGGTTGTTTTCTCCTTGCATAAAATTCGTCACCAGATAAATCATTTTTTTATTCAAACCCTTACAAATAACTTTGCATTGCTTAGAAATCCAAAAACTATACAAATTAGCTTACACAGGTTGAAGAAATCTTAAAATGTGTATCCAGTAATACATTTCTATAATTTATTCAATCAAATCTCCAAAATCTTAACCATTTCAGTTTTTTATAGAACACCTGAAATGCCATCTCAATAATACCTTAATAAATCATGACTTCAGAGGGATGAATTATTATTATTACTCCCCTGATAGGACACAGTTCTTCCATGCCCCACTGTGTTTAGTTTATACCTGTGTTGTATCAAGCATGAACTAGGGGCATTTAATTTTTTAACTTTTTTAATGTTTATTTGCTTTTTGAGAGAGAGACAGAGCGAGGGACACAGACAGGGAGACACAAAACCTGAAGCAGGCTCCAGTCTCTGAGCTGTCAGCACAGATGGAGGGCTCGAACCCACGAACCGCGAGATCATGACCTGAGCTGAAGTCGGACGCTCAACAGACTGAGCCTCCCAGGCGTCCCTATGCTACAGTGTTTTAATGTAAAAGTGTTCAAATGTAAGAACCATAACAATTGTTGCTTTAAATCACACATGTATTCACTTAGCAAATTTTGATTTAATATCTACCACACCTCAAGAGACTTTCCATTAGATACCAGGGTCATAAAGTGAAATAAGATATGGTTCTTATTCTCAAGAAGCTTACAATACAATACAATACAACATAAACCAAGTAATAACTATAGTATGAAGTGATAGATGCTTCATTTATCCAATGCCAATAGGATCCAAAGAACGGCAAGTATATCAGACTCCAGAGTTTCTTGGCTTTAGCTTTCCAGAAGTGATGGTTCTTGAGGTAGTATTAGAAAACAGTAGCAGTTGATTTAGATGCGCTAATGGAGGAAACAATGTTAGACAAAAGTATCAGAGCAGTACTGAAGGCACAGAGGTTTAAAACCTCATAATCCAGGGGCACCTGGGTGGCTCAGTCAGTGAAACATCCTACTCTTGGTTTCAGCTCAGGTCATGATCTCATGGTTTGTGGGTTCGAGCCCATGTCGGGCTCTACTGACAGTATGGAGCCTGCTTGGATTCCTTCTCTCTCCCTCTCTCTGCCCTTCCCCAGTTGTGTTCTCTCTCTCTTCCTCTCAAAATAAACATTTAAAAAAAATTAAAACCTCATAATCCTGTTTAAAAACTTTAAGTAGTTTAGAATGGCTGGGGGAACAAAGAGAATGAACTGTGGAGAGGGAGATCAGCTTGGGGAGACTAGATTATTTAGGTTATCTGTCATAAGGTGAGGAGTTTGAACTTCTCTTAAAGGTGTGGGATACCATGGAAGAACTTTAATCATGGAAATAAAGTACATTTGAGAAAGATAATTCTACAAGCAATGTGTAGATGGGTTAAAGTAGGAACGGAGAGGAAGCAGAATTGATGTGGGGCTAATACACATGTAAAGTGGTAAGAGCTTGAGCAAAGGAATAGGCACTGAGAATAGTGAAAGGGATGGATTCAAAAGTAAGAAACCCAAGGACTTGAGACCAAGGAGATACACAAAGCATGAGAAAAATCTACACTGAGAGCTTTGGGCAATTGAACAGAATAGTGCTACACAGTAAGTATAGTTGATCCTTGAACAATATGGGCTTGTTCTGTGCAGGTCCACTTACACGCAGATTTTTTTTTTTTTTGGTTACAGTACTGAAAACAATTTTATTATATATATATGTTTTGTAATATGAAATTTATTGTCAAATTGGTTTCCATACAACACCCAGTGCTCACCCCAACAGGTGCCCTCCTCAAGACCCATCACCCACCCCCCATCAACCCTGTTTATTCTCAGTTTTTATTTTTTTTTTTTATTTTTTTTTTTTAAATTTTTTTAATGTTTATTTATTTTTGAGAGAGACAGAGACAGAGCGTGAGTGGGGGAGGGGAAGAGAGAGAGGGAGACACAGAATCGGAAACAGGCTCCAGGCTCTGAGCCATCAGCCCAGAGCCTGACGCGGGGCTCGAACTCACAGACCGAGAGATCGTGACCTGGCTGAAGTCGGACGCTTAACCGACTGCGCCACCCAGGCGCCCCTATTCTCAGTTTTTAAGAGTCTCTTATGGTTTATATATTTTTAATGTTTATTTATTTTTGAGAGAGAGAGAGAGAGAGAGCGCACAAGCAGGGAAGGGGCAGAGAGAGGGGGACAGAGAATCCGAAGCAGGCTCTGCCCTGACAGCAGCTAGCCAGACACAGGGTTCGAACTCATGACCTGAGCCAAAGTCTGACACTCAACCAACTGAGCCACCCAGGGGGCCCAGTACTGAAAATGATTTTAATAACATTTTATTTTCTCTAGCTTACTTTACTGTAATAATGCAGTATACAATACATATAATAAACAAAATATGTATTAGTTGACTATGTTATCGGTAAAGGGTTCTGGTCAACAGTAAGTTATTAGTAGTTAAGTTTTGGGGGAGTCAAAAGTTATAGGTGGATTTTCGACTGCACAGGGGATCAGCATCCCTAACCTCTGTCGTTTAAGGGTCAACCGTATTATACATGACTGACAGAATGAGGTCATGATCAAATGAACAGTGGCTCCACGATGAGGCACTTATTCTTTATCCTGTGAAGACATCCAAAAAAATGTTCTCCTTAGAAGTTTGTAGAACCATAAAATAAAAATGGAAGGCTATAACAGGAGCTTTTCCTCATTATCAGATACAACACTTCCCCGTCAACCCACTGAATTCTCTTTGCTCTTCTCTTGCGTGGCTTGTTACACAGGTTCGGTTCCTTCTACTTTTTCAAGCATTTTCACTGTAGATTTTTGTCCTTGCTGGCCAACTTAGTGGCAACTACAGTTTATCACAGTACATGTTTTATTTATGCAAGGACTATAAACCATAATCTCACATATATACGCATGCTAAATACTGGGCGGTAAGCACAGCCTATTGTATACAATTCTCTCCTGAAGTAACTCACAACTTTGACTGGAAATTCAAAGTAATTAATAAAATGTGTCTTATAGATGTGTCAACACTATGGATTGTTCTAAGTCAGTTTACCTGTGCAGAGTCACTGGTTGATTAAGAACATATGTTCATATAGTAAAACATTTAAAACAGGAACATACACTTTTACCTGTATTATACTCTAGTTACTCCAGCATTCTAATGTATATTCTTTCCTAACTAAAATACAGTACTCCTTTTTTTTTCTAAAAAAAATGTGAGTTTTCCCAAAAACTCTGTAAAACTTTATTAATAAGAGTAGAGACACTAAAATGAATATATAGAATTCAATAAACAGTATAGCTATTGAGAAACCAGCTCTATACCACAAACAAGTAAAGACCTTTTAAAGATCTACAGAATGATGGAATACACTTGATATAAAATGTATGTAACATCACCATAACATATAATTTCATATTTAATATTTTAAAGTTAATCAAGAAATATTTTAGACTCTTGAAGACTGTTAAGAATTTTAAAAGCCAGTTATTATATTGTCCATGTTTGAAAATATAACCATGTAATTAAAAGCTCTCCTATTAGACTGAATACTAAATAATAGATTTTATTACACTGAAATCAGAGAACAATGCAGACAGTAAGGCAAATGCAGAATGATTTATTGGGCCAAGAATTATAATTTAACAAAATATACAGATAACATATTGAATACGTATTCCTTAACTCTACATTGAAATAACAGTGGAAAGTAATAAGAAATTAACTATTCCTAAACTCCTATATAGACAAACTTCTTGCAAACAAACACATATCAGTACTTATATTAAGAGCGTGATGGTTTATTTAAGAGTAAGAAGTGACATTAACATATTAAATCCCAGAAGAATCTTCCCTTTTTTCCCAATATGACAGCCTACACAATACATTTTGTGATTATATTCACAAGATGACCCAACAATGTTAAGAATAGATTTGTTATGAATAAAAAATTATCAATGAAAAACAGTACATGCATATTGAGCACCCACAGAATTAGTCATTTTAATATGAGAACAATTTGTAGGTTTTAAAATGACTATAGTTGGATACATTTTTCTAAGAATAAGAATGCGATTAAGAAATGGTGTTACTATCGAGTTACTATACTTACTATAGACTTATTTCTGCGAAAATGTCTTCCAGCATATTGTTTTAATTACAATAACCTAATGGCGGGGGTGAATTCCAAGGAATAAAGAATTTAGCTAGTGAAAATAGCACTAAAATTGTTCTTTCTGATATTTTAGTGGTGAGTTTTAGTACCTACTCGAAAAAGTACTACTTTGAATGTACTGTGTTCCCACACATCACACAACTGATAATGTTGCCAATGGCATAGATGAATAAAATTATATGCCAAAAGTCATATTCTACAACTTATTTTACTCAACACCATTCTTTTCTAATTTATGTAATCATAATATATAACATTTAAAAGTATGAACTTGGAAACAACGGAGTTTTCTCTTCTCTCTGTATTTCCAAGCCGAAGTGAGGAGAAGTGAAGGAAAATTTAGAAAGGATAATTACAACATATTTAATCATTAAATAATATCTATTGAGAAGAAAATGTTTCAGTTGTTTTAGTATAACAAAAGGAGGTGTTTAGAATAACATACATTCATTTTAGGACACAAACATCCTTTTACATTTTGTTAAGAATTAGAAAATTATCCCTTAGTCCATACATGTGATAATGCACTTTTTGAGATCTTTACTTAAAAATCTCAGAACACATTCCCCCTCCCATTTTACACTGTTTCTAGCTAACTAGTAATTCTGTGTAGGTAAGAAGGATTGCAGTTAAAAATAGAATAAAAGAACGAACAGAGCTGATCACTCAAATAATTACACTGTGCTCAACTGGACCAAAAAAACAAAACAAAACAAAACAAAACAAACCAGCACATAATTTAGAAGAATTCACAAGACAGGTCAGTGTTTACATAAGCATTTTAGGGGTAAGCCTCCATCATTCTAATAATTTATCTTATGGAAAACATCTACAATCACCGCACAGGGAAAGTTTCCCTTGCATATCCGTTAATTCCTTTAACATTTTCATGTTTGAAACAAGCTGAACTATTTGAGGTCTTATAGGCTTTGGGCCCAATTCCAGTCTATCAGATTGAGAGTGTTGGCAATCATATTTTGGGGAACAGGTAGCAAAAAAAAATGGATGTGTAACGCAGTTACTATATACATGCTCCCATATAGTTTCATGAAGACATAACTTTCCTATGAAGCCTACTTAAAAATAACCTTTAAAATCTATTCAAGATAAGTAATAAATCAAAATGACAGGACTTTACAAACTTAGAGACACTCATACATGCACATGAATATACATATAACTTCATCTATCTTTCTGATTTCTCTTTTCAGACTCAATCTTTTTGAGGAAAAAAAAAAAGTCCTAGAAAAATATATTCCAGTGTTTTACTGTATTTTACAATCACTTCACTCTCTCCTTTAAAATGCTTCGTGCTGAAGACACATTCATTTTGAAAAACTAAATCCCCCATGGGGTACGTAAGATATTAACAAAATCTTCATCATTTACTATCCCTATACTTAGACCTTCATAGTAATCTTCAAATTCACCATACGACACTTCATCAGACTTGCTGCAGGCATCTTTTAGTGTTTCTAGAAAAGATAATTTGATTTCTTCCTCTGTGGAATGGCCTGTAAAATAGTACTGACTGTGAAACATTCTCCTTAGAAGACTAGTAAAGTGACTGATGATGATAAAGAAATACTTACTCACCTTATGAAATCTCTTCCACAATTTGAAATCTTATGTCAAACTTCCCTCCAATTTATTTAAACAATTTCTTGCATGAATCAGAATTTAATGGTGATGAGTTTAGTACACATTTGAGGCCTCTTTTAAGCCTCTGATACAATGTAATACATATAGGCAAAATAAGAGTCACTAATGTAGACATTCTTCTATTTCTTAATATTTTAGAGGACTCGGCTTTATTTCCATTAGAAACAAGGAAAGAAGAAAACAATTTCCAAGATTTATAGGCTGTTAACGCAGTAATGCAACGTATGAGAAACATCCTTATATTCAGGCATTAGTTATTTTATGAATCCGTTACTCATAATTGCAGCTAGAAAATATTACTGCAAACATAAGATTCAGAGGCCTATGAAAATCTTTGCTGGAAGAACTTTCACTGGATTAATCACCCTATTTTAAACTCTGCAATTAGGTAGGTTATTTCCACTAGGTTATGTTAAATATGATTAATTTCATTCTATAGGAAGATGCTATTAAGAATGACATAATGTAAAAAAATTATAATTTTTTAGTTTGTCATTTTAAGAGAGAACATAAAATATCTGATTCAGTCTTTTAATTCATTGGCTTTGTTTAATTCATAAAGAGAACAATAAGCTATTTAAATAAGTAGCTCGGATTGTATTGTGGTCAGTTAAAGGGAAGGAAGCATCTCAGCCACCACCCTCCTCACACAGATCTACTCCCAGGATCCCAGCACCGAACAGGAAAAAAGACATTCATTAAGTTTTTAACAAGAGGAAGTAATAATAAGATGGAAGTAAGCTATAGAAGGCGGTCAGGTAATACTCAAAGAAAATAGACATCCATATATATAAAGGCAAAAAAGGGTCAGAGAAATCTATGTGACTCTCTAATCATTCTGAAGTCATGTCGCATTTCAAAATAACACACTTAAATGGGAATACCACCTTGTCTAATGAGGTGGGCAAAATTAGGCAAGAGTTGGATCTTTTTCAAACACCAGAGGTCTCTAATGGACTCGGTAATAATTCCTCGTAAAGTGCTTTTCAAACTGAAAGAATGCTTTGGATAAAATGTTTGCTGTCTTTTAAAAACATGCATGCGAGGGGCGCCTGGGTGGCTCTGTCGGCAGAGCATCTGACTCGGTTTCGGCTCAGGTCATGATCTCACAGCTAGTGAGTCCTAGACTCCCATCAGACTCTGCTGACAACACACAGCCTGTTTGGGATTCTGTCTCCCTTTCTCTCTGCCCCTCCCTCATTCTCTCTCTCTCTCTCTCTCTCTCTCTGTCTCTGTCAAAAATAAAGAAATAAAAATAAATAAATATTTAAAAATAAAAACTAAAAACATGCATGAGAAATACAGAACAAGTGATTATTTTATTTTAAACACAGGCTGAATGAACAACGACTAAATAAGTATGTTCTGCAGAAATGGTAATATAAAACAATAAATTGAATTTGTGATTGAATGTTAGTCAAGGATTAAAATTAATCAAGATCTGATCTATATAAAACATATATACCTGTTGGCAGTAGAGATTTCTTCCTTTGTTTACCGTCCGTACTTTAGGATAAATGAGATTTAACACTTTTTTAAATAAAAACATTATTTTTTTTAATTTTATAAGTTTTTATTTATTTTGAGAGAGAGAGAGTGTGAGCAGGGGAGGGGCAGAGAGAGAGGGGGAGAGAAAGAATCCCAAGCACAGAGCCCAAAGCAGAGCTCAAACACAAGACCATGAGATCACGACCTGAGCCAAAATCAAGAATCAGATGTTTAACCAATGGAGCCAGCTATGCATCTCAACATTTTTTATTTAAATTTGTGTTTCAAATACTCAAGAATTTTATACTTCCTCTGTACTCCCACCTAGGAAATACATAACTTTTATCACTTGTAACTAACTTCTTTCTCTCCTCTTAGAGACCATCAAGTATTTTAATGAACAATGTTAAGTTCTGTTATCTTCACAAGAAATATATTTGGAATATCTTATTTCTATTAAAGCTGAAAATAGCCTTTTCTAATAAATTATTTATGCAAAGTAAAAAAAGTATTTTCTACAGTTAGATTGTGCTACAAAAGCCTTAATTTAAATGAATTATAAATTGTAAACAATCTATATTCCAGAGATGGGTATGTAAATATATTATAATTTGTAATGATAGACAACAATAAAGGTTTTTTGTTTCTCTTTTTTAAAAAACAGTAATTAGGGGCGCCTGGGTGGCGCAGTCGGTTAAGCGTCCGACTTCAGCCAGGTCACGATCTCACGGTCCGTGAGTTCGAGCCCCGCGTCAGGCTCTGGGCTGATGGCTCGGAGCCTGGAGCCTGTTTCCGATTCTGTGTCTCCCTCTCTCTCTGCCCCTCCCCCGTTCATGCTCTGTCTCTCTCTGTCCCAAAAATAAATAAAAAACGTTGAAAAAAAAATTTTTTTAAATAAAAAAAAAACAGTAATGAGTTTTCCTCTTTTTAAGGCTTTTTATGCCTTGGCTAGATCTTCCTTAATGAGAATGCAAAGACAAGGTATGGAATTTCTTAAATTAACAAAGGCTTACCCAAAAACAAAAACAAAACCCTCACCAAAAATTCCATGACATCTAACAAAACTAAAGCTACTTAATTAAGATTATTAGAGGGGAGAAAATAAAGAGAAACACAATATAGGGTGTTGAAATCACCTAATTCTGAAATAAGTAAACTATCTTGTTCTTATATTTAGTAAGACTAATTAAAGGAGAAAAGCAGAGAATGACAAAGGTTTAAAGGAAAAGATATGCTAAATCCAATTAAATAATGCTAGAAATTTTCTTATGGCAACTGCAGTTCATTTAAAGTCACTGATAAGTACATTAAACTATTTTGACCTGAAACAGATTATTAGAAATTCTTTTAATATTAGAAAAAGGAAAATTCTAGAATAATAGTATTCTATAGTACTTAATAGTAGATGATCAAAATTATAAATTAGAAAGAAACTATTCATAAAATATAAATTATAAGTGGTCAAAAAATATACATAAATGTGTTTAGCCTTCCAAGTAGCCAGGGAAATGAAAATAAAATTATTTTTAGTCTATCAGATAGGCAAAAATTTGTGGTGTTAGCATGGTAGGAGTGTAACTGAATTCTCCATCCAATGGCAATATAGCCATCTTACAATGCAATGGTATAGCCATCTTACAATGCAATTTGAAAGTATCCATTAATATTTGAAATGCAGATATCCTAAGTCATAAAATTACCCCCTCCACCCTGGAAACAGCAGAAAATGAGCCTATGGAGTCACAAATATGCCTATTCACTTCTTCGTTGTTTAGAAATTAAGTCTACCAATAGGAGACTAGATAGGTAGGTAAATTGTAGTATATTGATTTTTACAAAGAGTAATATACAACAAATAAAAATAAGGTGGATCAATGGGATTAATATGGAAAGAGCTCCAAAAGGTATTTTTGAGCGTAAAAAGTAAATTACATAGCAATGTGTTTAGTGTACCTTTCATGTTAAAAAAAAAAGAAAGAAAAATCTTCAAGAAGTATTAGATCTTTATAGTACATATACATATTCATACAAAATTCATGGAGTAAGGATTGAAATGTATATATATTAAATGACAATAACTGTTACCTCTATAGAGGAAAGTATAATGAAAAGAGGAGAGTTACTATGGCCAAATGCTTTCATTATAATAAGAATTCATTTATAAATCAGTTATGTAAAAATTAATGTCTGAAGAAATATAGTAGGCAATACATCTCTAAAATTACAGATGTTCCTTGACTTATGATAAAGTTATGTCTGATAAACCAATCAGTTGTAAATTGAAACGGTCCTAAGCTGAAAATGCATTTAATTCACCTAATCTACTGAACATCATAGCTTGGCCTAGCCTACCTTACACGTGCTCAGAACACTTACATTAGCCTACAGCTGGGTAAAATCACCTGATGTCTATTTTATAATCTAGTTGAATATCTCATGTAATTGACCGAATACTGTACTGAAAGCTAATGGCTGGAAGCGTGTGGGTTGCTGACCCTCTCAATCGCATGGCGGACTGGGAGCTACAGCTTGTCGCCCCTGCACGACAGCAGCAGAGAGTACCGTACCGCACGGCGTTAGCCAGGGGAAAAGATCAAAATCCAAAATTTGAAGTAGTTTCTACTAAACAGTTAATGTTTTCACACTATCATGAAGTCAGAATACCGTTAAAGTTGAACCATCCGAAGTAGGGGACCACATGGATGTATGCATGTATTTTCTAGATGCTCAAATTTTGACAAACATATGTATGCTCATTACATGTATACCTCCATTCCTAGAGAAAGACGTTCACTTTCTGCCTTAAATCTTCAAGTGTAAGCACATACAGTAAAACTAACTCAGAGAACTTGCACATGTAATTATCTGTCCTCTAAATCTATCCTGTTCCAACTCAGATTCCTCGCCATCTCCTCAGTAAGAAATAAAAGTTCAATCTCAGTTTATGAATATCAGAGAAAAAAATAAGACAATAGACCTATGAATTTTTAAAGGAAGGCCAAATGACTCTTATGTTTCTGGTTTAAAAAATAATTGTTTATTTCCTCCCTTAATAGCCTCAAGTCCACACTGTAAGTTAATACGATTTAAAGATATTACTTTTATTAACTAACATTTTAGAAATGTAATGCATTTTGACTCATAATAATTACCTGAAATTACTTGAGGATGCTTCTTTGCACAATAACATTTTCTTATGTCTATAATAGGCACACAGCCAGTTTTGTTGAAATCCAGTTTCATAAAGACCTAAATAAAGAGAGATGTTATTTTTTTTTCTATAAACTCATTAGACATGAGAATCTAACTCCCTATTCTGAAGAAGGTTATTTATGATCTCTAAACAAGCCAGTTTAAAAGTACTAAACTGGTATATGAAGGAAGCATCATGAATCCAGGAAGATATTAGAGCAAGATGTTAGGTAACCTATGCTGGAGTATTATTTCTACCACTTCCTGGAACCCTGACCTTGAAAAAGTAACCTTACCTCTGTTGCACTGGCTTTCCTCTCACACTTTAGAGTTGAGTAAAAGACCGTTCTGGTAACTTCCTGCTCTAGAATTTACAGGAAACTGATAAATGGCCAAGACAAATTACTTTGATTCAAAAAGTGAACATGTAAATATTCACCACTAAAATCAATGAGAAATTGCAATACTTTTTAAATGGCCTGTGTTACTCTATTTCCTAAAATGTAACACTACCTTTTGATATGCCAGTTGTTTTATTGCTCCTCTAACTCAATACAATTTTTAGCATCATAAAATAAAAAATATTTTATGGAGGAGTGGGTATATAGAAACACAAAACCAACTCAAAACAACAGCCCACATTTGCAAGAGTCGAAACTGGAATCAAGTTTGTTTATTCACAATAATGTGTTCACAGAAATATGGCACCTGTAATGGGCTAAACTATGTCCTACCCCAATTCATGTGTTGAAGCCCTAGCCCACCCTGTACCTCAGAATGTGACTGCTATTTGGAGATGGGGCCTTTAAAGAAGTAATTAAGTTAAAATGAAATCATTAGGGTGGGCCCTAATCCAGTATAACTGGTGTCCACATAAGAAGAGGAGATTAGGACACAGACAACCAGACTGAGGATTTGAGCACATAAAGAAAAGACAGCAAATCACAAGTCAAGGAGAGAGG